>NC_047108.1:30476631-30811631 GCF_902500255.1 Thalassophryne amazonica | reverse complement strand
GGAAAGGACAAATGGCACAATAAAAACAAGACTAAGGAAATGTATGGAAGAGACAAAACGAACCTGGATTGAATGTTTGGACCTAGTAAAATTGTATATGAGAATAACACCAACACCATCAGGTTTAACACCATTTGAGATACTTTATGGACGACCATATCGTCTACCAATTTTTGACATGGATACTAAAACAGCAGATGAGGAACAAACATTAGCAGATTTTATGAAAAAGACATTAACACAGAAAGAGATAACTCAAACACATTTACTGCCGAATAATTTTGATCTCCCACAGGACGGCCTTCCAGTAGTCCAGCCAGGAGACTGGGTGTTCATCAGAGTGATTAAGAGGAAGAACTGGTCCAGTCCTCGTTGGGAAGGTCCATACCAAGTGCTGTTAACAACACCAACTGCAGTAAAGATAGCGGAGATATCAACGTGGATACATCTAAGTCACTGTAAGATACAGCGGGTGTTGGCTGCCTCCACAGTGTAAGGGGAAGTCTGGCTACAAAGGGAGTCTATTTAATTAGCAATAGATTGTCTCAACGCCAGTGAAGCAGGGAGATCCTTGCACTATTAGGTGAGGTTGGTTAACAACACTGTATCCTAGCAATCATGACTGAACTACAGCAGACCCCGGAGCGGCGTGCTCAGCGCCGCCGCTGCCGGACTGTTGGTAGGGCAGCCGGTTGCGTTGTGATCTTAGTGTGTTTCGTGCTCCTCGGATTCCTGGCCTGGTGGTTGACCCAAGAATTGCAGCTCACTGTGGACCGAGCCAGAGAACAACGGAAGCAACATCAGAAGAGGTTTATTCATAATGTGAATGAGACAGATGGACACCCTCATATATACCATACTAATATGTGGTACAGATATGTTCATTTATTGGCTATGGAATTACATGTTACTAATTGTTATGTTTGTTCGCAAATGCCTATATCCTCAACACACCCAGCTCTGACGGCTAAACCGTACCCTGCTAGGGTGACAGAATGTCTTATCATACGGATGCATAATCAAACTGTATTTCGGGGGCAACAGTTCTCAGCAAATCTGATAAGACGTAATACCACTTGTCTCAGTGCAACCACTTTTATGATAGGGATTTCAACAGAAGACGTACAAGCGTGCCCAAGTGCTGCTCCATTGACTAGACTGAAGGGAAATGCAAAAATATCATCACATGTTAAATTGTCATCACAACGGCCATTCCCGATTTGCTTTTATGGGACAGGGAATAAAACTGTAGGTAAAATTAAGAAACGTCTGTGTACCCAAACGTATGTTTTATCAAATAATTTAAGCCTAACCAAAACATATTATGTGGATGGTACTTATCTTCATCACATTGGACGGGGATGTAATTATACAGGCTCCTGTCCATGGGGAACGGATGAATCATGTGCTTATGTTAGTAAGTTTTTGCTACCACCTGTAAATGGTACTCCGCTGTATGATGACATCTATTGGCTTTGTGGTTCCAGACTGTACATGAGTCTCCCACCAAATTGGGGTGGTGTGTGTTCACCTACCCAGGTGACTGACTATACATATGTGGTAGTGCCAAGGACCTCCACAGAGAAGAATGGCAGCACCAGACGGAGGAGATCGATACCCAGATGCGTTGCCACATGTTCACATGTGGGGCTCGGATGTACCAAAGGACCAAAAATTGTGGTCTGTAGGAGATAAAATAGCACATTCATTGTTCTCCTGGATAGGAGTGGTAAAAAATTCATTAATGATTGAAACTCTGAATTATCGATTGGGTCTGTTCATGAATGTAACTGAGAAAATAGTAGCAGCTCAAAACACTGAAATAGATGCTTTACGTACCATGGTGATGCAAAATCGCATGGTTTTAGACTTGCTTACTGGTTCACAGGGAGGAGTTTGTGTTCTGCTGAACACAACATGCTGTACTTTCATCCCAGACTCCATTCATTCAGTGGATATGCAGGACGCATTGGAAGAGCTGAATAAACTTTGTGATGCAATGCATAAAGACACCCTAGCCGTGAACCGGTGGAATCCCTGGTCCTGGTTGACTTCAGGACCATGGTGGCAGTTACTATTGAAAATGGTGACACCAGTTATTATAGTCCTAATTCTGATTGGACTTTGCATGTGTTGTGTGATCCCTTGTATCAAAACAATGGTTGGCAAAATGGTGTCAAATACATTTGTACAGTGTAATCTGGCTTTCCAACAAACTATGCAATATCAAGCATTGAAACAGTCAGACCTTAGTGGAGAAAACTATAATGACTGTGTTGAGAATTATGATGATATTGAAAAGCTCACAACTCCAGTTCAAGCTTGAACTGTTGACGTGATGAGTTAACACACTCTTAGCCTATGAAGCTTTAGCTGAAAATGTAATAAGACAAATGGTTAAAGTGGACAAATTTTCTATTGAAGTGTGTTTTGGACATGACAACCTTATGTAAATAAACGATAAACAGGGAGGATTATGTCAAGGATTTTATATAGTTCATGCTCATATTATCATTTATTTTCTTTAGTTTATGCTTATATTATTATTATTTATTTTCTTATAGTTTATGCTTATTTTTTATTTTTAGGTTTTAGAAAGAAAGACTTGTTGTCTGCATTCTTCATGATTGAGCAAACTATTTTTCATTTTACATAAGTGCCTTATCCTGCTTTGGGAGCTGCAAGGCTCATGTTGCAGGAATGGAAGGTTTCAGTCGTTACCTCGCTTTGCTATCACCCTCTTGCAAACATGACTCATGTGTAACCTCTCCTGACTGTCCTTGTTTGTTTTTTCTCATGTTGAACTAAATAAAAGGCTGGGCCAGAGGAGGAGATTTTAGGAGAGCTTTGTAGCTGAGCACTTACAAGCTGCTTCATTGTTCTTATAGTGGAACATAAATGACTAAATGAGTGACAGGGGTGGGAAAATAGAGGAAGCCAGAAAACAACACATGCTGAAACAAACACACACACACACACACAACATGACTCACTACTTAACAGAAACCCGGGGGGTGAGTGGAACCAAAAATGTTATGGTAATAAGTAAAAAGAGAACCACAAAATAACCAAAGAAAACCAAGGAAACAAAGGTAGAAAACTAACATGGAACTCAAAGTGTAACCAAGTGCAAAACAGGAAAATAAGAAGAACAAATGAGGACACAGCACTGACATACAATGACCATAGACAGGGGACAGAATAAAAGGAAATCTACACAAAAAGGGCACGGACAGAACACAACAACACAGGGGGCAAAGATAGGGGCAAACCACAACACTAGAGGACAAATGAGACACTGCACATCAGTTTACGTTGGTCCTCATACAGACTGAAGCCAATGAAACACTTCTGGAAGTGAGTAATGAACCATAGGAGACTGATAGTTTGAAATTATGATCCACTTAATTTTAGCTTTTGGCTAATTTCACAGTTGTAACCTTTTGGTAACATCACTAACCAGTAGCTGTCATATATGTGCCATATATAGAGTGCCGTAAGTTGAGACTCTTGGATGCTGTGGTAAATCTGCATCTCTGTGTTGTTCTCTGTGTTGAGGCTGAAAACATTTTTCAGACTTTCGCTTTTGTGGAGGAAGTGGACCAAAAGAAGTTTGACATTGTGTTAAGAAAATACGACGAGTACCTCAATCCCAAAAGGAACATAATTCACGAGCACGCCTGTTTTCACCAGATAGTACAGCAGCCTGTTGAGAAAGTAGAAATGTTCATCAGAGCCCTTTATGACTTATCAGAATACTCGTATTGTGACTTTGGGATACATAGAGAGGAGCACATTAGAGACGAATAGTTGTGGGAATTCAAGGAGCTGTCCCGTAAACTACAGTTGGAGATGACGTTCACGTTGCCTAAAACTATTCAGGCCATGCGACAGTCCGAGGTGGTAACGACACATGTGCACCAGCAGGGGGAGGCATGCATGACGGTGCAGGAAATTGCATGTGCTAAATCCTTACACAGAAGAAGAGCAGTGGTTAAAATAAAAAGGAGAGAAAGTGGGGAACAAATAGAATCAAAATGTGGATGCGTAAAAATAAAGCACAGAAAGCAAGATAAATGCCCTGCCATGACATCTACATGCAGCAAAAGTGGGTCACCAGGAAAGAATGTCACAGTAAGTCAATGAGTAAGGTGACAAAGGCAGAATCTGTATCACTGATGCCATACCTGAGCCGTCACAGACACTAACGGAGACAGTGCTAAATGGACGATACAGATTGTAAGTGGATTGTAAGTGGTGCAACACCAGTTGAATTTAAAATGGATACAGGTGCTGATGTAAACATTATGGAAAAGGAGACATTCATCATCCCAGAGCAAAGACTGATGCAGACAAACATTCCACCAATGAACAGCCCTGGTGGTCAGCAGATACAAAGACAAACACTACTCATTCCCAGTGTACGTCATTCAAAGCCAGACTGCTAATAATGCATTGCAGCAGCAGCTCAATAATTCAGGAACAGCCACCCATCTTGCGCTCAATACGACTGGTAAAAATGTACGAGCTTCCCCACCGAAGAAAACCCACGTAAGTTTTGTCCTTACATAAAAATACAACAACTGTCTTTTCACTTAAAAAAGTAAAGAGTTGCATATACACGCTGTCTTTAAAGCAGACACACTGGTGATTGCTAGAGGTGGGCAGATCGATCCTAATATGGATAATATCGATACCAACGCTGGTATTGATATTGAACGATCCTTGTGTAAAAAGATCGATACTCAACCTTTATTTCTCTCCCACACACACTGACTGCTGCACACGCAGATTCATCAAAGTCTACTCTGGCTGTAAGAGCAGCGCTGTGCTGTGTCACACAACATGGAGCAGCGCACCCTTGTATTGTGGTTTGTCAGCCCTCTACCTCAGGAGATTTTGTTTTAAGTTGTGTTGAGTGATATTCTTTTTAAACAAAAATGTTGATTGTGATAATAAAGTATTTTGTTGTCACGTACAATGTTTGGTGAAATTCTATCCTCGGTCTTTTGGATCCTTTGGATCTATGAAGCTTAAATATGAAAAAGTATCGGTATCGGTGATACTGGGCCTGTATTTACTTGGTATCGGATCAATACTAAAATTCCCGGTATCGCCCACCTCTAGTGATTGCTGCTGCAATGCATTATGGCCATTCAGGTTTGGGTTTTTAAAATTATTGTTATTGTAGTACATGTTGCTTTAGCAGTATTGTTAGTGTTATAGATTTGATATGTTTTTCTAGTTGAAGTAGTGTAGTCTGTTTGGTAAAGATAAGTTACTGTATATTGACATCATTAGTGAAAAGTGCATGGTGTTTGATCTCTTCTGCCACTGTGTGTTGTTGTGTGTGAAAGTAAATAACACTTCTTTGTAACAGCCAGTAAGTTGCATAAAGACAGTTCTGGTTTGTTCTTCCACGCAGTTTGCCGCAATGTATAATATTGTCAGGATTCAGGGCCCTGGTCATGATTTATCATCTTGCCTTGCTTCTGTTTTTGATTATTCTGTTTATGGTTTCTGTTTATCCTTTGCTTCTGTGTTTTATCGTCTTGTTTATGCTCTGTTTATGATTAGTTGTGTTTCATTTATTTTCTGTGTATCACTTGGATTGCCATGTATTTAGTTTTGTCTTAGTTCCTCTCGGGGATGTAGTGTGTTTCTCTTTATTGCTTGTTAGTTTAGTCTCAGTTTAGTTTTATCACGTTTATTGTATTATGCTTTAGTCTCTGGTTTTGGTTATTATTTATCTTCAGTGTTTTCACCTGGTTACGTTCCTTTGGTTGTGTATTGAATTCTCTGTTCATCATCTATTTTCTAGTTAGTCATTAGTCTGTTTGCCACTCTGTCATTTATTGTATCACCTTTTATTCTGTAGTCATCAGTTCCATTCTAGTTCTGTTCAGTCTGCGCTTGTTTTCAGCACTTAATCGTTAGTGTATCACTTATCTGTTTATTTTGATCATATGTTGTATTATCTGATGTTCTATTTTTGCCACCAGTGAGTTTTAGTTAGTCTCTACTTTTTATTTTCTCATGGTGTAGCACTCTGTCTTTCTCTGTAATCATTAGTTGCTTTTCCTTTATACTTTAGCCACTTGGGGAGTTCTGTCTTAGTTAAGTTTCTTTTTATTTTTCTGTGGTATTCATTTCTTTTTGTCTCTGCTTGGTTGTAGGTGGGGTCACTTGCACTCAGTTGTTTTGTCTGTCACGCCCACCTGTCTTGTCTGGCCACGCCCCTTCCAGAACCTTCCCCACACCTGTTTTACATCACGCCCTGATTACTCCCCCTGTATTTAACCTCTGGGGTCCGAGGGCATTTTTTATACAGTTCACTCGCCTGGCATAAATGTTTTATTATTGCTGTTAACAGCTCTCCCTGCATCCCACAATCAAGTTTTATGTCTCTTTTTTTTCAGGACAACCTGTGCTTTCAGAATATATATGTTTTTGTTGTGTTTTATAAGTGTAATAAAGGTTTACAATCAAAAATAGGCAAGAATAAATAAAGTGAAAAATAATTTTCCACACACATTCATTTAAAACACACAGCAAACTATAATAAACAACTGTTTTGGCACTTTATAAAGGTAATTTCAGGTCTTGTGTGAAAGACTGGACAACAAAAAGGTTCAAACAAACACAAATGCACATTTTGAACAATATATACAAAATGGTCTATGCGTTTTGTTATTTTGATATGGTAAACAGTGCTTTACGCAGAGAAAGCAACAGAGTTATCCAGTAACATTCACATGCAAACTAGTGGAGCAATCCTGATAGTTACACACTCTTTGTTTGAGCACGTGAGATTGTCATAAGAGGCTCTCCATCTGCTCCTCTGCTTTCACTTTTGCTGTGCGTAATGGTGCAGGGCGCACTGAGTATGTACTAATAGTATGTACTCATTGGAGCACCCAGGGGGCTATTCAAATGGGCAAACTAGTAACATATCACTCCTGAAAATGATCTTTGGCTTTTCACGTGAAGGTAAATCTGCCCTACGATTGGATTTTGGAAAACCATGTGACAGTGAATCAATTCCGATTGGACACTCACATTGCGCACGTCATCACACAGCTTCTATGAGGAGTACAAAGATGGCCGATGGCTGGCTCGAAAGTCCGCGGAGTTAACTTTTCAGCAAAAAAAAAAAGTAAGTTTCTATCTCATATCATTCAAAAGTTATTTATAATTTGTAAAGCTGTCAGGGCTCATGATGGATTGACACAGGAAACAGGTGGAGACCAATGCAGACTCTCAGACATGGCTGGTTGTGATGAATAAAAAGCTTTATCTTGGAACCAGGCAGTAGATTCGTTACATGAGTAATCAGATAATGAGGCAGAGGTATCAGACAGGGTACAGGCTGGGACGTGGTCAAAAATACGAGCTGAGGTCATACCACGGCGTCGAGGAGTATCACAGGCAAAAACAAAGGCAGAGTAAAAATGCAAGCTGAGTTCAGGATTAAGGCAAGGCGGAGGTCGGAGCAAACAAGCAAGGTCAAAACACTGAGAATCAAACAAGACATGAACTGAAGGCGAGAGAGTGAACAAAGTCAACAATCGGGCAGTGAGCTGTGCAACTGTGAGGGTTTTAATAAGGAGCAAACTAATCAGGTTGATGTGAAGAAAGAGGTGTGGTGAAGTGAACAAAGAGGAGAGAAGAAAGGCAAGAGTGTGCGAGAGGGCAAAACAAAGCGGAGCAAAACAAGAGAAGTGGGTGACAGAAAAACGAACTGTGAGAAACATGACATGTTCAAAAAATGAATGTGAACAAAAACAAAAGGGGCAAACTTAAGAACTACCGTAACAAATCAAAAAGGGGAAACCAGAAAACTAATGATTAAAACTAAAACTAGAATGGAGGTGTAACTGAACGGTACAGAAAAGTGAATACAATAAAATGGCCAAACAAACTATCGGTTAAACCACAAATAAACAAAACCCAGTGAACACAGAATGATGCAATGAATAAAACAAGATAACTGATACACAGAAAATGCAATGAATAACAAATGGAACATAATCTGATGAGTAACACCAAAGATAAATAATAACAAAAACCTGTGACTAAACATTATACAACAAATGTGATAAACAGAACTAAACTAACTTAAAAACCCAGAGTGAGCAAATACGAACTACAAAATAAATGATAAACAAAGAATGAAACCAGTGACGAAAGTGTAACACAAGAAAAAGCAACAAATAACTGAATAACTGCAAACTAAATGATGAGGTGCTAAATGAAACCAGTGACTAAATAATAAAGAAAGCAAAACAATAAACAGATCCAAACTGAGACTAACTTGTTAAAGTAACAACTAATGAAAGTAGAACCAGAAAATCACAAAGGAAATCCACCAAGGGCTAAGACCTAAACCCCGAGCTGGGGCTGAGCATGACAAAAGCTTGGTCTTAGCCATCGTATACGACGGCGTTGGCCCCAGAGGGTTAAGCTCTCACAGTCCCTCACTTCCCTGCTAGTTTGTTGATCGTATGTCACATCTTCACCTTTTTGTCATAGTCTGTTTGCCTCGTTTTTTTTACCTTGCTTGTTTGTCTCGATCTCTGCCATGCCGTGAACCTGACCCCATCTTGTGAACTGAACTACAAATCTGCCTCTTGTCTGTCTGTACCACCGCCCCACTGACTGCCTTATTGTGTACCGAACCATTGCCTCATCAAGTTTGCGGATGACACAACCGTTGTCGGTCTCATCTCAGGGGGAGATGAGGCCGCCTTCCAAGAGGAAGTCCGCAGACCGATGGGGTGATGCAAGGACAGAAATCTTATCCTTAATACTTCCAAAACAAAATAAATAATCATGGATTTTCACAGAAGAAAGTCAGCAATGGAGCCCCTTCACATTAATGGGGAATGTGTGGAAAGGGTTCCTGCCTTCAAGTTCCTGGGCATACACATTGCAGAGGACCTCTCTTGGTCTATCAAGTCCTACCGCATCGTCAAGAAGGCCCAGCAGCGAATCCACTTCCTGAGAATACTAAGGAAACACCACCTGGAGGAGAAACTGGTGGTGTCCTTCTACTGCTGCTCCATTGAGAGTGTGCTGGTCTACTGCATTTCCACCTGGTATACCTGCTGCTCAGCAACAGATAAGAAGGCCCTACAACCCTGGTCATCATATGTTTGCACTGCTGCCCTCTGGCAAATGTTTCATGTCCATCAAATCATGCACAAATAGATTCAAAAACAGTTTCAACCCTACCGCAATACGGACATTGAGCACTTCCAATCATTTTCACATATGGTCCATTTAGATCTGAGAGACTGAGCCCTTCTGTGGGTTGGACTGCATGTACCTTATGCACTTATGCACTTTTTCCAGTCTACCATCAGCTGCTATTCCAATTGAGTACGGAGAATATATGTGTATGTATGTGGTGCTTCTGGGAATAGGGGAGGGCAGTGAGTGGAGATGTACGTGCAGGTTTTTGTTTTTTTTTTTTGCATTGTCTTATATTATTTTAGTACTCAATATTTTTTTTGTTTGTTTTTTTTTTGTTGTTTTATTTTAGAGCACCAAGCGGACTGCTGTCCAATTTTGTCGTATTTTGTGCAATGACATGAAAGAATTCAATTCAGTTCAATTCAATTCTGTGCCTCACCACACCCAGTTATGACAAATATAGAGATAAACTATGTCTTCTTTTGATAAAGATGATGACAGGGCTTGGGGTTTAATTTTTTATTTATTTTTCGTGTGTTCATTTTGGGTTTGTGATCGCCTTTGAATTTACTCAGAAACCCATGCGGTGCTTAAACTCAAAGCTGGTTTATCAGTAGCTGTTAGTGTATCAAGTCAATACCAAAAGTTAGCGGTTTGTTGTAACTTCCGCTAAATTTTTTAGCATTTTATCAGTTTCACACAGCTAACCGAAAAGTTAGCTTTTCGGTTAGCTGTGCCCACCATTGGGCTAGCCAAGCGCATGGAGGAAGTGCACAAAGCTTTTGGTGAGCATGGGACTCTCAAGACAATCTCGTTACAGTTAAAACTGAGCCATAAGCCATCTCACACTCTCAGATAGCGCACTGCATTGTGGGAGATGAGAGGTCATCTGACCCAAAAACAGCCAAGGTGTGTTTAGATCAGATGTTTATCAGTATTTTGTGTCTGTCTGGTGTCAGCAGTGACAGTAATTCCAGTTCCAATAGCGTATCTTAAAGTTGCTCCAGTTAAAAAGGTCGTAGATGGATCTCAATGCCCTTAACTGAGTGTCCCGCGGGAACCAAAGCATTTTTTTATTTAGAACTTTATTAGAGCAAAACCAAACAAATGAATACAGTGACAACTGTCAGAATCTATAACAAAGAATCAGATGTAATAACGAAGCGATGATAAACACGCCTCCAAAGAAAATACAGTCTGTATTACATCATTTCCTCAATGAGTTGGGTGGATTGTATCTGTTATAATGTGGTCTGAAGCATTTACTTTGAAAATTAGAGTGCTCAAAGTGGGCCAGGTCACCTGGATATCCCAGCTAAGAATAATGGAATAGGATTGCTATTTTGTGGGTTTTCATCTCTTAGCTGGGGCCATGATTAAGAGGAACAGCTGGGGGCTTTCGTATTGTGTGGCTAGAGGTGAAATTATTGAACCAGAAATGTTTTTCATTGATCAAGAATGAAAGTCAGAAGTTTGAAGGCGATCAGATACCGTTGTAGTTCCGGCCATAAAGCGCCGGTCACAACCCACCATGCGTTTTTTTTTCACCGTACGTTTTCTGCGGATGCCACGGCCACTACGTTTTTGTGAAAACGTACGGAGGCAGTAGCAAGAGGAGGGAGGGAGTACGTTCAACGCACGTCTCTAGGAGTATAAACATAAAGAGAGTTGACAATAAAGCAGTGTGTGTGTGTGTGTGTGTGTGTGTGTGTGTGGGGGGGGGGGGGGGGGGGGTCAGCTTTTCTTATGAGCGGACCGGAGCGGCAGGTGTTTTTTGGCGTCGGCGATGCATGAGCATGTTCAGCCTGCAGCGGTCAGTTGTACGAGTGTTTACTTGCCTTGAAAAGTTACAGCTAGTTATCAGACTGAAGCTGTGGAGTGTCTGTGTTGCTGAAGTTTGGAAATAAAGTCCAAGTTCAAGTGAGAAGCTGCGTCATGCATGCAAGTCTGTCGGCCTCCCCACATCAGAGTTATTAGTGAAAAGTCACACAAGGTGTGAAACACTGATAGAGGAATATATTCACTACACACTTGATTGCCAGCTTTTTAAATTTCAACTTAATTCTAATTTATATATGTGTATCACAATCTTCAAGATCTGATACCTACAGTTGAATTCCATAGTATGTGGTGAGGAGCCTACTGCCTCCGTACGGATTTGGTTAATTCAATAGTAATTGAATGAAAATGTGCTGCTTTGAATCCATACTGAGGCAGTACTCACAACGTGCGTCATCTGTACTGCTGGTGAATCCGCAGCCTGACCACAGCGAAAGTTCTGCATGCACTAAAACCTCTACAGCGTGTCTGCGCGTGTCTGCGTGCTGCTAAATTCGTACTGAGGCAGTACTTAACGACGTACGGATCTCCAAATTTAGCCCACATTTTTGCAAGTAGACTGCATGCACGTGCAAGTACGGCGGGTTGTGACCACGGCTTAAGCGATGCCAACTAGCGATCCGGTGGCATTATTCCCATGACCCGCCGGACAGCATCCGGTGTACTGGGAAGACGGGTGGAGATGGAAGGGTACTGACAGGAGCCTGCTAATTAATTTGACTCAACACGGGAAACTTCACCCGGTTGGGACACGGAAACGATGAACAGATTGATCGCTCTTTGGCTCCCACTGGCTCCTGTTAGAGTTTATTCTCACCGTTCTTAGCTGGTAGAGCGATTTGTCTGGTTAGTTCCAATAACAAATGAGACTCCGGCATGCTAACTGGTTACGCTGTCCCATGTGGTCACCGTCAACTTCTTACAGGGACAAGTGCTGTTCAGCCATCCAAGATTGAGCAATAACATGGGTAATTGTGACAGTAGTGAAGAAGGAAGCAGACATGCAAACTCCAGCCATATTGTTTAAGCCTGTAGCAAACCATTGCTTGGATCCCATGACCACTGACCTGGAAGTGCTAAAGGCTTTCCCAGGCATGCGCACGCAAAACTGTGAGATGGCTTATATGCAGTGCACATAGTGCGCAGAGTCCCCTTACCTGTCATACAGAAAGTAAAAGAGGAAATACAGTGTAAGGGGAGAACAGTGTCATTGAGAAAGTGACAGAGCCAACTGACTGGTGCGCTCCAATGGTGCCAGTCCCAAGGCAAAATGGCAACATTCACATCTGCGTGGACTTGAAGCATTTAAATGAGGCTGTAAAAAGAGAGATGTATGTCCTTCCAGCTGCTGAGGAAATCATTGCAAAGGTGAGTCGCACCACGTTTACATCACTGGATGTCACCTCAAGGTTTTGGCAGATACCTCTAAAGCTAGAAAGCAACAGATTAAACATGTTCATAACAGCATTTGCCAGATACTCATTCAAACGTCTTCCTTTCGGCATCACAGGTGCTCCGGAGATCTTCCAGCGAAAGACAGCCGAGACCCTCAATGGTGTCTTACTTCCCGTCTTATCCTTTTAACGCTTATGTTTTTTTTTCTTGTTTATTAGTCTTTAGTCTTAGGTCGTGCCTTTTTGTTCGGTAACTTTCTTTGTTTGATTCCTGTGTTTTTCTGTTTGATGAAGCAGTTTTTCAAAATAACTTTAAGGCATGAGTCAAGTCATCTGAGCTTCAAAGACAACTTCCTAGCTGAGTTTTTCAAATTAAGAACAAATTTGCGAGTCTACAAATTCTTCCTTTTCCACTCAATGCCCAAAGTTTTTTTGTTAACTTTAATTTTTCTCCACAACTTTTTTGCCAAGTCTTGAGTCTTTTTCTGAATTTTTACAAAGACTTTAAATTGATTTTCCATAGGTTTTGAAAGCTACTGGAGCATTTTTGACAGCAAACACCGAAATCTTGATCCTTGGTCTGGTGAATCAAACTTCAACAGCACTATCATATGGTCCTGCTGAAATCACCTGTACTAAGACCTGAACTGAACCTTCAAATGATCTGATGGTTGTTGCTGTCAGTGAACCAAAGTGCCTTTGTTTAATTTTCTTTAATAATATTAACAATAATTTGTGAACCCAAAATTCACCACAAAATTCAAACCAAGTTTATTCTTATGCATTTCATATTTAGCGTCTCTTTCACTTTCCCCTTTTTCTGGATGTCTCACGTCTCATCATCACCTCAGTAATAAAACTATGAATCATTATCCATATTCTCAATATCTGTCACATGTGTTTGTGTCAGGATTTGGGGTTTGACAGGTTTTTTATTTCTTGGCTTTGTGTTTTTCAGTTACATTTTGTTTTTTCTCTTGCTGGGGTTTTTTCTGTTTGGGTCTGTCTTTCCTGTTTGTCTCTGCTTGCTCTTGGTGGTGGGTGTTTCCCTCTGTCTGGCCACACCCTCCTTCTGGTGTGTTCCACGCACACCTGTTCTCTATCTGCACCTCATCACCTGGGTGTATTTAAGCTCCCCATTGTACCTTACTCTCTCGCCAGATTGTAGCGCCTTGTGCCTCTTTCCAGCTGTGTATCTTGTATTTCCTCGCCTTGCTTCATTTGCCTCATTGTGTTTTTTGACTACCTGCCTGTGTACCTCGACCATGCCTAAGCCTGATGTTTTTGTTACTGTTGCTCTTTTTGGACTGCCTATCTGTGTACCGACTCCAGCCTGTTTATAGAGTAAATGCCTTAACTCCACTGAGCTGTGTACCTGCGTCCTGCATTTGTGTCCAGCCCGTCTTGCCTGTCAAACCTGATAGTTTGTAGCTGTAAATATTTAAATAAAGGTAAATATTACTCCAGTTGGTTGTCTTGGTTGTGTTCAGTTGAAAACAGATGTTTAATTAATCGTATTCATAACTTATTTCAAATCAAAGATTGATTAATCCTGCGCTTCTGGCAGGTGTTGCCCCTTTTCAGGTATTTAATTAAATTTCAGATATAACTAAATATTATTGTTGCTACACAGAGCATCTCTTGGACAGATACTGCAACACTATGGAATTGCTTTTCATTGCTATGATGATGATGCCACTTTACATGCCAATAAATGCAGATAATCTCACTCACACTATGACTTAAGAGGATTGCCTTGTTTCAGTGAAGATAAGGCTATGTCCAGTAATTTCTTCCTCTTAAATTCTGTCATAGATCCTGTGAGACACACTGTGTCTGACACAGGCATCAGTTTGATTAGCAAAAGTTAATGTGCATGTGATTTGTGTGTCATTCATCATAGCAACAAACTAAAACTCTCAAGATGCCCTTGTCCCACAAATTAGAGAAACTACAACAAAAAATGTTAATTTCATGTTCTGATGCTTAAGGATTTTAAAAGAACAGATGGCCTTGAAATACTTACGGCAGCAATGGTAGAGACCCATAAGGTCAATGACAGTGACATCATAGATCACGCAGTGACTTCCACAAGTGACTTGCACAAAGTATTATGGGAAGCACACAGTGGCAACCAATCAGAGTAGAGATGTACAGTTACGTGTGCTGGCTCGTCTCTCTCTGGCTCCTCCTCCAAGCACACCAAAACTGCAAAGTTTATGTGTAAATCTAAGCTGCTTCTCATATAATATATAAAAGCTAGTGAGAAATAAACACAAAAAAACACTGTTTTTGTAACCTGATAACACCTCTGGACTGATTTATAAGACATTTCAGGGATTTCACATCAAGGTGAATTCTGGTCTTCTCAAAAGCTCATACATGCACACACTCCTCCTGCAGACGGCATTAAAAAGACAAGAGCAATCAGAGATTTCTGACAGCTGCCAATCTGGATCCGGATCACCTCCAGAATTCAGTGGAGTCCTCCATGCCCTAATATCTGTCTGTGGTACAAATTTAGCAAAAATCCTTGAAGTAGTTTGAAGTAATCCTTCAAAGCCTATATATAAAAGGAAAGCTTGATCCAGAATCCGGATCTGGATCCGGATCCAGATAACCTCCAAAACTGAATTGAGTATTCCATAGCCTAATATGTATCCGTGGGGAAAATTTGGTGATAATAAGTGAAGTAGTTTTGACAGAATCCTTTGAAGCCTATATAAAGTGAGACTTGAACCATAATCCGAATTCAGATCCAGCTCACCTCCGAAATTTAATGGAGTCTTTCACGACCTAATATGGATGTTGTTGTTGTTGTTGTCAATTCGGCTACTCCCATTTGTTCGGGGTTGCCACAGCAGATTCACCCAGATCCGCATTGGTATTCGGCACAAGTTTTACAATGGATGCCCTTTCTGACGCAACTCCAGTTTTACCTGGAGAAACACACACAGCCCCTGGTGTTCTGAAGAGGTCTCCCATCCAAGTACTAACCAGGCCCCGTATTGTTTAGCTTCTGAGATCTGAGGGGATCAGGCTTACACAGAGCAGACTGGCTGCATCATGGCCTAAAATACAGTATATTTGTGTTGAAAATTTCATCAAGATCCGTGCAGTAGTTTTGGCATAATCTTGCTAATAGTAATCTATCAAAGCCTATATAAAGTGAAACTTGATCCAGAATCTGGATCACCTCCAAAATTTAATGGAGTCTTCCTTGGTCTTCACAGGTGGTGAAAATTTCAAAATCCATGCAGTAGTTTTGACATAATCTTGCCAACAGACAGACAAATAAATAAACACAAATGATTTTATTACATCCTTGGAGGACGTAAAAAGAAAATATGCATTATGGAATTACCCCAAGATAAATATGTTCTCTTGATTAAAATGAGCTGTAATTTTACAAAACATTTCAAAATAAGATGACATTATATTACTTGGATTTCAGCAGAAATGAAATTGTTAGTTTAGTAAAATGTCAGTGGCTTTATAGCTTTAAGTAAACAAAATGTTGTGGAGCCATCTGAGATGGGGCTTTTGGTTTGTTGTTTAGGTCTGTTCCCCATGTTCCACCCTGACATCCACACCTGCTATCTTCCTGTTGCACCGTGCATGTGTGAGTGAAGTGATCTGTGGGTGCACCTGTTCTCCTGACTCTGTGTGTGTGTGTGTGTGTGTGTGTGTGTGTGTGTGTGTGTGTGTGTGTGTGTGGTTCCACCTTTTTTTCTGGATGCGTGGGGTATGTCTGCTGTTCTTTAAACCTTACCTGTCTTGGTCCTGTTTTCATTTTATATATCGCCAAATCACAAGAGCTGCCTCAAGTCACTTCACACAAGTAAGGTCTAACCTTGCTAACCCCCAGAGCAGCACTGGTAAGGAAAAACTCCCTCTGAGGAAGAAACCTAAAGCAGACCAGACTCAAAGGGGTGACCCTCTGCTTGGGCCATGCTACAGACATAAATTACAGAACAATTCACAAAACGAATATACAAGAAATCCTGTTGGTGCACAGGACAGGAGGGTTTTCAGCACAAATACCACATCCATCTCTGGATGGAGCTGCACCTTAACCAGGGAGAAAAAACAGAATCAGGCATCAGAAAGACAAGAAATACAGTATAATTTGCCAGCATTAAACAAGAAAAACAGGATACTAAGGTGATTGCCGGCCACTAGCCCTAAGCTTCACTAAAAGACCCAGAATTTAGGTAAAGTTGAGGCCACGGCACGCTCCGTTTCCTAACAAAATGAATTAAAAGAGTAAAAAGCGCAGAACTATACTATGCCAGTATGGTAGCCATACGAAAGGGAAAATAAGTGTGTCTTAAGTCTGGAGCTGAAAGTCTCCACAGAATCTGACTGTTTTATTGACACAGGGAGATCATTCCACAGAACAGAGGCACAATAAGAGAAAGCTCTATGACCTGCAGATTTTTTTATTCATAGACAGGATGGGACGAATCTTCGCTATATTTCGCAGGTGGAAGAAAGCGGTCCTCATAATATTGCTAATGTGGAGGTCAAAGGACAATGTAGGATCAAAAATTACCCCAAGGTTCCTCACTTTGTCAATGTGATGTATGACACACGAGCCTAGGCTAAGTGTTAACTGGTCATTCAAATTGATGCTGATGTATCACTGGACCAAGAACTATCATTTCAGTCTTATCAAAGTTTAAAAGTAGGACATTTCTAGACATCCAACTTCTCACTGATGCAAGGCAATCTTCTAAGGATTTTATGTGAATGAGATTACCAGCAGTTATCAGCATGTATAACTGCGTATCATCAGCATAGAAGTGAAAGGTAATCCCAATATGCACCCAAGGGGTGCTATATAAAGGGAGAAAAGCAGGGGGCCTAAGATGGACCCCTGTGGAAACCCAAATTTCATGTCACTAAGGTTACTTGTAGTGTTACAGTACAAAACACAGTGAGAAGGACTGATCAAGTATGACGTCAACCATGCAAGGGCACTCCCAGTAATCCCAAAGTGATTTTCCAGCCTATCAAGTAGAATCTGATGATCTACGATATCAAATACAGCACTGAGATCTAACAGCAACAGAACCGTAGTGGTGTCCAAATCTACGCCATTTCCATTCTAGACATCTAGCCTTATGCTTGAGATCATGCAGGTAATCACTGAACCAAGGTGACTGTGTTTTTGGGGAGCACGGTTTTAACACAGGTGGCGCAATCATGTTGAGTGCAGTTTTGAGCACTGAGTTTAAACTATCCACAAGACTGTCTACTGATTGGGTATTTGCCAAATGTGAAGCTAAGACATCAGGCAGTCTAGCTTCGAGTTTAGTCTTAGTTGAGGAGTTGATGCATCGCCGTAGTGATATATAAGGTTGTTGTTCTACTGAAAACAGCAGCGAAACAGAACACTTAATAAGTGAGTGATCAGAGACCACTGATGTAAGAGGCATGGTGTCAATATTCATGACAGCAATACCACATGTGAGAACCAAATCCAGGGTATTTCCACTAATGTGTGTCGAGTCCCGAATGCATTGCCGAAATCCTAATGCATCCACAATAGAGCTGCAACAACGAATCGCTAAAATCGATAAAATTCGATTACGACTGGCGTTGGCAACACATTGCGTCATCGATGCACTGTGTCGAGCGATTATGGCGCCAGAAGCGACCAGTGCACAGAGCAGATCAGACGCTGTTTCGTAGAAGAACTACACACTTAGAATATGGCAGAAGCAAGTAGACAGAAGAAAGTCAAGACTTCAGAAGTGTGGGAGCACCTTACGTTAACGCAAAGACGTTTTTTAACTGCAACATTTGCAAGTCGGACCTCGCATGGCACGGGAGTACGACGGTAATGATGCATCTCAAACGAAAGCATGTCAGAGTCATCAACGAGGAAGGGGAGAGCTCCGTGTCTGGGCAAGTTAACAAATCTTTATTTTTGTTTAAGCAGTCGTAACGTCTCAGTATGACAAGTCAGGCAGTGATATGAAGCTAGTCAGGCTCAGGCTGTCTGCGCGTCTCCCAGAGCAGTGAGGTGAGGGGCAGAGTGAGAGAAAAAGAAAACAGTAACAGCACCGACAGTTTTTTATTAATGTTGTCAAAGTCCGACCATCGACATTAACGCTTGTCTGATTGTCCGGGACAAGTGTAAAATGTGATCAAATCAAATCAATTTTATTTATATAGCGCCAAATCACAACAAACAGTTGCCCCAAGGCGCTTTATATTGTAAGGCAAAGCCATACAATAATTACGGAAAAACCCCAACGGTCAAAACGACCCCCTGTGAGCAAGCACTTGGCGACAGTGGGAAGGAAAAACTCCCTTTTAACAGGAAGAAACCTCCAGCAGAACCAGGCTCAGGGAGGGGCAGTCTTCTGCTGGGACTGGTTCCGACTGGGACCGATCAGACAAGTAATAGCTCTAAATCGTTGTCCGACTGGACAAGTGGCATTTTTTTTGTTTTTTGTTTTAAAACATTCAAATTCTTCTCGCACAACTGGCCGCTCCCCCCCTCCCCCGCAGACAGAGAGCCGAGCAGCGCTGCAGCGGAAAAAAACTCTGTCAAAGTCTTCACATTAAACGAGCTCCAGAAATTCATTTATAGGCTTTATTTTACAGTTGAAAACCTTCATGTTTCCAAAGTTTGCTGAGAGAGAGAGAGAGAGAGAGAGAATATGTGGGATGAGTCACATGTCATTGTGAGAGAATTACAGAGAATGTTGCACATATAATGAGTCAGGCTACAGTTTTTGATTTAGGTTTTATGGTTAACTGGTTATGCTAATTGCTCATTTGCAGCAATAAAAAATACCTCTTTTTTTCACCATATATTTTATAACATTTATATGCTTCAATGTTGTTTTATGGCAACTCAACCCTTTGATAAAGCAATGCCATTTGAAATAATTATTTTTGTTCTTTATTATAAACTGTTTTATTCTTTATTATTTTATATTTCAACAGCCAAGGGACATTTGACAATTTGTTGATTTTCAAGTATTTTAAGTTTTCAAATAATGTTCTGTTGTTAAATAAAGTGATGGAAGGAGAGAAAAATTGTTTCCCTGGCACATTTTTTAAAAATTCCCCGCTAATCCGATTAATCGTGTCGAAACCCCATCAGATTAATTGATGATCCAAATAATCGTTTGTTGCGGTCCTAATCCACAATTTCCATAAATGATTTGCAGAGGGGATCAGAAGGCTTATTTATATGAACGTTAAAGTCATCAATGATCAGAATGTTATCTGCACTAGTTGACAGGTTAGAGATGAACACACCAAATTCATCTAAGAATTCAGAATACGAGCCAGGAGGCCTATATACAGTGACAAAGTAATATGGCTGATTTTTATTCTTCTGACCTTGGCAATGCGTAATATCCTGAGCAGAGCAGAGAATCAGATGCTCAATCGAGTTATATTTGTGACCCCCAACAACTAATAAGCTAAACCTAGATTTATAAATAAGAGCAAGACCCCTGCCTTGCTTTGCATCACAAGGGACGTGACTAAATGTATATGCTGGTGGGCAGGCCTCATTTAAGGGGAGGACAGCTGTAGGCTTAAACCAGGTTTCACATAACTGAATCATATCTAAATTAATTAATTAAATTAAGTGATGATCAGTGATTAGATCATTAATCAACAATGATTTTGAGGATAGTGATCTTATGTTAATGACACCCAGACGAAGGACCTCAGTGGGATTGAACTGTCTGTGTTTAGAGGAAGAGGAAAAAGACCATCCAGATTGTTACCAGTGCAAAGTTCAAAAGCCAGCATCTGTGATGGTATGGGGGTGTGTTAGTGCGCATGGCATGGGCAACTTACACATGGGTGATGGCACCATCAATGGTGAAGGGTACAGCCAGGTTTTGGAGCAACACATGCTGCCATCCAGGCAACGTCTTTTTCGGGGATGTCCCTGCTTATTTCAGTAAGACAATGTCAAGCCACATTCTGCACGTGTTACAAATCAATTCAAAATCAAATCAATTTTATTTATATAGCGCCAAATCACAACAAACATGTTGGGAAGGTGTCGTAGCACGGACCCACAACAGGGGGCGCAAAGGAACGGACAATGAATAAGCCAAAAAGTAACAATTTAATGTTGTGATAATACACAACTAAATGTACAGAAATTTGCACAGTCAATAAACACCAGGTGACGTGTGGGCAGGCTCGAAGATAGAAGACCCCTGACGAGAGAGAAGCCGCGTCCCACACGGCTTCCACCACCAACGGTCTGAAGAACACCGGACCCGCCAAGTCCCGAGTCCCCAGGTGGCCTCTGTCTTCGGCTGTCGACCCTGGTACTGCTGGCAGAAAGCAGAGATAAGATGTATGAGTGTGAGTCCGCACACTCAGTAATTCACAGTCCATACACAGTTAGGAGGGAGCACCTCCACCTCCAATCACACACTCGTACAGCTCCTGGTTCAACCACTTATCTGGGTTGGGATGTGAGGCGAAGCCGTCACTGTCACACCAAACGCCAATCCCTCAGACAAGGAAACACTCCAGGAAAAACGGCTGTAACAGAAGTTCAGGTTAAACACACAAAGTGTCTGTCAGCAGAGAAATTACCTTTGTAATGGTAGTCGATTTCTCGGCGGGGAGGTGGAGTTGCAGTCCGGCTTAAGTAGTGGTGTAGATAAGTGACAGCTGGTGTGATGAGTGACAGCTGTCACTTCCTCTGGGTCTGGCGCCCTCTCGTGCTTGGAGCCCGCACTCCAAGCAGGGCACCCTCTGGTGGTAGTGGGCCAGCAGTACCTCCTCTTCAGTGCCTCCTGGCGCCCGACCTGGCTTGTCCGGGTGTCTTCTGTAGAAATCGGCCAGGAGGGCCGGGTCCAGGATGAAGCTCCTCTTCACCCAGGAGCGTTCTTCAGGTCCATACCCCTCCCAGTCCACCAGATATTGGAACCCCCGGCCCGTACGACGGATGTCCAGGAGCCTGCGGACTGTCCAAGCAGGCTCCCCGTCGATGAGCCGGGCAGGAGGCGGCGTAGGTCCAGGTGCACAGAGGGGCGAGGTGTGGTGTGGCTTGATACGGGACACGTGGAATACAGGGTGGATCCGCAGTGAAGCTGGGACTTGGAGCTTCACTGCAGCCGGGTTGATGATTTTGAGGATTGTGAATGGTCCGATGTACCTGTCTTTCAACTTGGGAGAGTCCACACAGAGGGGGATGTCCTTTGTTGAGAGCCACACCTCCTGCCCGGGCTGGTATGTGGGGGCCGGGGAATGCAGGCGGTCCGCATGGGTCTTGGCCCTGGCCCGGGCCTTCAACAGGACAGAGCGGGCGGCCCGCCACACCCGGCGGCACCTCCTGAGGTGGGCCTGGACCGAGGGCACACCGACCTCTCCCTCCACCAGCGGGAACAATGGGGGCTGGTACCCCAAACATGCCTCAAAAGGGGAGAGGCCGGTAGCAGACGAAACTTGGCTGTTATGGGCATACTCGATCCAGGCCAGATGGTGACTCCAGGCTGCCGGGTGCGCGGAGGTGACGCATCGAAGGGCCTGCTCTAGCTCCTGGTTGGCCCGCTCTGCCTGGCCATTTGTCTGGGGGTGGTACCCGGACGAGAGACTCACGGTGGCCCCCAGCTCCTTACAGAAACTCTTCCACACCTGCGAAGAGAACTGGGGACCACGATCTGAAACGATGTCTGATGGTATCCCATGCAGCCGCATGACGTGGTGGACCAGGAGGTCTGCCGTCTCCTGGGCCGTCGGGAGCTTCGGGAGGGCCACGAAGTGGGCCGCCTTGTAGAACCGGTCCACTATCGTGAGAATTACGGTGTTGCCCTGGGACGGCAGGAGGCCCGTGATGAAGTCCAGGCCGATGTGAGACCAGGGGCGATGAGGCACCGGCAGGGGTTGGAGGAGTCCCGTAGTCCTCCGATGGTCTGCCTTGCCCCTGGCGCAGATGGTACAGGCCTGGACGTAGTCCCAGACGTCGGATTCCAGGGACGCCCACCAGAAGCGCTGCTGGACTACTGCCATGGTCCTACGCACTCCGGGATGACAGGACAGCTTGGACCCGTGACAGAAGTCCAATACGGCAGCTCTTGCCTCTGGTGGGACGTACAGTCTGTTCTTGGGGCCGGTCCCCGGGTCCGGGCTCCTTGTCAGGGTCTCCCGGACGGTCTTCTCCACGTCCCAGGTGAGGGTGGCCACGACAGTGGACTCGGGGATGATTGTCTCGGTGGGGTTCGACAGCCCCGCTTTGGCTTCTTCTTCGTGCACCCGGGACAATGCATCTGATTTTTGGTTCTTGGTCCCGGGGCGGTACGTGATCTGGAAGTCAAAGCGCCCGAAGAACAGAGACCAGCAGGCTTGCCTGGGGTTCAGCCGCTTGGCGGTCCGGATGTACTCCAGGTTCCGATGGTCCGTGAAAACTGTGAAGGGCAACGATGCCCCCTCCAGCAGGTGTCTCCACTCTTCAAGAGCCTCCTTCACCGCGAGGAGCTCCCGATTGCCGACGTCATAGTTCCGTTCAGCTGGGGTCAACCTGCGGGAAAAAAAGGCACAAGGATGGAGAACTTTATCAGCCTCCACGCTCTGGGACAGCACAGCTCCTATCCCTGAGTCAGAGGCGTCCACTTCCACTATGTACTGGCGATCAGGATCAGGCTGCACCAGAACTGGTGCAGTCGAGAACCGGCGTTTCAACTCCTGGAACGCAGCTTCACACCGATCCGACCAGGCGAAGGGGACCTTGGTGGAGGTCAGGACAGTCAGGGGGCTAACTACCTGACTGTAACCTTTAATGAACCTCCTGTAGAAATTTGCAAAGCCGAGGAACTGCTGTAGTTTCCTGCGGCTTGTTGGTTGGGGCCAATCTCTCACCGCCGCAACCTTGGCCGGATCAGGGGCAACGGAGTTGGAGGAGATGATGAACCCCAGGAAGGACAAAGAAGTGCGGTGGAACTCGCACTTCTCGCCCTTCACAAACAGCCGGTTCTCCAACAACCGCTGTAGGACCTGACGTACATGCTGGACATGGGTCTCAGGGTCCGGGGAAAAGATGAGTATATCGTCCAGATATACGAAGACGAACCAATGCAGGAAGTCCCGCAAGACGTCATTTACCAAAGCTTGGAACGTCGCGGGGGCGTTAGTGAGGCCTAACGGCATGACCAGGTACTCAAAGTGACCTAACGGAGTGTTAAATGCCGTCTTCCATTCGTCTCCCTTCCACATCCGAACCAGGTGGTACGCGTTTCTATGATCCAATTTCGTGAAAATTTGGGCTCCATGCAGGGGCGTGAACACTGAATCCAACAGAGGTAACGGGTATCGGTTGCGAACCGTGATCTCGTTCCGCCCTCTGTAATCAATGCATGGACGGAGTCCACCGTCCTTTTTACCCACAAAAAAGAAACCAGCACCCATCGGGGAGGTGGAGTTCCGGATCAGCCCGGCAGCTAAGGAGTCCCGGATGTAGGTCTCCACTGATTCGCGTTCCGGACGTGAGAGGTTGTACAACCTACTGGACGGGTACTCAGCGCCTGGGACCAAATCGATGGCACAATTGTACGGTTGGTGCGGGGGAAGAGTGAGCGCCAGATCTTTGCTGAAAACGTCAGCAAGATCATGGTACTCCTTTGGCACCGCCGATAGATTGGGGGGGACTTTGACCTCCTCATTAGCCGTCATGCCGGGAGGAACCGAGGATCCTAAACACTCCCGGTGGCAGGTTTCGCTCCACTGCGTCACAACCCCGGACGGCCAAGCTATCCCGGGATTGTGCTTCACCATCCATGGAAAGCCCAAAATCACTCGGGAGGTAGATTGTGTTACATGGAACACGATCTCCTCCCTGTGATTCCCAGACACAACCAAAGTCACTGGTTGTGTCTGATGTGTGATTAATGGAAGCAGGGTGCCATCTAGTGCTCGCACCTGCAATGGTGCCGGCAGAGCCACCAGGGGGAGCCCTACTTCCTTTGCCCATCTGCTATCCAGCAGATTCCCTTCCGACCCCGTGTCTACCAGTGCTGGGGCGTGAAGGGTTAAATCCCCACAAAGGATTGTTACTGGGATGCGTGCAGATTTGCGGGGTTTCCCCGCGTGCGTGTTATGGCCCACCCTTAGCCCAGTTTCTAAGGACGGGCGTTGTAGTTTGACCGTTTGGGGCAGTCCTTCTGCCGGTGCTCACAAGAGCCGCAGATAAAACACTCCCCGCGGGCCAGCCTCCTTTGTCTAATGTTTGTTTTCACTTTGGCCCTGCTCGTGTCCATAGCCTCCTCAGCAGGGGGAGCTGTAGCCACACGGAGCTCTCTGGCAGTGAAGCGTGGGGACGACGTCACCTTTTCGGAACCGGAAGGGGGAGGGACGGCTTGTGCCCGGTCAAGCCCCCCGGCCTGCTCCCAACGATGCTCGTTTAAATGGTTGTTTAAGTGTATAACTAAATCGACAAGCCCGTCAAAATCCCGCGGTTCCTCCTTAGCCAGTAGGTGCTCCTTCAGGACCGGGGACAGTCCATTTACGAAGGCGGCGCGGAGCGCAACGTTATTCCAGCCGGACCTCGCTGCCGCGATGCGGAACTCGACTGCATACTCGGCTGCGCTACTGCGACCGTCTCATAGACAGCAGCACGTTCGAAGCGGTCTCGCCTCTGTTGGGATGGTCAAACACTTGTTTGAACTCCCGTACAAACCCAGTATAAGACGTTAGGAGCCGTGAATTCTGCTCCCAAAGCACCGTAGCCCAGGCGCGTGCCTCTCCTCGAAGCAGATTTATAACATAAGCCACCCGGCTGGCGTCTGACGCGTACATGACAGGGTGCTGTGAAAAGACGAGCAAACACTGCATGAGGAAGTCCACGCACGTCTCAACACAGCCCCCGTACGGTTCCGGAGGGCTTATGTATGCTTCAGGGGACGGTGGGGGGGTCGTTGAACGACCAGTGGAACGTCTGATACCGGCCCAGGACCAGCCAGAGGAGTGGCTGCAGCAGCGCCGTGATCGCGCGCTTCCACCCTGGCGGTGAGAGCCTCCACCCTCCGATTAAGGAGGACATTCTGCTCGGTCACTAAATCTAACCGAGCCGTGAAGGCGGTTAAGATCTGCTGCAGCTCACTCAACACGCCTCCCGCTGACGCCTGCGCTCCTGGCTCTTCCATTGGCCGTTCAAGCTCGGGTTGACGCCCCTCGGGATCCATGACGATGGCCGAGAAATCCTGTTGGGAAGGTGTCGTAGCACGGACCCACAACAGGGGGCGCAAAGGAACGGACAATGAATAAGCCAAAAAGTAACAATTTAATGTTGTGATAATACACAACTAAATGTACAGAAATTTGCACAGTCAATAAACACCAGGTGACGTGTGGGCAGGCTCGAAGATAGAAGACCCCTGATGAGAGAGAAGCCGTGTCCCACACGGCTTCCACCACCAACGGTCTGAAAAACACCGGAGCCGCCAAGTCCCGAGTCCCCAGGTGGCCTCTGTCTTCGGCTGTCGACCCTGGTACTGCTGGCAGAAAGCAGAGATAAGATGTATGAGTGTGAGTCCGCACACTCAGTAATTCACAGTCCATACACAGTTAGGAGGGAGCACCTCCACCTCCAATCACACACTCGTACAGCTCCTGGTTCAACCACTTATCTGGGTTGGGATGTGAGGCGAAGCCGTCGCTGTCACACCAAACGCCAATCCCTCAGACAAGGAAACACTCCAGGAAAAACGGCTGTAACAGAAGTTCAGGTTAAACACACAAAGTGTCTGTCAGCAGAGAAATTACCTTTGTAATGGTAGTCGATTTCTCAGCGGGGAGGTGGAGTTGCAGTCCGGCTTAAGTAGTGGTGTAGATGAGTGACAGCTGGTGTGATGAGTGACAGCTGTCACTTCCTCTGGGTCTGGCGCCCTCTCGTGCTTGGAGCCCGCACTCCAAGCAGGGTGCCCTCTGGTGGTAGTGGGCCAGCAGTACCTCCTCTTCAGCGGCCCACGTAACAAAACAGTTGCTCCAAGGCACTACAACAGTGTAGCTTCGTAGTAAAAGAGTGCAGGTACTAGACTGGTCTGCCTGCAGTCCAGACCTGTCACCCATTGAAAATGTGTGGCGCATTATGAAGCACAAAATACGACAACGGAGACCCCAGACTGTTGAACAATTGAAGTTGTACATCAAGCAAAAATGGGAAGAATTCCACCTAAAGAGCCTCAACAATTAGTGTCCTCAGTTCCCAAACACTTATTGAGTGTTGTTAGAAGGAAAGGTGTTGTAACACAGTGGTAAACATACCACTGTTCCAGTTTTTTGGAAACGTGTTGCAGGTATCCATTTAAAAATGAGCAAATATTTGCACAAAAACAATAAAGTCTATCAGTTTGAACATTAAATATCTTGTCTTTGTGGTGTATTCAGTTGAATATAGGTTGAAGAGGATTTGGAAATCATTGTATTCTGTATTGATTTACATTTTACACAACGTCCCAACTTCATTGGACTTGGGGTTGTAAAATATGTACATGTTCAGTGAAGCCCCTCTATCAGTCACCCAACCATCTATGTTGTAACAGCATCTGCTGGGGGCCTTGTGTGTGCACATATATGAGACGAGAGGTTGTGGAAATCAGCAAGTATATGTCCAGCACCCTCTGTGCATTTGCAGATTTTAATGAGACAAACGTAACTCCATAAGACGTTAGCTCTGCATTAGTGCAGGTCTGCGTGCACGCTGACGTCCATGCCATCGCTCAAGAGCTGTTATTACCTTCAAACAACAGCGGTGAAAGGGGCAGGAGTGTGAATGTCTAAAGAGAAAAAAGAAACAAACACTGCCAATCCTGAAGATTCTGAGATTTTCAGTGGAGAAGAAAATCGAAAGAAAAAAAAAGAGTGTGAATTTCTCGCTGGCCTGACATGATATATGACAAAGATAGGGTGACCAGATTTTCAAAGTAAAAAACTGGGACACTAACATTGTTAAAACATAATCACGACAGATTCTCAAAAAGACTTATGACTGTTTATTAAAGTTAACAGAGACAGTGATACAGCTTGTTAAGCTTTTTTGAAGAACTAATGCAAAGCCCACAAAACAGGCAAAACATTAACAATTTTAACAACAACAAAATAAGTGCATATATGCAGAAGTCTATGACTTTAATGTTTCAGACTTGAATGTACCTTTTTAAGGAAGCTATGGTTTGGAATTATTCTTTCAAAAAACTCAGAACAACTATCATGAAAGTTCACCCGAGTAATGAGCAGCGCTTTCAAAGTGTCCAATCCCATACGGTTTCTCTCATCAGTCCAAGTATTGTTCATTATTGAAAAAATGCGCTCAACAGGAGCATTTGTGCCAGGAAGGCACATAGCAAACACACAGAGCAAAAATGTTTTTGAATGGAACATGACCTTGCGTAAAATGTGTGAACATTTCTGCCCAGCTGTGTTCCACTGTCCAATCTTTTCACATGTGTAGGTTTTGACAGAGGTGACTTCATCAAACAGCTCTGTTTCACTGATGTCAATCTGTGGCAGCTTGGTGGAGACATACCTTAGGGAGCTTTCAACCTCACCCCACTCTAGTGTGTGTGCTCCAGTAGTGTCCAGGAGAGGCACTTCAGTTCTTGGAATGGAGAGCCCCACTCCTGTAGGTATGAGATGCAGCAGTCATAGAAGTTCTGGACACCGGTCTTAAACACATTCACTTGATGGTGCTCTGGGAAGCCAATCAGAAGACTTTTCACCTAAAATTAAAAATAATATTCAGCAATTAGAAATGTGGAAACATGCCATTCACTGTAAATCAATGCTTTAAATTTAAGGATAGGATATATAAAAAAGGCTATTTCAATTGAAGGTAGAGTTATTAAATGTATATACTATGCATTATTTCCACAAGTTCAATTACAACTCACCTTTAAGCCCATGAAGAGGGCAGCCTTTCTCTCCATAAGCTTTTCCAGGAGACTGGAGATGTGCAGGGCAGAATGGATGGCAGAGCTCTTCTCCTTCTCCAACTTTTTTATGTTGTCATTGAAGAGTGTCAGTTGGTTGTCAATGAACCAAAGCCATGCCTCACACACTGGGTCTTCAAGAAACTCTAGGATGGCATTTGGAGCTTTTTCCTGTGATCTGAAGTAGGACTGAAGTGCTGGATATACGAGGTCTATTAGAAAAGTATCCGACCTTATTATTTTTTTCAAAAACCATATGGATTTGAATCACGTGTGATTGCGTGAACCCTCGTGCGCATGCGTGAGTTTTTCCACGCCTGTCGGTTGCGTCATTCGCATGTGAGCAGGCTTTGAGTGAGGAGTGGTCCACCCCCTTGGCAGATTTTCATTGTCAGAAATGACGGAATGATTTGGGCTTTTTTTCCATCAGAATTTTTTCAGAAACTGGTAGAGACTGGCAGCTGGAAACCATTAGAAAAATTTATCTGGCTTTTGGTGAAAATGTTACGGGCTTGGTAGAGAATAAGGAGTGTTACTGTTGCTTTAAGGACGGCCCCCAGCGACTGTGGGGCGCGCTGCGCTCCGAAGCCGCCATCGACAGGCTGAACGACCATTTCATTTCTAAACGGATGGCTGTCTGGATCCATGACCATCGTGTGCCATTTCTCTGGTTATCACAAGAGCTGGACATCAACCATTTTCCGGCAGATTTCACTTTTAACAAGAGATTTTGTCATGGAAAGCTGAGCGGAGGCTTCACCGTCACGATGGATTCGCTACTGGAGCGAGACAAAACCACCTCCGTTTTGGTCTCACAGGATGGCTTTGAGATGGCGTTCAGACAGCTGTCAGTGGTTTTTCCATCGAGTGATTATCCGAGAAATTGTGGATGTGCCTGGACATGCCAGAACATGTCCCGTGAGGCTTCATCATGGCGTTGCTTTGCGCCATGTGGCACTGCCGCGACGCGCGAAGCCTCCGCTCCTCTTTCCATGACAAAAACTCCTGTAACAGTGGAAAGTGCCGTTCATTTCCAAACTGGATGCTGTGTTTTATCCGGGATGTTGATTTTGACAACAAAGTTCTCAATGTCACAGGGAAGTGTGTCAGCTGCTGACTGCACTGTGTTGTGCACAATGTGTGCAGCACATCCTACTCCAACCAGACTGCAGGGGGTGGCTTGATCAAGTTTATAAAACACATTATTTTGTCCTCTTCTTGCTTTTCCACCAAAATTTGTATTTGTGTTGTCAGCACAAAATCCAACCACTTTATCCATCAGTTCAAATGCAGAGAGGCTACTTTTGACTTCATTGAACAGGAGGGTGGATGTCTCACCTGGTAGTGATGCAAAATTTAGGATCTTCACACACACACCCTTGTCATGGTGAAGTAGCGAATCACAACAGGGACAAGTTTTACTGCCTTGTGGTTTGATGTGTCCGCCGCAACGGAGAGGAAACGAACATCCGCGGTCTCCTCCTTCAGTAACTCCATGGCATGGGATGCAATGACTCGCACAATAATAGCCTCAGCTTTGGTACGAGCTCAGGTAAAACGCTGGTCGTAAAATTTCCATGTCATGTGCTAAATGCGCTAACAAAGCTACTGTTAGCCTGTTCCCATCTCTTGTGCTTGCTAGTTTTGCTGTGGATCTGCACATCGGTTTTTCCACCATGTGAAACGGAAAACTCACACTTACAGAGTACAAAATGCAGCATGTTCGTTTCCAGGCACTTTCCTTAGAAAGCTGTATTGATCCAGGAGCTCTGTAGTTAATTTTGATTTTCTTTTCGGCATCGTACTGACTCGCTGTTTTAAATGCATCCATCTGAATGGTGGCAGCGTGCTACACGTTTCATGTCAAGACCATATGGGCCAACGATGAGCATTAAGATACAAATACGCGGAGGACTGTTGAGACTTTTAATTGGTTCAGATTTTAAATCTCCATAGCAACTATGTGATTGACATACACATGGTCCAAACACAACAGGTTTTAACCATAAATGCGCTTTGTTGGTTTTAAATGACTTTGCCGTGTGATTTATGATGTTAAAGGAAGAAATAGGGGGAAAATCGGGACGTACGGGACGGGGCTTGGATAAAACCAGGACAAAATCATGTGGGTGCTGAAATCAGCTGGGACAGGGGACAAAGGGCTCAAAATCGGGCTGTCCCAGCTAAATCGGGACATCTGGTCACACAAGACAAAGAGGTTATATCATCACACAAACGGGATGGAGCCTTTTATATTATGTTTCTGTTTGATATTCTTTTTGTATTTTATTGTCTTTTAAATGGAACGGAGCCTCTCAGCTTGCTGAACCAGCCTGTGACATCATCACGCTAACGTGTGATTCATGCTAATGAAATGTCCCCTACATCACCTTGGAGGTGTAAATGGGGCCAAACACAGAATCCCTCAGTGTCAGAAGTGTTTATCCCCCTCTGGCTTCCACTTAATACGAGATACAGTGAGGCAAATAAGTATTTGATCAACTGTCGAGTTTGTTTTCCCACCTACAAAGAATGGAGCAATCTGTAATTTTTATCATAGGTACACTTAAACTGTAAGAGAGAGAATCTCAAGGAAAAAAAAATCAGAAAATCAGGAAATCACATTGAATGATTTTTAAATAATAAATTTGCATTTTATTGCATGAATGAAGTATTTGATCACCTAACAATGAGCAAGAATTCTGTCTCTCACAGACCTGTTAATTTTTTTAAGAAGCCTTCCTATTCTGCTCTCTTTACCTGTATTAATTACACCTGTTTGAACATGTTATCTGTATAAAAAAAAGACCTGTCCACACACTCACTCAATCACACTCCACGCTATCCACCATGGCCAAGACCAAAGAGCTGTCTAAGGATACCAGGGTCAAAATTGGAGACCTACACAAGGCTGGGATGGACTACAGGACAACAGGCAAGCAGCTAGAAAGTGACAACTTTTGGCGTAATTATTAGAAAATGGAAGAAGCATAAGATGACTGTCAACCTTCCTTAGTCTGGGGCTCCATGCAAGATCTCGCTTTGTGGGGTAAGGATGATTCTGAGAAAGCCCAGAATTACACAGGAGGACCGGGCCAATGACCTGAAGAGAGCTGGGACCACAGTCACAAAGATTACATTAGTAACACATGATGCTGTCATGGTTTAAAATCCAACAGGGCAGCAAGGTCCCCCTGCTCAAGCCAGCGTATGTCCAGGCCCATTTGAAGTTCACCAGTGACCATCTGGATGATCCAGAGGAGGCATGGGAAAAGGTCATGTGGTCAGATGAGACCAGAATTGTTGGGAAAGTGTAATGACACAGACCCACAACAGGGGGCGTAAATGAACGGACAATGGATTGAGCCAAAAGATAACAATTTTACTGTTGTGAATGTGCACAACGAAATACAGACAATCACAGAATTTGAAACAGTCAATGTACAAAGGTGACGTGTGGGCAGGCTTGAGGATAGAAGACGTCTGTCCAGAGAAGCGCGGGGTCCCACACGATTTCCACTGCCAACGGGTCTGAAGTACACCGGAGCCGCCAAGTCCTGAGTCCCCAGGTGGCCACCGTCTCCAGCTGTCAGACCTGGTACTGCTGGCAGGAAGCAGAAACAGTTAGGCGTGGGTGTGTGCACACCACGTAACACAGTCAGCAACAGTTCCTTTATGGTGGGCAAAACACCTCCACGTCCGAAACAGGAACACAGTCAAAGCAGAGCCTGAATCAACTACTTATCACAGCTTGTAGTGAGGAGTGAAGACCGTCACTCTTCCGTCACCCACAAACCCAGCCTCCAGCTGAAGTAGAGAAACAGGTACGCCTGCAAACAGTTCAGAAGCAATTATGTGCGTTCGGCACAACAACGGCTGAGAGAATTACCTTGTAGGTAGAAGATATCTCGGCAGCGAGGTGGAGATGCTGCCCGGCTTATATGGTGGTGGTGGTTGATGAGTGACAGCTGGTGTTAACGATGAGTGACAGCTGCCACTCCCAGTTGCTCCTGTGGGGCAGATGCGCCCTCTCGTGCCCGAAGCCCGCACTTCAGGCAGGGCACCCTCTGGTGGTGGGCCAGCAGTACCTCCTCTTCAGCGGCCCACACAACAAGAATAGAGCTTTTGGAATCAACTCTACTTACCATGTTTAGAGGATGAGAACAACCCCAAGAAAACAATCCCAACTGTGAAGCATGGAGGGGGACACATCATTTTTGGTGGTGCTTTTCTGCAAGGGGGACAGGATGACTGCACTGTATTGAAGGGAGGATGGATGGGGTCATGTATCGCGAATTTGTCAAACAACCTCCTTCCTCACTAAGAGCATTGAAGATGGGTCATGGCTGGGTCTTCCAGCATGTCAATGACCTAAAACACACAGCAACTCAGGTGTGGGGCAACTCAGGTGTGGCTCCATAAGAAGCATTTCAAGGTCCTGGAGTGGCCTGGCCAGTCTCCAGACCTGAAATCAATATGAAATCTTTGGAGGGAGCTGAAACTGGAAACCTGACAGATCTGGAAAAAATCTGTATGGAGGAGTGGACCAAAATCCCTGCTGCAGTGTGCAAACTTGGTAAAGAACTACAGGAAATGTCTGACCACTGTAATTGCAAACTAAGGTTTGTGTTTGAAATATTAAGGTCTGTTTTTCTATTGTATCAAAAACTTATTTCATACAATAAAACGCAAATTAATTATTTAAAAATCATACAATGTTATTTATATATATACGTGTGTATATATATATATATATATATATATATATATATATATATAAGTTGTGCTCAAAAGTTTACGTACCCTGGCAGAATTTTTGCTTTTGACAACACAAAAACCTTTTCTTCACTCATGGTTAGTGGTTGGGTGAAGCTGTCATGCCCCGCCCTGATCTCGGCTCCTATAGTTCATCTCCATCTTCCCCAGCTTTGTTTTATTAATTGTTATTTTAATCATGTTTTTATTCTATGTTCTATTTTTGCTTTGTCACTTTCTTTCTTTGTTACTTTTAGCCTTCAGCCATATTTCAGTTCCGTTCTAGTTTTGTTCAGCCAGTCTGTGTTTTCATTATTTAACATTTTGTTATCATCTGCCTATTTTTTGCTGTTTACATTTCTGTTTTCTGTAGTACCTTGATGTCTGGTTATCTTTCAGTCTCTGTTTTACTTAATGTTTTATTTCTCAGTCGGCTGTTTAGTTTTGTCTTAGTATTTAATTCCTATTATTTTGTGATCAGTTTTTATGTAGTTTTTCTTCAGTGTTTATCTTTTGGTTTGCTTTGCTGGTCTGTTCGAGTTTGTATTGATCTTTAGTTGTCATGTCAGTAATTCTCTTCACTGCTCACTTGCACCTGCCTGTCATCCTGTCTTCGTCTGCACTCCTCTCAGGTCTCTTGTATTCACGCCCAGTTTCATTTGTATCAGTCTTCTTCTGCTCACTGCACTCTCTTGTTCTGCACCTGCACTTTCTCATCTCTGTTGGCCACGCCCCATTTGTCTGTCATTTCCTTGCCCACTTGTCACTGCTTTTTCTTTGCATCTCTTTTCCCCTCTTAGATTCACCTGACCACGCCCCCCTTCCAGGTCCTTCCTCCACCACGTGCACCTCGTTATCCAATTACCACCTGTTCTTATTTAAACTGCTTCAGTTCACTTCCTCCCTGCTCGTTTGTTGTTATTTATCATTTACTAGCACCTCGTCTCTGTCGTGTTTACGCCAAGCCGTGTTTTTTACTCTGCTCTGTGTACCTTATCCTGCTTTTTGCCTCAGCCCTGATAACCCTGTTTGCTCGTGTACTGACCCTGCTTGTTTTTGACCACGTCCTCTGTCTTGTCCCTGCCTGGTACTTTTGCTCCGCGGACTGCCTTCCTGTTGCCAAACCCCTGCCTGAATTAAAAACCATCCTTTTTACTCATACGTCCTGTCTGAGAGTCTGCATTTGTGTCCAGCCTCTGTCTGTGCCTCGCATCCGCTCAACCTGATAGAAGCCATTTATTGTCAAACAACTGTTTCCTTGTTTTAAATCAAAATGACAAGAGAACTACCCAAATGAACCTGATCCAAAGTTTACATACCCCTGTTCTTAATACTGTGTATTGCCCCTTTTAACATCAATGACAGCTTGGAGTCTTTTGTGGTAGTTGTGGATGAGGATCTCTGATGGTAAAGCTGCCACTGAATGTGTCTTGGACTTTATTTACATCAATTACAAAGAAATACAAACAATATGGCACTTTATGGTAAATCTGCATGGAGTAGACAGTTCTCAAAAACTGAGTGACTGTGCAAGAAGTAGCCCATATGGAAAAGATATTCATAAATTTTATAAAGTTTGTATCTGTTCTATCTGGAACTTGTAAGTAATACATGTGACAGTCAAACCAGATATAAGATCCTTAGTAAATTTGTACAATATGTGACTTATATAAATTGGGAACTTAAAGAACAATATATGACAGTAATTCCACATATAGAATCCTTAGTAGATATGTGTAATATCAAAATGAGACTTATACGCACAACACATGTCAAATATAAAGTTTATTACTGGAACCGATGTAATTTCTTGTAAGTTTTTTCTATTTCTTTTTCATATGGGAGAAGAGTGAGGAAAGCCACCAAGACACCCAGACAACCCAGAAGAAGTTATAGGCTTATGTGGCTGTAATTGGAGAAATTATGCACAGTGCAAGCTTTGCATTTTGTATCACCAGTTATCCATCTTCATGATAAAGTGGTATAGAGGAAGATTTTCTTAAAAAGAATACCTGAAAGTTTAGCTACAAATTGCCAGAAAGTACATCTGAGATTTGATCTGTTTTGGTGAAAGAAAATCCTTCTCTGCTCTACTCCACTATGAAGCCAAGAGTAGTGATGCAAAATGCAAAGCTTGCACTGTGCACAATTTCTCCAGTCACAGCCACATAAGCCCATAACTTATCCTGGGTTGTCTGGGTGTCTTGGTGGCTTTCCTCACTCTTCTCCTTCTTGCACAGTCACTCAGTTTTTGAGAACTGTCTACTCCATGCAGATTTACCATAAAGTGCCATATTGTTTGTATTTCTTTGTAACTGATGTAAATAAAGTCCAAGACATATTCAGTGGCAGCTTTACCATCAGAGAGCCTCGTCCACAACTACCACAAAAGACTCCAAGCTGTCAGTGATGTTAAAGGGGCAATACACAGTATTAAGAACAGGGGTATGTAAACTTTGGATCAGGGTCATTTGGTTAGTTCTTTTGTCATTTTGATTTAAAAAGAGGAAACACAGTTGTTTGACAATAAATGCCTTTCAACCAACCACTAACCATGAGTGAAAAAAGTTTTTGTGTTGTCATTCATATTCTCTTAAAAATGGCCAAAAAAGCAAAAATTCTGCCAGGGTATGTAAACATCAAACAGTGGATCAAATACTTATTTGCCTCACTGTAGGTACAACAACGAATGCAGAACTGGAAAACATACCTACATTACCCCCCCATCCCCACCCCCAGCTAGTAAGTGCATGGATAAAACCCTTATGACTGTATTGGACAGGATGTTATGTGCCGACGCGGGTTGAGGAGCGGACCAGCGTCTGACTGAACCCAGCGCTAAATAACCAGAAAGCGGTTCCAAAAACAAAACAGTTTTATTTCCCTCCTGTGCAATACTTGGTGTACAACATAAATATTTGGTTGTCTGAGGGTGAAGGACTCTTCTGCCAGCACCTTCTCCACAGACAAAAACCAGTTTGCATACCACCTGGAGAGCAAAGAAAAGAAAACAACACCAAAATGTCCAGCCAAACCCCCCAACACACAACAGTACCTCCCCATCAACGGGAAGCCTCCCGGCGACCGAACAGACCAGGCCTGACAACAGCACCTCCCTCTGGGGTCCACGTCAAGAAGCAGATGACGTAACGCTCCCAAGGTCCACCGCAGACAAGCAGGACAGGGCACCGTGGCTGGAAGGCCGGCTGGCATCAACAAAAAAGCCCAAAGAGTCCCATATACAACCCAACATACAAGAAAAAACACAAAACCCACCCAAACCCTCCCCAGGGGACCGTCCCATCCAACCCCTGGAAGAAAAGAAAAACCCCCAAATGCAATAACCTAACATAGCCCCAACAACACAATACAAACATAAATTCACAAAGAAAAATAACAAACAACACCCCCCCCCCCCCCCCCAGAACGATGTGCAGAGCCCAACACCCCACAGAAGACCTTTACCGCCAGTTCCAGGAGTAATAACCAAAACCGGGATCCCACTGAGGTCCCCAGGTATACATGGAGCAACAGCGCCCCCCAGAGGACCGTACCATCAACCCCAGGAGGCACCCTCCCCACAACCCAGGAACCCCAGACCCGGCCACACTTGGCTAGTCAGCCCCACAATCAATTCCCCCCCAGAGGACCGTCCCATCAACCCTGGAGGGGGAACCTGGAAGGAAACATAAAAAAACACAAAAATCCAACCCCCGGCGGACTTCATTAAACCACCCCGAGGGCAAATAAAACAACCGGCAAACCCTGTTAGCCCCCCCAGCACCCCGAAAGACCCCAGATCACTCCCAGTGCCTATCGTCGGCTCAATTTTGGCGAACGGCACAAAACTACCAAGCTGGGGAAGGAAACAGGAAAAACTAACCCAGTCCCATCCCCTAAGCGCAGCGGAAAACCGGAAATACGTCCGGTGCCCCAAACTGACCATACCACTAGCCCATCGGGAGGGGTGGAACTACCGAAATGGCGAACGGCACAGATCGGCCCACCACTCCGACTGAGGTACGTTCCCGCTGCACCATACCCCGGTAACACCAATGACGAACGGTCAAAGGCCCACCGGGGCTGGAGAGGAACCGGGCATCAACCAAACCAAAAAAAACGCCCCTGACAACCCCCCTAGGTGCAGAGGTTTTCTGAGAAACGCTCAGCTTAACCAACCTGCACCACCCCACAACCCAAAAGACAAACGGTCTTAGAGCATGTGAGGTTGGAGTTAGGGAAGCAGGGAAATAAAAAACAACAAAACAAAACGACCCAATCCTCAAACAGAAATTACCTAAGTCCAAAAAATGAAAACATATGATTTCCTGAGTCCAGCCGAGCTCCGAACTGCCAGTCGTTCACTCCACCAGAACCGCCTCAAAATCCCCAAATAATTTATAACCCCTTACATGAAAACAAAAACAGCCCAAATAACTAAACAACCAAAGGTCTCTTTTTTTGTGTGTGTGTGTCCATTATTATGCCTGTTTAAGAACACCTGGAGATACGTCATCGTTATCTTTCTTGACGCTTATGTGACCGGGGCAATATGGCGGCTTCAGCTCATCCAAGCTGCATGGGCTCATCCGCAAGAGGAGCCAGAGGTCCCATCGGAGGAGTCTCAGTGGGGCGAAGAAGAGGCAGCCCTGATCTGTGTCGGGGAAAGCCCCGAGACGAAAAGACCTGCTCTGATGTCCGCCCTCTCTCGCGTCCACGCTCCTTTATCCGATCATCTAGACGAATAACCAAAGATATTAGCTCATCTAAATCTTTTGGTTCGTCACGGACTGCTAGCTCGTCTTTTAATGAATCGTTCAAACCATCCACAAACACTCCTCTCAAAGTTGCAGCATTCCAACCGGACTGAGCAGAAAAAATTCAGAAATCCACGGAATAATCCGCCGCACTCCGCCTCCCCTGCCTGAGATTCAGCAACCGTTGAATCAGAAGAGAAGGAAGCCGGTCGCTGAGCAAAAACCAGAGAACATTGCATCAAAAACGGAGCACAGGCTTCAACGTTTCCCGCATAAGGCTCCGGATGACAAATAATTGGTTCGGAAGCCGACTCTCTGGGTGACAGAGTTATCTGCACCGGTATCGATGGTGCCGCAGCTGGAGCAGCAGGAAGCGGAACGGCTTGCACTGCAAGCTCCGTAACGCGGGCATCTGTTTGTTTAATTTGGTTTGCGAGATGCTGTAATTGCTCCCATATCTTCTCCAAGTGTTCTTGAACTCTTTCAGCAAAAGGAACCGCTTCTGCCGCTGGGTCCATTTTGGAATGGCCGGGAACTACTGTTATGTGCTGACGCGGGTTGAGGAGCGGACCAGCGTCTGACTGAACCCAGCGTTAAATAACCAGAAAGCGGTTCCAAAAACAAAACAGTTTTATTTCCCTCCTGTGCAATAATTGGTGTACAACATAAATATTTGGTTGTCTGGCGAAGTGAAGGACGGCGCGCTCTCCAGCGCCCAAATGGATCGAAGCCCGACACTTCTGGACCCAGACTCACCACCGAACACCCCCCAGGTGGATACGACAAACTGACTCTGTGAAGGATGGAAAAGGTGAGGTAAGTCAACAGAGCTACAACAAATATCCTTCAGAGGCACACACTATCAGCAACACATTCAGGTCTGAATTTAAGCTTTATGTAAATGAGCAGCTTCTCACAACAGGTGGAGGATCATCATTCCGTACGCCATGGCAGTGAGAAGCAAACTGCACAATTCTCATCACTGTTCAAATATACTGCGTAACAAAATACCAAATTACTGTTAACACTTATTCAGACAATCATCACCTCTGATGTGTGCTGACAGCATGTGTCCCTCACCCGTCCTCCTTCACAGGCACGATGTGTCAAACCCTGGCGCGGTCCTCAGCGTCTCACAAACGAACGTCACAAGGTCGAGTTCCCGGCCATTCTGCTCGAATCACTCATGGCTTAAATGCAGAACGCCAGCTTATTATCTGCTTCAGCTAAAAGTCTTTAAGTTTGCACGTGAGCATCATCCACAGGTGCTGCAAGTCATTAGGCCTGCACGTGAACATCCTCCACAAGTGCAGCCAATAATGCTGATGAGGGTGAAGGACTCTTCTGCCAGCACCTTCTCCACAGACAAAAACCAGTTTGCATACCACCTGGAGAGCAAAGAAAAGAAAACAACACCAAAATGTCCAGCCAAACCCCCCAACACACAACACAGGACACATTACATGTTTGTACTGTGAATGCACATTGGTTAACATAGTAACATATATGCTATTCAGGGTATTTGCTCGATTACATACACATGTCTACAGCACCCAGCCTCCATATGGTGCCTGCCCACAATGGATCTGGATGACTAAACAATATGGTACAGATACCAACACACCAACCTCCAACATACATATACCCCCCACCCCCACCCCACATGGTGTACACCCAATCCAACATGTGAACAGCAGCGGGCATACTGCATCATACCCATACAGATAGGATGCCCCCCCGACATCATTTTAGAAATTGGTGAGTGTGCTGTCCACATTTTTCTTCCTGTTTTTTAAATTATTATTTATTTTATTATGTATAGGGCTGTGCCTTACTGGCTACAATCGGGGGGAATTTCCACAGCCTCATTTCACATAATAACAGGATAATAGCAGCCCATAGCCATCTTGAGCAGTTTGTTCATAGAAATGTCATCATTTCAGCAGTGATTGGTGTTCAACATCCGTGAGAATGGTTCACAGGGAAGCTGGGCACAGCAGGAGGTAGGAGGCACAATACAGACTCACAAGCAGGTGGTAGGATATTAAAGGCTTTATTGTAAATTCAGGCAGTGGGTCTGGTACACAAAAAGCCAGTCAGCAAGGTGAAGGTACAGACAGATGAAAAACAATGGCATAGTCAAAAAACAGGCTGAGGTCAAGAGCACGGCAAACAGTAGAACGAGGGCTGAGACAAAAGGCAAGGTCGAGACAAACAAGCACAGTCAGCAACAAGGAACAATGGCAAGGAACTAGGAACTATGGTGCAAGAGCTGGAACGGAGATAGGAACATCAACAAACTAGCAATTGCAAACAGAACTCACAGGGCTTAAATACATGGTGGATTAATTAGGATGTGATGTGAAGAAGGTGTGGTAAGCAGGCAGGAGGAGGGCGTGGACTAACAAAGATGAGAGGCAACTGGGTGAGACGAGAGTGTTGTGACAAGTGGGCGAGGAGATGACAAACAAAATGGGGCGTGGCCAACAGAGATGAAGTACATGTGAAGGACAAGAGAGTGCAGTGATCAGAGGGCGTGACTGATACAAATGAAACTGGGCATGAAACATGAGAACCAAGATGAGAAGGGACAGACAAGGGAGTGCAGTGACAGCATATTGACTAAGAACCATAAACTAACAATACTAAAATGTCTGTACAGAGAAGAACTAAAAACCAAAGGCTGCATTGAATCTAAACATGAACAGAATCAGACTAGGCAACATATGGAAATGACTGAAGAGAAAGCAACAAGAAAATCAAAAGCAGAAACTAGAACGGAACTGACACAAATAATACAACTAAAGACTGTGGACGGTGGTGGTGGTGGTGCCTAACCCAGCAGTCCTGGGACGTGAGGCAGGGTACACCCTGGACAGGATGTCAGTCTTTTTCAGGGCCACATGTAGACAGACAAATATATACAGTAATATAAACAGTCTATGCTTCTGATGTAACGTTTTTATTGTGTGTGTGTGTGTGTGTGTGTGTGTGTGTGTGTGTGTGTGTGTGTGTGTGTGTGTGTGTGTGTGTGTGTGTGTGTGTGCATGTGCGTAAAAATGTTGCATCCAGAGTGGGAGCTGAACCTGCTTCTCCTGCATGATGGCGCAGGATTATTCTATTCGGCTAAACACCAGGTCGTGGACTGTGACATTCGTCATTCATGTGCACATGCTTGCCACCATCAATTCTCTTTCCTTTGCACTGATAAAGAAGCAAAAGTCTATGATAAATATTCTACCTTACACGTTTGTCACCACTGACTCTGTAGCTTAAATGGTAAATGATTGCATTTTTATTGCACCTTTCCATCTAAATGGAATGATGATGCCTCAGATTCACCCATTCACAAAGACACACTCACACACTGATGTCAGGGTGCTGCTATGCAAGGTGCACACTACACACCGGGAGCAGCTTGTGGATTAAGGACATTGCCCAAGGGCCCTTAGTGATTTTCCAGTCAGGCTAGGGCATGAACCGAGGATCCTCTGGTGTCAAGGCCAATGCTTAACCACGAAACCATCACCTCCCTAGCTTAGTGGAAAGAGTTTTGCACCTCCACGGGAGACATGGGTTAGATTCTCCAAAGAAAAATAAAAACCGTTAAAGTTAGCCAGTGAACCCCATCAGGATGCCAAAGCAACTTTCAATTGAAATATGTTATTATTTCAAATATGTATAAAAATGTATAAATAACAAATATAAATATGTTATTATTGTTGTTATTATTATTATTGTGGTGCAATCTGGGGTGGTGGTCTCCATCTTTAAAAAAGGGACTGGAGAGTGTGTTCCAATTATAGAGGAATCACACTTCTCAGCCTCCCTGGGAAATTCTATGCCAGGGAACTAGAGAGGAGACTTAGGTCGTCAGTCGAACCTCAGATTAAGGAGGTGCAATACGGGTTCCATCCTGGTCGTGGAGTAGTGGACCAGTTGTTTACCCTCACAGGGGTCTTGGGAGTATGACCAGCCAGTCTACATGTGTTTTGTGAACTTGAAAAAAGCCTTATGACCGGGTCCCTCTGGGTATCCTGTGGGGGGCACTGTGGGAGTATGGGGCACCGGATTCTCTGCAATGTACAATCCAGTGTCAATATGACCAAAGTAGGAGCTATGGCCACATTCTTGGCATTGTGTCAGACTTGTTTCTGATGGGAGTTGGACTCTGCCAAGGCTGCCCCTTATCACCAATCAGTCACGGTCTGGAGGGTGTCCAGTTTGGTGACTTCAGAGTTTCATTTCTGCATTTTGCAGATGATGTGGTTCTGCTGGTTTCAACAGACACAGAGATTAAGTTTGAGGATGAGTAAATGGTAAATGGACTGCATTTATATAGCGCTTTTCCATCTGCATCAGACGCTCAAAGCGCTTTACAATTATGCCTCACATTCACCCCGATATCAGGGTGCTGCCATACAAGGCGCTCGCTCCGGCTCATTAAAAGTCTGCTAATGAGTCTTTCATTGGATTCAGGTGTGTTGGAGTAGGGAGACAACTAAGAGTGTCAGGAATGTGGCTCTCGAGGACCGAACTTGGCCACCCCTGCACTAGAGCATCACCTCCCCTAAGCACTTCCAAATCTGAGACCATGGTCCTCTGTTGGAAAAGGGTGGATTGTCCTCTCTAATTTAGGGGAGAGTTCCTGACCCAAGTGGAGGAGTTTAAGTATCTCAGAGTCTTGTTCACAAGTAAATTGGAGTGGGAGATTGATTGATAGATAGATAGATAGGATTGGGGAAGCATATGAAATTTTACGGATGTTGTAACAGACCGCCGTGGTAAAGAAGGAGTTGAACTGGAAGGTGAAGCTCTCATTTACCAGTCGAATTACACTCCTATCCTCACCTATGGTCATGAGCTTTGGGTAATGAATGAAATAATAAGATGATCTGTGGTGACCTCTAATGTCAGTTATGTAAGTGAGGGTTAACAACAACATCTGTACTGTACGAGGTCTATTAGATAAGAAACTGACACTTTTATTTTTTTAACTATATGAATTTGAATGACGTGTGATTACACCAATCATGCTTGAACCCTCGTGCGCATGCGTGAGTTTTTTCACGCGTGTCAGTGACGTCATTTCCCTGTGGGCAGGCCTTGAGTGAGATGTGGTCCAGCCCTCTCGGCTGAATTCCTTTGTTTCACATGCTGCTCGACACGGCGCGGGTTGCTTTATCAAAATTTTTTCTGGACCTGTGAGGAATATCCGAGTGGACACTATTCGAGAAATTAAGCTGGTTTTCGGTGAAAAGTTTAACAGCTGATGAGAGATTATGAGGTGTTTCTGTTGGTGTAAGGACTTCCCACGGAGCGGGACGTCACGCAGCGCTTCCAGGCACCGTCGTCGGCCTGTTTCGACCTGAAAACATCCTAATTTAAGGCTTAATTCACCCAGGACATCGTGAGACAACAGAGAAGATTCAGAAGAGGCCGGCATGAGGACTTTATGCGGACATTCCACTGTTTAAGGCCATTTTTTAATGAAAGACGTGCGCGCAAATGCGCCGAGTCGTTTCCGTGACGACTCGGTGAATCTGTGTGCGCCGCGACAGGAAAAACACCTCCGTGTTGAAAACCATTTGTAAAATTCAGGCGGCTTTTGATGGCTTTCAACAAGTGAGTAACTGAGAAATTATTTAACAGCTTGGGCATGTTCCAACTTGCCCGTTAAGGTTTCCAACGGAGGTGTTTTTCCTGTCGTGACCCCCCGCGGTTGGGTCCGGCCCGACATGCGACTCTGCCCGCACGTTCTTTCATTACAAAATGTCCATTAACAATGGAATGTCCGAATAAACTCCTCATGCCGGCTTCTTCTGAAAGTTCTCTGACGACTTACTGGGTCAACAGAGCCTGAAATGTGGAAGTTTTCAACTTGAAACGTCGAGACGCTGCCGCCTCAAAGCGCAGATTGCCGTCAGGCACCGTGGGCCGTCCTTACGGCGACACTCCTTTGTCTTTCGGCTGTTCCCGTTAGGGGTCGCCACAGCAGATCAATTGTTTCCATCTCACCCTGTCCTCTGTATCTTCCTCTGTCACACCAACCACCTGCATGTCCTCTCTCAGCACATCCATGAACCTCCTCTTTGGCCTCCCTCTTCTCCTCCTGCCTGGTGGCTCCATCCTCAGCATCCTTCTCCCTATATACCCTGGGTCCCTCCTCTGCACATGTCCAAACCATCTCAATCTCGCCTCTCTGACTTTGTCTCCAAACCGTCCCACCTGAGCTGTCCCTCTGATATGTTCATTCCTAATCTTGTCCATTCTTGTCACTCCCAAAGAGAATCTCAACATCTTCAGCTCTGCCACCTCCAGCTCTGCCTCCTGTCTTTTTGTTAGTGCCACTGTCTCTAAACCATACAACATAGCTGGTCTCACTACTGTTTTGTAAACTTTCCCCTTCACTCTTGCTGATATTCTTCGGTCACAAATCACTCCTGCCACCTTTCTCCACCCACTCCACCCTGCCTGCACTCTCTTCTTCACCTCTCTACCACACTCTCCATTACTTTGAACAGTTGACCCCAAATATTTAAACTCATCTACTTTCACCACTTCTACTCCCTGTAACTGCACTATTCCACTGGGCTCCCTCTCATTCACACACATGTACTCAGTCTTGCTTCTACTGACTTTCATTCCCCTTCTCTCCAAAGCATATCTCCACTTCTCCAGACTAGACTCAACTTGCTCTCTACTCTCACTACAGATCACAATGTCATCTGCAAACATCATAGTCCACGGGGACACCTGTCTGATCTCATCTGTCAACCTGTCCATCACCACTGCAAACAAGAAAGGACCCAGAGCTGATCCTTGGTGTAATCCCACCTCCACCTTGAATGAGTCTGTCATTCCGACTGCACATCTCACCACTGTCACACTATTCTTGTACATGTCCTGCACTACCCTAACATACTTCTCTGCCACTCCAGACTTCCTCATACAATGCCACAACTCTTCTCTTGGCACCCTATCATAAGCTTTTTCTAAGTCCACAAACACACAATGTAGCTCTTTCTGTCCTTCTCTGTACTTTTCCAACAGTATTCTCAGAGCAAACATTGCATCTGTAGTGCTCTTTCTCGGCATGAAACCATATTGCTGCTCACAGATCTTCACCTGTTTTCTAAGCCTAGCTTCTACTACTCTTTCCCATAACTTCATGCTGTGGCTGATCAGCTTTATGCCTCTTTAGTTACTGCAGTTCTGCACATCACCCTTGTTCTTGAAAATAGGAACCAGCACACTTCGTCTCCACTCCTCAGGCATCCTCTCACTTTCCAAGATTTTATTAAACAATCTGGTTAGAAACTCTACTGCCATCTCTCCTAGACATTTCCATGCCTCCATTGGAATGTCATCTGGACCAGCTGCCTTTCCACTCTTCATCTTCTTCATAGCAGCCCTCACTTCTTCCTTGCTAATCTCTTTTACTTCCTGATTTACTCTCACCACATCATCCAGCCTTTTCTCTCACTCATTTTCTTTATTCATCAACTCTTCAAAATATTCCCTCCACCTTCTCAGCACACACTCCTCACTTGTCAGCACATTACCATGTGCATCTTTTACCACCATAACCTGCTGCACATCCTTTCCAGCTCTGTCCCTTTGTCTGGCCAATCGGTACAAGTCCTTTTCTCCTTCCTTACTATTCAACTTCTTGTACAGCTCGCAATATGCCTTTTCCTTTGCTTTTGCCACTTCTCTTCCCGCCTTACGCCGCATCTCCTTGTACTCCTGTCTACTTTCTTCATCTCTCCGACTATCCCAAAACGTTTTTGCCAACCTCTTTCTCCTTATGCTTTCCTGGACCTCTTCATTCCACCACCAAATCTCCTTGTCTTCCTTCCACTGTCCAGATGTCATACCCAGTACTGCCCTAGCTGTCTCCCTCACCACATCTGCAGTACTTTTCCAGTTGTCCAAAATTGCTTCCCCTCCAACTAGTGCTTCTCTCACCTGCTCGCTAAATTTCACACAACAGTCTTCCTCCTTCAGCTTCCACCATCTGATCCTTTGATGAGCTCTCACTCTCTTCTTCTTCTTTACCTCTAAAGTCATCCTACAAACAACCATCCTATGCTGTCTAGTGACACTCTCTCCTGCTACCACCTTACAGTCTGTGATTTCTTTTAGCTTGCATCTCCTATAAAGAATGTAGTCCACCTGTGTGCACCTTCCTCCACTCTTATATGTTACCCTGTGCTCCTCCCTTTTCTTAAAGTAGGTATTCACCACAGCCATTTCCATCCTTTTTGCAAAATCAACTACCATCTGTCCTTCCCCATTCCTATCCTTGATACCATATCTACCCATTACTTCCTCATCACCTCTGTTCCCTTCATCAACATGCCCATTGAAGTCTGCTCCTATCACCACTCTTTCATGCTTGGGCACACTCTCCACCACCTCATCTAACACACTCCAGAAATCTTCTTTCTCCTTCATCTCACAACCTACCTGTGGGGCATATGCACTGATGATATTCATCATCACCCCTTCAATTTCCAACTTCACACTCATCACCCTGTCAGACACTCGCTTAACCTCCAACACACTTTTAACATACTCTTCCTTTAAAATGACCCAACACCATTTCTCTTCCTGTCCTCACCATGGTACAACAACTAGTACCCACCGCCGATGCGCCTGCTCTTACTTCCCTTCCACTTGGTCTCTTGCACACACAATATGTCTACCTTTCTCCTCTCCATCATATCAGCCAGCTCTCTCCCTTTACCAGTCATACTACCAACATTCAAAGTCCCCACCCTCATTTCCACCCTTCTAGTTTTCTTCTTCTCCTGCTGTTCATGGCAGCGTTTTCCTCCTCTTCTTCGTCGTCTTCGCCCAGTAGTAGCCCAATTTCCACCAGCACCCTGTTGGGCAATAGCACCGGTGGCGGACGTTGTTAACCCGGGCCGCGACCGATCCGGTATGGGAATTCGATTCTGAGTCTGCATAGTTGGGTTGGCTTGTTTTACGCCGGATGCCCTTCCTGACGCAACCCTCCTCATTTATCCGGGCTTGGGACCGGCACTCAGAATGTACTGGCTGCACACCCCATGTGGCCAGACCAAAATCTCTCATCAGCCGTTAAAATTTTTACCGAAAACCAGCTGAATTTATCAAATGGGGTCCACTCAGTTGTGCCTTACAGTTTTGAAAAAATTTTGATCAAACAAAGCAGCAGTCTCTGAGCCATTCCTAAACAATGAAAAAATCGACGAGAGGGTGGGCGACTCCTCACTCAAAGACTGCGCACAGGCGAATGACGTAACCGACAGGCGTGAAAAAACTCTCACATGCCCACGAGGGTTCAAGCATGTCTGATGTAATCACACATGATTCAAATCCATATGGTTTTTGAAAAAAATAATAAGGTCGGATACTTTTCTAATAGACCTCGTATGTGTAGATGAGCTGATCAGTTAAATAATGTATGTCTGTGTTTTGATTGCAAGGATGAAGGAACGGAAGAACTTCTCTCACAATGTAAGTATCAGTTAACAAGAATACATGTGGGTATCCGCAATGTGTCAGTTGACATTAATAACATATGTGCTGTGTTTCCCTCGTGGGGAGAAAGGAAATGATCTGTGGCGACCTCTAACGACAGCTCAACAAATCCACAATTCAGTACTTTAACGTTTACTATAATGCCCCTGGCGGCCCCCTGCGCTTCACAGAATGCACCGCGGAGCCAGCAGAGTTCTGGAGTCTCACAGTGCTTGTAAACAATGGCAAAGCAAGGATGTGGATGGAGTTGATCCAGCGAGCTCACGGGCGATTATAATGATGACACATTCTCGCAAGTTGAGAGGGTTATCTAGGAGGTGTGGCACCTGTGATAAACTTCTCCTGTGCACCGATGTTGTCTTGTTGTCCATTCTTCATGACGATTGTTTACATTGTGCCCTGAAGCGAAACTCTGCTGAAACTGATATCTCGCGTGAGTCACGGGCCGCGAGATGGAGCGAGACTCACAACTGCGAAACACCAAATGTAAGTATCTCAACGGATCAGTTGCAGCTGGTAGTCTTGGATGGGGTTAATCTTCAAAGTTAAATTTATGACTGCCCCACTTGTTCACAATTTAAGTACCTTCAACATTTACCTACATGTTTGTGAACATCAGAGTGATTTCTTTCTTCTTTTTTAAACATTTGTCTCCAATGCTCTTGATCTTTTTTTTAATTTATTTTTTTTTAATTGAGGATTTATTTCATTCATTTAAAAGAAAAAAACAGAAAAGCAAAAGCAAAATTAACAAAACATTACAAACCATTGAATGAAAAGGAGCAGTTTGGAAGAACAAGTCATATATTCTGCCCCTTTTTTACAATACAATGTTACAAAGCATCATCAATCGACATCATTGCATTTCTATGACTTTGTCACATGCCACTGACTTCTTTCCTAATTTTAACCATTATTTAAAAGACTACATCCCTAATAGATTACATTTTAAAATTCAAACATTCTAAACATTATTAACAGATTACATTTTTGGCTTTGTCACAGCCCACTGACTTATTTCATAGTTTCATACTTATGAAATACATCAAGTTTAATACGTTTTTAAAATCATTTAAGCGACCTTGATTCTTTGATTTCTTTGTTGAGGTTGTTCCATAATTTTACACCATTCACTGCAATACTCCGTTCCTTTATCTTGGTTCTGAATCTTGTTTTTTAAAGACTTCTATGCCCTTCAAATTATAACTACTTACTCTTTTTTCAAACATATTTTGAATGTTTATTGGTAAGGTATTGTTATTCGCTTGGTACATTATTTGTAGTAATTTCAAATCAACTAAATCATGAAATTTAAGTACCCTATACTTAATAAACAATGGATTAGATTGGATCTCTAAATCGACTGTTGCCAATCACTTTTAAAGCTCTTTTCTGCAAAATAAATAAAGGTTGTGTATAAGTTGTACATGTTGATCCCCAGATTTCTACACAATAAGTCAAATATGGAACAATCAATGAATTGTACAGTGTTAATAATCCATAACTATTTAATGAATATTTAACTTTATGCAAAACAGCAATGGCTTTCGCTATCTTTCCTTTTATGTAATTTATGTGTGACTTCCATGTAAAATCTTCATCAATCATAACTCCTAAAAATGTTGTTTCTTTTACCCTTTGAATGTCCATTCCATCTATTTTTAATGACACATCATTTTTTTAACTCTGTCATTAAACAATATGAAATTTGTTTTATTAAGATTAACTGACAATCTGTTTATATCAAACCAATATTTCACTTTTTCCAACTCTGTATTTATCACTTGTGCTACTTCCTGTATATCTGATCCAGGGTAAAATAATGTTGTGTCATCAGTAAATAAAATGCTACCAAGTACATTAGATATATTCACAAAATCATTGATATACAAAATAAACAGTTTGGGTTCAAGTACCGACCCTTGTGGTACTCCACACATGATATTACACAATTCTGATTTAGTATTATTTATCTGAACAAACTGTTTTCTATATTCTAAGTAGCTTTTTACCCACTGATGTGCAATCCCTCTTATTCCATATTGTTGTAACTTGTGAAGCAATCTTGAATGATCGATAACATCAAAAGCTTTTTTCAAGTCAATAAAAACACTTACCATATAATCCTTATTATCTATTGCTGTTGATATTTTCTCTGTTAATTCCATAATTGCCATAGCTGTCGAATGTTTTGTTCTGAATCCATACTGAGCATTATTTAAAATATGATGTTTCTCAATGAATTTATCCAACCTTGTCACAAAAACCTTTTCCATAATTTTAGAAAACTGTGGAAGCAATGACACGTTATGTTTGTCTCCATTTTTATATAACGGGACTACCTTGGCAATTTTCATTTCATCTGGGAAAATTCCTGTTGACAGAGACAGATTACAAATGTAAGTGAATGGTTCAATAACAGTTTCTATTATACTTTTTACAGTCATCATGTCTAAATCTTCATAGTCAGTTGATCTTTTGCTTTCACAGTTTTTTACAATGTTCCTTATTTCATCTTTTTCCACATTGTCAAGGAAAATACTATTGACCGTATTTACAATTGTATTTAATTTATCTTCTACTATTGGTTTATTTCCCACCAGATTTGATCCCACCTTTGAGAAATAATCAAACTAATTTACAACTTCTTTTATATCATTTATCTCTTTATTTTCCTTGACAAGGTAATTTGGAAAAGTTGATTTCACTCTGTCACTTTCCATCACACTTTTTATAATTCCCCATGTTGCCCTCATATTGTCTTTACTCTTATTCAATTGTTCACTATAATAATCTTTTTTTTTTGTTTCCTAATTATTGTCAATAGTTTATTTTTATATTTTTTGTATCTGTGTTCTGTTTCCTTTGTTTGCATTTTTAAAAAGCACTTATATAAATAGTTTTTCTTTACACAAGCGTTTATTATTCCCTTGGTCAGCCATGGTTTATTTACTCTTTTCTTACTAGTTTTTATTAATTTTTTAGATAAAAAAGATAGATTAATTTTTCGAGATAAACCCTTTCAGGGAAATTCTGAAGTCAACCTCCATGCCAAGTTTGGTTGACTATGCCCTGAGAGAACCCCAGGGAACAGACAAACATTGTTCAACATTCTAGTAGTGGTGTTAATTTTATAGTGTTACGTTTATATTTTGTAGTTTCTTTTCTTGAGGACCACAATGTAAATAAGTCTTCTGACTTTATTGTGTTATCCTCAGCATTTATTGTTTTCATCAACAATATTGTACTGTTTTATGTTTTGAATGGCAAATCAAATCAAATCAAAAACCTCAAATTATAGTGTTATGTTGGCTCAACTGTTTATCCATAAAACATTTTATGTTTTATTAGTGTTTGTTTTAAATGACATTGTTATTTCGATGTGACGTATGTATCATGTTGTTTTCCTTTTTGGTTGTAACTTGTTTTTCGTGCACTACAATGAAAATAAGTATTTAATGTTTATTTATTGTTTCCAAATAAATCATTTCAGTTCTTTATGTGAGACGCCTGTGTCAGCGGCATCAACATTACCATAGCAACAGATACAACGCGATGGGAGATACCAAATGACAGGGGAGGGGTCGACTGTTTACAGCGACGATTAAAAATTTAAATTCAAAGGTTCCGTTAGACATAAAGAGGCCAAAACTATATTTTATAATTACAGAAAACACAAAAGATACATTTATTAATTTTGCTCAGTAAATACGATTGACTGAATCGTTTAATTTTTGTACCACCCCGTGTACATGGAATAATAGAGCCTGATTTCAACATGGCGGTTGTGGGCTGAGAAAGTTAGAGGTTGCTCTTTTTCTTCACTGATGAGTACCGATTTACACACGGCTTGTGATTTTTCTCTATTAAATGAGGATATGGTGAAAACAGACGACAGAGTGGCGGACGGCTGGAGAGAAGTGTTTGAGAGAAGCCGGATGATTCCGCCACCCGGTCAGACAGCCCGCCTGGCAGCGGAGCGACACTTGACGGAGTCCAGCGGGTTCCGGCTCCGCCTCGGCCGGCTGGCTGCAGCACATCTCCCGCAGGTGACGCTTTCTTCCACCGCTACACGGAACAAAGCCGACCAGCAGTCGTGTGGTTAGCAACACCTAAAGTCGGCGTGACGGCATGTTTGTTGGAAGTCAGTCACTTTTTTCTTAGTCAGAGTGGAACTAAATTAAGGGAAAGGCTGCCTTTTTTACTGTAAGATGAAAAACACAACTTAAACTGGCATTCAAATTTATAAACTAATTTGTTTAAAACTATAGTCCCTTTTTGTACAGACAGTTGCCCAGTTCCGGATCACCTTTTTTAAAGTCCCGCTATACGGAGTCATAATGCAACTGAATGTCCTTTAATTGTGTATTGTTGTATTGGGTATTTGGATGTTATTAGCTGAAAAAGTCTAGGTGGAGTAGCGCTTCTACTTAAAGTGTGAAGCCACGTTATGTGTGGTGCAAACATTTGCCAGAAATGGATTACTTTTGCCGGTTCCGGATCACGACACTGTGCGTGCGTTTACATGGCCGTGCGCAACCGGGTTATTGCTAATATTCCGGTTATGAAAGTGTTATTGGCTGCATGTAAACCTAGTCACAGAGAGAAACCTTGGGCACAGATGGGAAAGGTTTGGCTCCATGACACTACAGACTGACACACAGATGGGATCTTATACATTGGAAAAAGTCAGAAGACATTATTTCCAGGAATTAATGGACTTTATTGTGCCACAATCCTGAGAGAACTGGAGGTGAAAGAAAGCTGCATGCTGCAGCACAAACCATGCATGTCGCTCACAATCTGTCTGTGAGGAGTTAACCTGGATGTGGAAATGTCTTCTCACTAGAGATCAGTCTGTGAGCAGGAGTTAATGGACTTTTTTATTTTACTTGCCAAAATCTTGAGAGAACTGGAGGAGGCTTAGTGTGCAGTAGCGCAGGGTTGTGTAGATTTACAGACAGTTGTGTAGACAGTTAAAAACTGTGTACTTTCTGCATCCAGTGCTATACGCTGAAAAAATTAAACAGGTTCAATTTTTTGTTCAATTTTCTTTTTTCTGCTGCATAGAGGAGCAAAATCTCAGCATAGAGCTGCTTAAACTGGGCGTAGCGCTGTATAACTCGGCATAGTCAGTACACCGCAATACGCAACTCTACATTGGCCCCAGTATGAAAGTGGCTTTAGAGAAAAACAATACAGAAAACACTTTGGCTGTTGATAATGGTGCCATTACTTTGTTTGTCCAGCACAAAATGCTGTTGTTTTGCAGTTTATAAAATAAACACATATTTTTCAGTCATAATTTGTCTGCAGTCTGCAGTTAATCCTGTTTAAAACAAACAAACAAAAAAATCGTATGGAATTGTGAGTTGAGTGAATGATTATTCTATGACATCTACACATAGTGTGTCATGACATATTTTTGCAGTATTTTAACCTACGGGTTGGCGCAGAGACATGTCACTTCTGCCGAAGTGGCGAATCCAAATTCGTACTTCCGCGACTGGCCGCTCGATGAAAACAAACTCAGGCTGCATTGACAGTCTATTGAAATCAGCTGGTTTTGTTTTGCCTCTAACTTGCTTCAAACAGCCAGCTGATAGCTCTCATTGCCTGGCACAATGACATTTATACACCAAGCTGAGCTGAAATGAACCATTGTACATTAAATTGACTTTATTGACGAGTCAGACCCCTTTGAAAAGTGACCAAATTACATGAAAATTCAGTAAGGTATATCTTATATATTATATTCCAATTCTGAGGTGGAACTGTGCTAGTATATAAAGGTATATCTAAAAAGGAAGAGTAAAATAGGAGAGTAGAAAAGAGTAGATTAGAGCCACTTAGGTGCCTGGTCTTGAGAACCAGGGATGGTTGCGCATGGCGACGTTTTCATCGGCCAAAAACAGCCACCAGTGGGCACTCGGGTAAAGTCCATGGCAACCCACGAGTCAAAATAACAAACTTTCCAGACAATACAAAATATGATCATAATCATGGCGATATAAGACTGTAAATCCTTTATTTAAAGACTAAGCAACAAAATTATAGTGTGTCAAAGAAAATCATTTCTACGATTTAAAGTTACAGTCACTTGCCCAGTTCCGGATCATTGTCAGTTCCGGATCACTGCTTTAGTTTTTGCGCCGCCGTTTCTCGTAATCAGCACGAATAAGCTAATACTTGTACCAATGGAAAGATTGATTTTTGTCTCCAAACGACCACAAGCTTGACCGGATCCAGCCATCCTTGTGATCAGCAGAGGAATCAAAACATCCCGGTGTCTGCGGTGTGCTCGCATTTTCTCAATGAATCATTCCTGCAAGTTTTAAAGTAACGATCGCTAAGACGTAGCAAAGGTGAGTTAGCCGTTCGGTGTTTTTGGTTCTAGAGTGGGAAAATACTTACTTACTTGTGTAGAAAATGTCAGTGTGTTATGTCTTGCTGTTTAATTGCTGCGCACATTTATCTCCGACGTGAAAATTTTCCGGTTGTGGATCACTGAAGCAGCAGCCTCATGTCTGTAGTTGTGAGTCATGTGGACTTTGGGGTCATCTCAGCATCACGGATGGGCATGAATGTGGGGCTTTTACTTTTTAATTCGGGAGAAATCTCACCTCCACACTTCATTTTTTGCTTGTAAAAACGTATAACGGCGCCTTTCGAAAGTATAATTTCTATCATTTTGTGTTCAAAACACATTCTCGGGCACAGTGTGTATCATTATGCATTAGAAGGGCTCCAGCCAGATGCCAGGAATGCCCCCAAAGTGACACAGACTACGTTTACATGCCGTTAATATTCGGCTTAAGGTCAATATTCCGGTTTCTGAATCATTAGGAATAACCCGTTTACATGCTTAAGCAGACAGAGTTACTCCTGTATACATGGTCATTGGTATCATTTGGAATATCCCCATCTAAACAGCGGTGCACGTCTTCCACTGGTGCTTGATTTGGTCTGGCGTTCGTGCAAATCCTGCTTCGTGTAATCCTGCTTTGTGTCAAACCCCTCACTACACACTCTTCTCAAACAGGCATTAACATTTTCTCATTTTTCTCTCCTGCGGGCTGCCTCCACATCAAAACAGCAAGCGTAGTCTTTGGACTTGTTGCCAGATTTGGTGCAGCTCCGGACAGCGGAGAGAGGGAGGCGGTGTGAGTGGCCCGCTGCGGTGTTTACTGAGCCTGCAGACTCAGTAAGCGCATCGGAGGCAGAGCAATTGCAGTGATGCCGACCGGTGCCGCGACGCAGAACACAATACGCTGTTTATCTCTGCTTCTGTGGTGTCCGGTGGGTTGCGCGCACCGCATACAAGTATTTGCCGTACTCAAAAGACCAAGATTCCTTGCAGATAGGACATGCGCAGAACACAAAATAATGTTCCTTTCTATGGGATATCCCGATGCACGTTTATATGACTTGATATTCGGGTTAGAAAAGGAGTAACCCAGGGGTCTTATTTTGGGTTTTTAAAAAACGGAATATGAGCATATTCGGGGGTCTCTCTCTCTCTCTCTCCTCTCTCTCTGTCTCTCTCTCTCTCTCTCTCTGTCTGTCTCTCTCTCTCCCAGCGTGCAACAACATTTCTGATCGTCAAAAATGGTCATTTTCCTGCTACACACCCTTGGAAACAGCGTATTGACCCAACTGCAGCATACTTTCTTCAGGCAGCAGCGTAGTGGGCTGTTACGTTGTTAGAATGCTGGCGAGAATCATGTGAGCAAATCATCTACATCAACATCGCTTAGGGACAAAGCAACAAAATATTTTATAGTCTCACAGTTTAGAGGTCATTTTTGTGAAATAGTTTGGTTTTGTTTCCAGGAACCTTCTTCCATAGAATTGAATACTGGACACTGACAAGTACGGAAAGTTTTTGTCAGTTTGCAGTTACCTTGATGTGCAGTGTCTGCATGTCACTTTCAAGCAGAAAAACCTCAGTTTATGCAAGAATCCTTAAATCAGACTCAATTGTGTTACATTAGACAAACCTATATTGTAGATTAATTATGGAAGATGAGAAGTGTACATTTTATTTTTTAATCAAGCAATGAAGAAGTTGTTGGGTAATGTGTATGATTCAATTAGATAGATAGATAGATAGATAGATACATACATACATTACACCAGACACACAAATAACATTGTTGGTAGTGCAAAAAAAGCAATAAAAGGTCTAATCAGATGCATCTGAGGACTGGGACAGCAGTCTGCCACTGAATGAGCTCCTCTGCCTGATGATGACGCTGTGCAGAAGGTGCGCAACATTGTCCATAATGGCCAGCAGTTTACTGAGGGTCCTTGTCTCTGCCACTGATGTTAGTGTCTCCAGCTCTGTTCCCAGCATTTGATGGTTTGATTTGCACCACTCCACAAAGTCCTGTATCAGGTCCCTGTACTCTCTTTCCTGTCCCTCTCGCACACATCCCACAATAGCAGTGTCGTCTGAAAATTTCTGCAAAACTTCTTTAGCCATGCTACATAGGATGGCTGTTATTTGATTATACGCCAAGATGATTTGGTTGAATTGGTTTACTTGCCATGCAGCAAGTAAGGTAATTTAGCCAAATAATGTAAACATATATACATGCTATTGAGTATCTGCTGACACAAAGTCCTAATCCAGTACGTGCATTTTCTTGATATTGCATTTGCACAGAAACATATTGTAAGCACATTAAAAATCAATCCATTGTGCATGTTTGGCAGCACCATGCCTTAGTGGTAGGCACTGTTACAGCAAGAAGGTCATGGGTTTTGAGTCCTACCTCCATTCCCACCACCATCCATTTCCTATACCCGCTTACTTCAGTTAAGGGTTGGAAGGTCAGCTGGAGAATATCCCAGCATTCATAGGGCGAGAGGCAGGGTACACCCTGGATAAGATGCCAGTCTATCGCAAGGCCACATATAAACAGACAAACACCTTCACACCCACAAAGTTCCCAATTCACCAAACCTCTTTTGAATGTGGGAGGAAGCTGGAGCACCCTGGAGGGAACCCACACAAACACGGGGAGAACATTGTTAAAAATATATTTAGTATTATTATTATCACTTTACCGAGGCGTTGCTAGGCCGGTAGCGTAGATTTACGTCGATGCTACCTGGCTATACCCGCCCACTGTGCGTAAACAAATGACGTCGCTAGCCAAGAACTGTCTGCAGAGGGAAAAAAAAAAACTAAAAAGGTGAGAAGTGTGGTGTTGGTCCCTAATATGGATATTCTGGATGATTTTCTCATGGATAGTACGACAATGAACAGCAGCTAAAGCAGCCAGCTTGATGAGGACACAATGCCGAATTTGGAGAGCAACGCGCACCAGCCGACACCAACTTTTTATGTACGAGTTACGTGTTGTGTATCTCAGTAAAAAGTGATAATAATGCATATACATGCTTTTGGAGGGCGGTATGCATTTTCTCAGTCCCTCCGTCCATGCCGTCGCCCGCAATGACAGATATTCGTCCTCGTCTAACTCGGGCGAATATCTGTCATTTTGGGCGACTGGTCATGAACGTCAGGCCTCTGAAAATGCATAGCATCCTCCAAAAGCATGTTATTGTATTATTATTATTATTATTATTCATAGTAGTAGTATGTGCAAAATGTTGTCATGTCTTCACAAGTGGATCTTTACTCTCTAAGGGGGTTGGGGTGGCTCCTTCCACTGCTTGCCCAGCTGCCTACGCCCATGTCTTAGACAGTCATGGGACTTTCACACTGAATATGTCAGACGCGTCAAATGTCTCAAAACGGTCTAAAAAGCATTATTTTCAATGAGACGCGTTGCTTTTTAGATGCGTCAGAAGCGTTGCGTCAAAAGCCGAGCTAAACAGACACTTCTAACAGGAGCACGCTTGTCGGCAGGCTGACGCGGACAAAGTTCAATCCAGTCCAGCTTTCGACACTCTGAGCTGTGACGTACCTTCGCGTTGTCCAATAGGACGATGCGTCGGGCCAAAACATGGAAGACGAGTGGCAGAAACCACTGATCTCTACAAAATGGATCGGTGTAGAAACCACAGATTTGTACAAAACAGATCCGTGCAGAAACACTGATCTGTACAAAACAGAAACGTGTCACAGGACTGCTCATTTATAGAGTAGTTTTCTGAAGAAAAATCCTTGGAAAATGTTTTTTTTGTTGTTGTTTGTTACCTCAGAATTTGATTACTGTTAAAAAAAAAAGTTTAGAACACTTGTAATTAAAATAGCTAAATAAATCAATAAATGGTTCTTTAAAATTCTTTCATCTTAAATTAAAACCACCTGTTATTTCAGATTAGATAATTTCTTGTTTAACATAAGGAACCTCGGACATTTATTTTTAGACAAAATAACATGGAAATTTGTACATTTTTAAAATCTGGGAGATTATTTATATCTCATTTCAACCAGAAAAACAGACACTCTAATAAATACAAATGTTTATTATAAATATAACAGGAAATAATTTAACAATGACTGCAGTGTGATTGTAAAGTAGGATTTCTGTGACATAAACCTCGTGATGAATTTTTTTATAGTAATTTCAACTTGTAATTTTGCCAAAATATATAATTGCCTTAATGTTGTTATCAGGACAGTCATTTCTAAAATATGAATTTGAGCACAATAAGTGGAGAGCTTCTACCTGTGCAGATGTCTTTTGACTTGATTTGTGGACATTTTAATGATCCGTTCATTCATTGTTAAAATATAAAATGAACATCTTTTTAAAAAATAATAAAATAGTTGCTGTTGAAAGAGCCTTTTATTTAGAAGCAGGTGATGTTATGCTGGATTCTCGGGACCAGATGAAGGTCTCTTCTGCAGCTTTGAACTCTGGTGGTGTTGCTGAAGAAACTTTTGACCTATTTTGAAGAGCAGAGATGTTTTCTTTCGACTGGACTTCGTGGTGTTCAGCTCATCAATGGAAGTTTGGTTGTCTGCACAGCAAATGTTCCTGATTGGGACAAATAAAAATATTTATTTAAATATAAAGAAACACTGAACAGTTTATATATAAAAAAGGAAAAAAAAAAAAAAAGGTAAAAAACGATGGGAAAAAAAACGCCCGAAAAAATAGTTATTTAAAGATGAGCTTTTGTGGTGTATGCATGAATGACCACACCGATATGTGCTTTTACTCCAAAGCACATATCTGTAGCTGTAGCTTTATTTGGTAAAAATAAAAAAGACTGAACCATTTACAAATTAATGCGTTCACTCAGATCAACTGTGCTAAAAGGCTATGCTAACGTTAGCTGATCATTAAACCTTCACAGCAGTTCAGTAAATTACATTATTCTCACCTCGGTAAAGCTGCAGAACTAAACTCCGTTGGGCAAACTGGGACTTCACATATATCCAAAAAGTTGGAGATTTCGGACTGAGTGGGTTTGCTCCATCACCCCGGCTGCCTGCCTCACTCTGCTCAGTGATGATGCCTGAAGGCCGGCTTCTCCGTGTGGGTCAGCCCGCTGTCGCGGTTCGATCGATATACCACCAAGTCGTCAGTCCTCCCTCGGTCGGCGTCACTCCGAAAAGTAGCTGGAATAAAAGCTCCCAGCAAGGTGATGGGAGAATCGTTCTACTGCTGTTTTTTAAAGCTTTTTCGTGGTTCAGGTGACCCAAATTCAAGATGGCGATCGCTGAACTTTTTTCAGGTTGTGGAAACAGCCAGAGTGTGACGTAGCATTCTCTGCCCCCTTGCCGCTTCCAAAGCGACGCGTCTGACGTTACACGTCGAATGCGTCAGATGCGTTGGAAATGCATCCGACGGATTGGGAATAGGGCAGTCACAATTATTACAATATTCGCCAATCACGATTATTTTTCATATTCGCAAATACTTTTCATAATCACGATTACCGTGAATTACTTATTTTATCCACAAAGTTGTATAAAACGACTCCGAATCTGACGTCATTGTGCAGCAGCAGCCACACGCAGCCTCTCTGTCTCATTCACTCTGTTTCCTCTCGTCTTGGTCAGATGGTTAGCGAGGCTCGAATAATAACACGGAGCGTGAGGAGGTTCAGGTTCCAAAGCCACGTACCACGGCACTGCTGTGGATGCGTTTTGGTTTTAAGTAGGGCTGCCACGACTAGTCGACTACCCTTACCAAAAAATAGTACTGATAAGTATATAAAAAGTAAACTGGAAGTATACTTGAAACATACTTGCATGTACTACTTTTTGGTAAGGGTAGTCACGACTATGTTGACGATTGAAATCATTAACAACTAATTTAGTAGTATTTAAGTCTTTGTTTTTCCTTTCAATTCATAGTTTTAGGCAGCCGTCCTGCCGTCATTTGGACGTTCAAATTTTGAATGAGACGGCGAATTAAAACAGTGGCCGTCTCATTCAAAGCCGTTTAAAATGCGCAGTTTACCGAAGGAGCTGTGTGTATGTGCGTGCGTGCGCATGGAGTCAACTCGCTAGACTGCGAGGGAGGGAGCAGGTGAGGGAGTGAGATTCCTGAACGGAGGTACGAGACGTTATGTTCTGCTGTGAACCATCAGTGCACTTAAGACAGTGAGCGCGGAGCAGAGAGAAAGGATTTTAACCCGAGTGAACATGTTAAAAAACAAACAAACAAACAAAAAAAACCTTGGGGCTGCCTTTACTCTCTGTACTTTCTCTACACGTGTGGTTCTGATGGCACGGACCTGTTCACACCATGTGCGCGTCGTATACTAAATTTATGAGATCACGAGATGAAATAAACGGTCAGATATCCTTAAAACATCCTTAAAAATGAGAATATATAAATGAACTGAGCAAAAATTACACACACACGGGTTTAAAAAAACCCTGCTGTGGAGAGCTGTGCAGAGGCACAGATCACAAAAAGCTGAACTTTAACAGCTGTTTATTTTCCAAAGGTATGTATTTGTTCAATCTTGAGCTTAATGTAGTGTTCAAGCACAAAACGTGACTGATGAGAAAAAAAAGATGACTTCATCACACTAAAATGAACTGGAGTCAGAATAAAAATACAAGCTGCTGATTTCTGTTATTTTTCAAAGTTATTACGCTGCAGCTATATGTTTTAATGATTTCAAAGTGAGTTGCCTCTTACTGTATTCTGATTTATTTATACAAAATAAATAAATAAAAACATGGGGAGTGTAATCAGCCTGCATTGTTCTATTAAGTTTATATCAGTTTTCCTGAACATGTCCAGGTGTTTTTCCTTCTTTATAAGAGTTTGGTGTTTGCTCCACAATGTTTTAAAACACAATAAAATGTTCACACTGTTCTTTATAGCAGTTCTGTAATTTCAGAAATTCAACAGAAACAACCACAAATCATAAAAAGTTGGGACTGTATGTAAAATGAAGATAAAAATAAAAATGTTGCACTATTCCCAGTTTCTCCACTCAACAAAAGCCAAACATTCTTCCAGAGTTGTGTAATCATACTATGATAGTAGAATATAAAGAAGGGGAAAAAAAGAAAAAAAAAATAGACAATATAATCGTCAATCGCAATTATTTACCTGACAATTAATCGTCTCCAGAAATTCCTAATCATGACAGCCCTAATTGGGAAGCGCTGAGGGATTGGCCTGAAGTATTCAATGTGAAAGGCCCTTTACAGTCACAGTGGAAAGAAAACCCACACACACAATTTGTTTACTTTTGTGTAAAGCACAATGATAAGTTTAGATCGTGCCATCCAAGAGAAACACGTGGTGCATATTTGAAGAAAAGGAGAGCAAAATATATATTTTTGAAGTTTTCACTCCGGGGATACTGCTTATTATTTTGCATTGGCACTGCACTCTGAAATTACAAATGCACTGCTGATGATGGGTGTTTAAAATAGAGATGTGTAGAGGTGGGCAATGCCAGATTCTATGAGTAAAAGTCCTTCCACATATTTGTGCCACCTCAGGCAAGAGAGGGGCATGGAACAGTGGTCCCATATTCGGCCTATATTCTGAATTCTTAGATGAATTTGGTGAGTTTATCTGTAATTTGGTAATCCGTGCTGATAACATTTGATTGTTGGTGACTTCAGCATTCATATACTAAATAAGCTTTCTGACCCCCTCTGCAAATCATTCATGGGTATTATAGACCTATTAGGATTCCAGCAATGCATTCAGTGCTTGACTAACATTAGTGGCAATACCCTGGATTTATTCCTTGTTCGTGGTATCGCTGTCATAAATATTGACATCATCCCTCTTGCTTCGGTGGTTTCAGATCACTCACTTATTAAGTTTACAGCCTCTTTGCCTTGATCACTAAAGCAAGAAATTTATTTATCATCACATTAACTCCTCAGCTACAATTGAACTTGGAGCTAGATTGCCTGATATCTTGGCGTCACTTTTGGAAAATGACCATTCAGTAGATAGTCTTGTGGATATCTTAAACTCAGCACTCACGACCACAGTGGACATGATTTCTCCACATACATTAAAACGATGCCCCCCCAAAACACAGTTCAGTGATTACTTACATGGCCTAGGCTCAATCATAAGTCCAGGGTTCTAGAATGAAATGGTGCAGTTTAAAACTAGAAGTATTCCACCTCGTGTGGCACAATGCTATTCTAAACAATAAGCATGCACTGTTGGCTACAAAACGGGCCTACTACTCTGACTTGATTAACAAAAACAAGCATAATTCAAAATTCCTGTTTGACACGGTGGTAACACTTAATTCACCGACAACCACCTGTAAGTCACTCTCCTTTTTCAGCCCAAGATTTCTTAGATTATTAAGAGAAGAAAAGAGATGACATTAGGTTAAATATATTCCAGCATGCCTTAGTCCGGCTACTACACCCTGTTATTGAGTGGTGTCACTGATACATCACCCAGATTTACCGAATGTGATATTATTTCACTGGGTGTGCTGACAAAACTTCTGTTAAAAGCACAACCTGTCTGTTCGACGCTAGACCAACAAAATTGTTTAAAGACCTGTGGCCCACTCTTGGGTCTGTTGTGTTGGAAATTATGTGTGTCACTAATCTTCAGTTGAATATAGGTTGAAGAGGACTTGCAAATCATTGTATTCTGTTTTTATTTACATTTTACACAACGTCCCAATTTCATTGGAATTTGGGTTGTACATTACACTGACAAAGTGAGAAACCGTGGGGCGATTTTTGATCCCACATTGTCCTTTGACCTAAACATTAGATATATCAGGGTTCTCACCAGCATTACAACAGTGTAACGGGCCATTACGCTGCTGCATGAAAAAAGTACGCTGCAGTTGTGCCGTTGAGCTGTTTCCAGGGGCGTGTAATGGGAAAATGATCATTTCTGAAGATCAGAAATGATCATTACTGATTGTGGACCTGTAGAGGGTCCAAAATCAACCTCAGCAAACCCATTTAAAGATGTCTATCGTAACTCACTTTTCTGCTGATTAAAGTTTCTACTAGACTGTCGTTAGTTACTGCGGGTAACTGTTCCTCATGACGTGCATTTTCCATGGGACAGGGCACAAATGTTCTCTGGTGTGGATCATTGCGCGTATGGGGAAAAGTTCTCGTACAGCCACTAAAGTTCTTTTGCAGTGTGCCGCGCACCGAACTTTGGAAGGAAAGTTCTCTGCAGTCGCTAAAGTTCTCCTGCAATATGCCGTGCACCGGGCGCTGGGGGAAAGTTCTCTGGAGTTGCTAAAGTTCTGCAGCTGTTAATGTTCTCCTGCAATGTGCATCGCAACGAGTGCTGGGGGGAAAATTCTCTTACAGCCGCTAAAGTTCTCCTTGCATTGAGCCACATGCCAAGTGCTGCGGGATAGGGGAGAGCGGGACCAGCTTCCCCCGCTAGATTTTTAAATTTATAACACTCTGAAACACTACTGCCTACATTTTGAGCGCCAAATTGTGTGAAGTAAAGCCCTAGGTTTTTTTTTTTCTAATCTTTGTTACAGCCTTACTTTAAAGCCAAAAGAAACAAGGCATCAGGCCAAAATACAGAACAGTGTAGATGTGTGTCAGGAACATCAGAACTGCTAATTTATACACAGCAGTTTATTCAAGAAAATCCTTATGTGATCATCCCGAACCCCCGGCTTTTTAAGGTGATTTTTCCATCCCATTACCCTGAGAAACAATCCTGAATATCATGAGGACTTCTTTCTTCTACCTGTGAAACATAGCGAAGAGTTGTCTCATCCCGTCTATGGCTGATGCAGAGACTCTGATCTATGCATTTGTCTCCTCTATCCTCGACTACTGCAATGTTCTTTTCTCTGGTTTACCACAGTCCAGCATTAAGGGTCTCCAGTTGGTTCAAAATCCTCCTGCCAGAGTTTTGACAAGAAGCAGAAAGTTTGACCACATTGCACTGATTTTGGCATCTCTTCCCTGGCTTCCTGTCTTTGTGAGGTCAGATTTTAAGGTTCTATTACTAACTACTTCATTCTTCGGCCTCTCCCGTTAGGGGTCGCCACTGCAGATCAATCATTTCCATCTCACCCTGTCCTCTCTATCTTCCCCTCTCACACCAACCACCTGCATACCCTCCTTCAGCAGATCCATAAACTTCCTCTTTGGCCTCCCTCTTCTTGTCCTGTCTGGTGGCTCCATCCTCAGCATCCTTGTCCCTAGTGTACCCTGGGTCCCTCCTCTGCACATGTCCAAGCCATCTCAGTATCGCGGCTCTGACTTTGTCCCCAAACCATCCCACCTGGGTTGTACCTCTGATATGTTCATTCCTAATCCTGTCCATCCTTATCACTCCCAAAGAGAATCACAACATATTGAGCTCTGCCTCCTGTCTTTTTGTTGGTACCACTGTCTTTAAGCTGTACAACATAGCTGGTCTCGTTCTGTCTTGTTAACATTCCCCTTCACTGTTGCTGATATTCTTCGGTCACAAATAATTCCTGCCACCTTTCTCCACTATATATAGTGGACTGTACTATCTTCCTCACCTCTCTACCACACTCTCTATTTGAACAGTTGACCCCAAGTATTTAACTCATCTACTTTCACCACTTCTACTCCTTGTAACCGCACTATTCCACCTGGCTCCAGCTCATTCACACACATGTACTCAGTCTTGCTCCTACTTACTTTCATTCCCTTGCTCTCTAGAGCATATCTCCATATTTCCAGGCTTGACGCAACCTGCTCTCTACTCTCACTACACATCACAATGTCATCTGCAAATACCATCAGGGCTGTGAAAACTCTGCGGATCCGCGGGATTCCGTGGATTTCATCATGGGAGGTGGGGTGTTAGTGTTGTACTCTTTAATCGTGAAGATCACTGAGTTTTTAAAATGCTTATCGCAAAGCGTTCTCTTTTTTACGACATCGTGTAAGTTTTATAAGTCTGATGTGAGTTACAGATAAAAATCAGTTTCCTTGGATCCACGGAGTTTCGCGGAGAAAAAATGCCACTCAAAGCGTAGCTGTTATGACAGTTGTCGTAAAGCAGGACTGGTTGGATGCTGTGGCAATGCTGTGTGGCTCCTGTGCGATGCTTAAGCTAAACTTAGCATGTGGACATCCCAAACTTTTAGAGCTTTCAAGTTTTAAAAGAAGATTTGTGCAGCATGTCTGTGTCACAGACCGGCGTCGCACAGAGAGAAGGTGGCGAGAAGACTATTTGAAAAAGTCTTATAAGGACAAGAATCCGTGGAATTGTCGCTGGCCTCATCAACACACCTGAAAGATAAAAGAAACGGGAAAAGTGAACTGTGCTCGCTCAGGAAACACGGTAAGAATTTTTCTCTCCCTGGAAAATAAACATTCTGCTGTTCAAACAGGATTTTAGACAAGATTATGTGACTTTTTTCACTAATCTAGACTTTCTTTCATTGTAAAATAGACATTGTGGCTTTGAATGGATTTAGGCTGCATGAATTTACACAAGAATATAAGTAACTTTTTACTATAAGGTATGTTATTAATATTTTACCATGATTTTCCAAATATTCTACAAGCTTTAGCTGTGGTTTTTGAAATGCTGTAACAGTCTTTTCAGTCTTCAGAAATTTCATGTAATTTAATTGTTTTGAATTAATGCATAATTTGGTTAACAATTAAAAGGAAAATCATTCCAGGTCCTACTTCCATGTCATATTCTGTTATTTCAACATCATCATTGACAGGTCGAATAAAAGGTTGAATATAGGATCATTTAAATATCCACTAATTTTGAGATTTGTTCTTCCAGGAGATGCTGAAAAAGTATCATTAGATAAAAATTTAATTCTGGGGCCGCACAGATCCTTAGACCCCAGCTCCTGGGGAGCTGTACTCCCCCCCAGACCCCCGCAAATTTTCCTCGGATTTCACAATTTAATTTCACAGCCCTGCACCATAGTCCATGGAGACTCCTGTCCTGATCTCAACTGTGACTCTGTCCATCACCATTGAATGGACTCAGAGCTGATCCTTGATGTAATCCCACCTCCACCTTGAATGAATCTGTCATTCCTACTGTGCATCTCACCGGTGTTACACTATCCTTGTACATGTCCTGCGCAACCTTCCACATGCTTCTCTGCCACTCCAGACTTCCTCATAACAATACCACAACTCCTCTTTTGGCACCCTGTCATAAGCTTTCTCTAAATCCCCAAACACACAATGTAACTTCTGGCTTCTCGATACGAGGTCTGTTAGAAAAGTATCCAACTTTTTTTTTGTTTTTTGCAAAAACCCTATGGATTTGAATCACGTGTGATTGCATCAGCCAAGCTTGAAACCTTTGTGCGCATGCGTGAGTTTTTTCACGCCTGTTGGTGCGTCATTCGCCTGTGAGCAGGCTTTGTGTGAGCAGTGGTCCACCCCTCTCGTCGGATTTTATTGCGAATAAATGTCTGATGATTTGGAGCTTTGCTGCATCAAATATTCCGAGAAACTGTGAGAGACCTCAGGTGGACACTATTCGGAAAAATTCAGATGGTTTTCAGGGACAGTTTATGGGGATTACACAGATTAAAGGAGTGCTCCAGCCGGTTTAAAGACCGCCCACAGCGGCTGAGAGCACGGCGCACTCCGAGCACCGATCGACAGGCTGACACCCCCGCTGAAACAACCAGATCATTTCCAACGTGAAGGCTTTGTTGATCCGGGACGTCGTCTGACTATCCGAGAAATTGTGCATGAGCTGGACATGCTAGAACATGTCCTGTGAGGCTTCATCATTGCGTTGCGTTGCACCATGCGGCTCCACCGCGAACGCGCGGAATTCTCCGCACGTCTGTCTCAGTGTGCTGAAAAGTGCAGATGTTCCACTTCTTGCCGCAATTCCTGTGGAAGTCAGACGACATCCCGGATCACACAGTGTCCAGTGGTGAAATGAATGGCACATTTCACTGTCACAGGAGTTTTTGTCATGGAAAGAGGAGCGGAGGAATTCCGTGCAACGCGGTGGAGCCGCATGGCGCAAAGCAATGCCGTGATGAAGCCTCACTGGACATGTTCTGGCCATGTCCAGCTCATGCACAATTTCTCTGGATAGGTCACATGACTGAAAAGCCACCGAAAGCCGTCTGAAAGGCATCTAAAAGCCGTTCTGTGAGACCACACAGGAGGTACTTTTGTCCTTCGCCATGAGCGTCATGGTGGCGCTCCCTCCGCTTCTCTTTCCAGTGAAAAAAACTCCTGTAACAGTGGAATGTGCCGAAAAGTCGTGATGTCCACATCTTCTGCCATTTTTGTGGAAGTCAGACGACATCCCGGATCAACAAAGCCTTCACGTTGGAATGATCTGGTGTTTCAGCGGGGTGTCAGCCTGTCGATCGGCGCTCGGAGTGCGCCGCGCTCCTCAGCCGCTGTGGGCGGTCTTTTAAACCTGCTGGAGCACTCCTTAATCTGTGTAATCCCCATAAAATCGTCCCTGAAAGCCATCTGAATTTTCCAAATGGTGTCCACCTGAGGTCTCTCACAGTTTCTGGAAAAATTGATGCAGCAAAGCTCCAAATCGTTCAGACATTTATTCGCAATAAAAATCCGACGAGAGGGGTGTACCACTGCTCACACAAAGCCTGCCCACAGGTGAATGACGCAACCGACAGGCGTGAAAAAACTCACGCATGCGCACGAAGGTTCAAGCTTGGCTGATGCAATCACACGTGATTCAAATCCATATGGTTTTTGCAAAAAATAAAAAGGTTGGATACTTTTCTAACAGACCTCGTATTTCTCAATCAGTATTCTCAGAGCAAACATTGCATCTGTACTGCTCTTTCTCGGCATGAAACCACATTATTTTTCACAGATCTTCACCAGTTTTCTAAGCTTAACTTCTGCTACTCTTTCCCATAACTTCTCTCATTTTCTTCATTCATCAGCTCCTCCAAATTCCCTCCACCTTCCCATTGCACTCTTCTCACTTGTCAGCACTTTACCATGTGTATCTTTTATTGCCCTAACCTGCTGCAGATCCTTTCCAGCTCTGTCCCTTTTCTGGCCAATCTGTACAAGTCCTTTTTTCCTTCCTTCCTGTACAAATTCATGTACAGCTTGCTCTATGTCTTTTCCTTACCTTTTTCCACTTCTTTTTTTACTTTACACTGCATCTCCTTGTACTCCTGTCTACTTTCTTCATCTCTTTGACTATCCCAATTCTTTTTTTTTTGCCAAACTCTTTCTCCTTATTCTTCTTGGATATCTTCGGTCCACCACCAAGTCTCCTTGTTTTCCTTCCACTGTTCAGATGTCATGCCCAGTATCTTACTCGCTGTCTCCCTCATCACATATGCAGTACTTTTTCAGTTGTCCAAATTTGCTTCTCCTCCATCCAGTGCGTGTCTCATTTGCTCATTTGCTGAATTTCACACAACAGTCTCCTCCTTCAGCTTCCACCATCTGATCCTTTGTTGACCGTTCTCAGGGTGCAGGACTGCTTTGTGTTCCTAGGGGGAAAAAAGTCTGTGGGGCACAGAACCTTCTCTTATCATGCACCTGTTTTGTGGATTGATCTCCTTGCAGAGATAAAACAGTCAGATTCTGTAGAGGCATTCAAGTCCTGACTTAAGACTTCTGTTCTCCCTCACATATGGCTAGCATACTGGTAAAGCATGGAACTGTGCTTCCTATTCCCTTAACTCATCGTATTTGCAACGGAACAGGATTCGGCCTCACTTCATATAAATTCTGGGTTTGTTAGTGAAGCTCAGGGCTGGCTTCTAGTGATCACCTTAGTATCCTCGCTGTTTCCCTGCCAGTTTACTGTTGGTTAACTCATACCTTAGGTGTAGTTATTTCCGGTGTCGCAAACCGAATGGTCCCCCTGCCTTCACTGTGCATGCGTCATTTCAGAGCATCAGCAGTGATTCACTGATTATCGCCTCGTTTCTGCTTAAAACTATCTCGTTTCTGCTTAAAACTGACTTTAGAATGATTTAACAGGTTTTATTTGTCATCTGATGGTTAATAATCACAGCAGAGTCAGAGTTAGATGTGCGCTCTGATCGCACCCCGTCTTTTATTATGAAATAATGCTGAATTTATGTGGAAATAATTGTACAAACGCTTCAGATATCTGAGGTAGATAATGACTGAAGTGCAGTTTATACAGAAACAAGGTGATAATCGGTGAATTGCTGCTGATGTGCCAAAATGACAGTGCAGTGAAGCCAGAGGGGAGTTTTAGGGGGGACCGTTCAGTCAGCGACACCAACCAACTGATTCCTCTCTTTTCTCTCTGTCTGAGGCACTGATGATATTGTGCATAGCTGACAGCTGCGTGCTAGAGGGGCACTGGATTGATCACCGATGCCTTGGCTGAAGCTGATGCAGCACACTGCACTCTGCTTATGGAATGTATTCCTACATGATGATGTGATGGATGGATGCTGGCCCTGCATCTCAGGATGCTGGATGACTCCTTGCCAATGACTGTGTGCTCATCTCAGTAATGCACTTTGTTTTAATGCTATTCTGATGTCCTGTTTCCTGTTTCTTCAGTTTGGTAAAAACTTTGTAAAAACCGTGTAACTGTTAGAATGGCCAAAGAAGTGTGTCACCCTTCTGAGTCTGGTCTGCCTGAGGTGTATTTATCAATATCATCAGAGGGAGTTTTTCCATACCATGGTCACCTGTGTCCTTGCTCTAGGGGTTAGTAAGGTTTGACCTTACTTGTGTGACGTGCCTTGAGGCAGCTTTGTTGTGATTTGGTGCTGTATAAATTAAATAAATTGAGTTGAATTGGTCCAATAGCACCATTCACTCGCTGACGTTTAATGGACAGGCCCTGCCTAGCCATGTATATTTCCTGTGATTATTATTGTCATTGTGTTGGAGCCTTTATAAACTAGTAACAGTAATATTTTTTACTATTCTAGCTGTGGATGTTGGTCTTCTACTCAAACATCCACATATTGTGCATGAGTTTCCATTCAATGCAAAGTTTCCATTCAGTGCTTGGAATCTAAGGCTCAGGACTATACTGCAAACTCATCCTGACCATGGCTTGTGTCTCAGTCTCCTGTGCCACTATCATTATCGTGGAACCATTAGTCTGGTGTACACACAGTAATGCACACACAATACGAGGTCTATTAGAAAAGTATCCGACCTTTTATTTTTCTCAAAAACCATATGGATTTGAATCACGTGTGATTGCGTCAGCTGAACCTTCGTGCGCATGCATGAGTTATTTTGCCTGTCGGTTGCGTCATTCGCCTGTGAGCAGGCTTTGAGTGAGGAGTGGTCCACCCCTCTCGTCGATTTTTTTCATTGTTTAGGAATGGCTCAGAGACTGCCGCTTTGCTTGATCAAAATATTTTCAGAAACTGTGAGGGACATCAAAGTGGACACCATTCGAGAAATTCAGATGGTTTTTGGTGAAAATTTTGTGGGCTTCAGAGAGATTACGAAGTGTTACTGTCGCTTTAAGGACGGCCCAGAGCGACTGGTGGTGCGCCGCGCTCCGAAGCCGCCATCGACAGGCTGAGTGACCATTTCATTTCTAAACGGATGGCTGTATGGATCCGTGACCATCGTGTGCAATTTCTCTGGTTATCACAAGAGCTGGACATCAACGATTTTCCGGCAGATTTCACTTTTAACAAGAGATTTTGTCATGGAAAGTCGAGCGGAGGCTTCGCGCGTCACGATGGATTCGCTACTGGAGCGAGACAAAACCACCTCCGTTTTGGTCTCACAGGACGGCTTTGAGATGGTGTTCAGACAGCTGTCGGTGGTTTTTCCATCGAGTGATTATCCGAGAAATTGTGGATGTGCCTGGACATGCCAGAACATGTCCGTGAGGCTTCATCACGGCGTTGCTTTGCGCCATGCGGCACCGCCGCGACGCGCAAGCCTCCGACAAAACTGACAAAATGACAAAAACTCCTGTAACAGTGGAATGTACCGTTCATTTCCAAACTGGACGCTGTGTTTTATCCGGATGTCATCTGGCTAGCACAGGAATTGTGAAAAGACGTGGACATCATCACTTTTTCGGCACATTGAGACAGACGTGCGGAGGAATTCCGCACGTGTCACACATTTCCTAAGTGCTCCGCAAGCAGTATTAGATGTTCGTGTATGTCACCTGGAATTTGGCAGACACCTGCCATGAGAGGGATCGAATTGGAGGAATTCGCGGCGGTGCCACATGGCGCAAAGCAACGCCGTGATGAAGCCTCACAGTACATGTTCTGGCATGTCCAGGTACATCCACAATTTCTCGGGTAATCACTCGATGGAAAAACCACCGACAGCTGTCTGAACGCCATCTCAAAGCCGTCTTGTGAGACCAAAACGGAGGTGGTTTTGTCTCGCTCCAGTAATGATGCAACCGACAGGCGTGAAAAAACTCACGCATGCGCACAAAGGTTCAAGCTTGTCTGACGCAATCACACGTGATTCAAATCCATATGGTTTTTGAAAAAAATAATAAGGTCGGATACTTTTCTAATAGACCTCGTACGTTTTCTTTTCAGATGAGGTTTTTTCTATGTTAAAGTAGAGCTTGAGATAATCTGCAAACATGTAAGCATCCCCCTGTAAATTGTATCTAGAAATAAGTTACCAAACATCGTAACACTTCTTTGCCATATGAAATTGTTTCCCGCAAATTGGTCACTCTACATTTGTTCTTTAAGATAAATGGAAGAAGTAAAAACAAAGCTCTCGATTTACTGATCGATCTACGTTCCGATCCTCACCTATGGTCATGAGCTTTAGCTCATGAGATTTAGCTCATGACCGAAAGAACAAGATCGCGAGTACAAGCGGCCGAGATGAGTTTCCTCCGCAGGTTGGCTGGGTGCTCCCTTAGAGATAGGGCGAGGAGCTCGGTCACTTGGGAGGAGCTCGGAGTCGAGCCGCTGCTCCTCCATGTCGAAAGGAGCCAGTTGAGGTGGCTCGGGCATCTTTTCCGAATGCCCCCTGGATGCCTCGCTGGAGAGGTGTTCCGGGCACATCCCATCAGGAGGAGGCCCCGGGGAAGTCCCAGGACTCTGGAGGGACTACATCTCTCGACTGGCTTGGGAACGCCTTGGGGTTCCCCCGGAGGAGCTGGGGGAGGTGTGTGTGGATCAGGAGGTCTGGGCGGCTTTGCTTGAGCTGCTGCCCCCAACCTGACTCCGGATAAAGCAGAAGAAAATGGATGGATGGATGGATGGATGGAATAAGTAAAAACTGATTATGATGAAATAAATTTGTGTACTGTATATTGATGGTCAACACTTCAGGACCCAAGGCAGTTCCGTGATGTGGTGGATGTAGCAACGAGCAGCATCAGTGCATGCTCCCAGACTTGACTTGATATTGATACCAATTTATATTCAAGTGAAGGTTGGGCTTGTGGGTCTTACTGTGAATTTTCCTTTGCTTGTATTTTCCCATTGCTGTTATAGGATACGTCAGTGGGGGGAAAAGATGTGAACTACCAGCTGCGAGTAACACTGTTTGACAAGAGTCACCAGCACTTCTTTGGGACAACATGGAAAAGCTCACCTCAGAAGATGAAAAACAACAAGATCTTATTTGATGAGGTAACTTAATTATTAAAGCCATTTCTCTGAAACATGGCACCATTAGGTCATAACTGACTTTCTGTATTTGTAGCTCCTAATGTTAACTGCATCTATAACTTTTGTGTTACACATGGAGACAGGCACACCCAGTTAAGATGCCCTAACCTGACGGTTGGGCAACGTTAAATAATCTACGGCATACAAAGGAACATTTTATTTCATCATATTATGTATCACAAAAATGAAGATATTTTGTTTACTGCAATTGTTAAGCCATGTGATAGACTGACACACTGTGTAGGGTATTCCCCGTCTCATACCCTATGACTGCTGGGGTAGACAGAGCTCTCAAGTCTCATGTAGGGCTGCAGCTATCAATTATTTTAGTAATCGAGTATTCTATCGATTATCCTGGCGATTAATTGAGTAATTTGATAAAAGTACTTTTTAAAGTGCGTTTTTAAACAACATCAATAGTCCAGGGCTCTCCCTAAGCAGTGGCACAATGTCGCTGCTCCATAGTTTTGACATTTTGCTGAAATGGTGACGGGATGTGGCTTTCTATTTTGTTTTCTCCAACTTGTAAAATTTAACATTTTAAAGGTTTTTTTTTCTTCTTCTTTTTTTAATAAAGGTTGGTGGACTGGGTCCCTGCGTGACTTTTATTTTTTTTTATCCCTCTTTCATTCAGCAGATGCATTTCAGCTGAGGTTGAACATGCAAGCCTCGCAGTCAGTTTTTTTAATTGTTATTTTATTTAAGTTACTCTGTTTGTGAATAGTTGTGTGTTGCCCAAAAAAGTGAAAATTAAAAAGCGAAACACTCAGTACGAGTCCGAGGAAAACACAGGAAAACACAGAAGTGAAAGTGATTGGCTGCAACCTTCCATCTCTTCCGGACCTGTACATCTCCAGGACACTGGGGCGTTCAGGTCGGATCAGAGCCGATCCTTCTCACCCTGGATATAGCCTTTTTGACCTCCTCCCCTCAGGCAGGAGGCTACGGTCCCTTCAGACCAGAACCTCCCGCCATAAGAACAGTTTTTTCCCCTCTGCTGTTAGTTTCCTAAACAAGAACCTTTAGAACTCTACATTGTTGCTATCACCACCATTTATCACCATTTATCATCACCATTTATTTATCTTAGCTCGTACATTCTGTACATTTTGTAACATTGTTATAGTCTAAAGTTTCATTATTATTACTTGTTTTACTGCTCTTTTTTTTTTTTATGTTAGCACCAAGTACCGCAGCAATTTCCTAATGTCGTGAACTTGTTCACTCATATGGCAATAAAACTTTTCTGATTCTGAAGAAAGAGTGGACAGCAGCTGGCCGCCGGGTCAATAGTCTCTCCCCATGTAGTGTGTTTTTTAAAAGACAAACACACTGCTTCACTTTAAATGCGAAGTAAGTCTATTTCAGATAATCAGTGTGGACCATCTTTCTCTTAAAAGGCTTCATTTACTATGTGTGTGTGTTGAAAAGCGGTAGCTATCATTGCTAATTTGATTAGCTGTTATGCTCTAGCCTTCTTCTGTTTTTTTTTTTTTTTTCTTCTGGGAATGTTGCAGTGCCACACACAGGCCTGGCATATGTACTACAACGTTAAACGAAGCTTCGAGTTACAGAATTTGCCTTGAACATTTTTTGTAATCGAATTATTCGAGTTGCTCGACTAATCGTTTCAGCCTTAAGCCCTATTCGGACGGGATTAGTTTTATGTGGTGACGCGGGGTAAAGTAATTATTACCAGGGAATTTAGTCCCGTCCGAACGCACCGTGTCAGTAAAAAACACGGAGTATGTCAGTAAACTTTACAGCGACTTTTACCTTCTGTAAAACGGTCAGGAGAAACTACCGTAGGTAATATTAATCCCGTGCGAATGCGACCCTCAGTAAAAATGTAGGTAATATTTTGTCACATCCTGTTTTAAAATACTTTGCCGCACTTTTAAGAATATGGGGGCGCCTGAAGAAGCATTCGGTTTTGTGGGCAGTCAAAATTGTCCGACTTTTTTAACTAGTCATGAATGCATACGCCTAAGACCAGTGAAAAGACTTCAAAGGCCTTTTATTTTATAGTGTATTGTGATCCTCATTAGACTATATTTAACATACTAATTTATTATTTCTTCCTCAGCCGATGCCTTATTCCCTGCCCCACCGGCATCCACCAGAATGTTGAGAAACAACTTTTGGGAAACAGCAGTACAACATTTTGATGATGATGGCTGGTACCTTAATTTCAGGATGCCAAAAACATCTTTTTATTGTTTGTGCAATGACCTCTCCCCTCTCATACGCCCACAAAACACTGTCATGAAGAATCCTGTACCTCTTGACAAAAGAGTTGGGATTACACTTTATAATTGGCAAGCAATGTTGAATTTCATGATGTTGCATATTTATTTGGAGTTGGCATCAGCACAGCATGTGACATATTTTGGGAGGTGTGCAAGGCACTTTGCCAAATTAAGAAAAAATATGTCATAAGGCCAAGAAATGAGGCAGACATGCAGGCCATTATTGATGGGTTTGAAAGAAAGTCTGGATTCCCAATGTGTGGAGGTGCCCTAGATGGCACACATATACCAGTCATCGCACCTTCTGCATATCACACAGACTATTACAACCGCAAAGGTTGGTACAGTGTGCTACTTCAAGGGCTTGTGGACTCCAACTACAGATTCCTTGATTTTGATTTTGGATGGCCAGGGAAATGCCATGATTCTTTTGTTTTTGAATGTTCCCACCTTTACAACAAGTTGGAAAATGGAACCTTTTTCCCAAACCTGAAAAGGATGATTAATGGGGTTGAGATTCCAGTTGTGATTGTGGCTGATTCTGCATACAGTTTGTCTGAGACCATGATGAAGCCTTACCCAGAGGGCGCAGCAACACCATCGCAATGATGCTTCAATGAGCACCTGAGTCGGGCACGCATACATGTTGAACATGCATTTGGACGCCTCAAGGGGAGGTGGCGAACTCTGATGAAGAGTAACGACTCAAAAACCTGCAATCTAAAATATAGTTACAGCATGCATTGTCCTACACAACTTCTGCGAGAACCTCAAGCTGCAATGCAACACTCCACCACACACAGACAGCTGTGAAACATTTGAGCAGCCACAGGGAGAAATTAATGATGACACACAAATACCACAAGAAAATAATGGAGAACACACCCGCATGGCTTTAGAGGTCTTTATTAATCAATTGTCATAAAAAAAAAAAAAAAAACCCAAAATATCCAGCTCAAACACATGCCAAAAATGTTAAAATATTCAAAATATTTCAAAATGTAAACATTTACCACACTGCAACACAGTGGCTGCAACAGTTCCATTACGTTCTTCAAGTAAATGAAAAAAGTGCTTATGTTGCTAACTCTTTTTTAGCATTACAAATGAACTTTCCAGTTTAATTTTTTCTGCATAGTTTAACAAAGACAATAAAAAAATCCTGAGTTTAAGGACAACAAATGAACAATCTCATCCAAAATAAACGTTTTGGACAAAAGTAAATGTTTCTTGTGTTTTTGTAATAAAGTTGAATAAAAGTAAAGTGCGAAGAAACAAATATTTCTTGTATATCAAAACAAGGAGCTTATTAAAGGGGGAAAGAGTGCTGTGAGTGCTGTGACAGCTGAGGCACTTGGAGCGGGGGGCCCCTCAAGATGCTCAAGGTAGCTAGATGGATATGGACCATAATTGAACTGAGTACCTTGAGGAATGGGCATTTGCCCCCACTGAAAAAACTGCATCATGAATTTCCTCGTCTCTCTTGCATGGCGCTCAGCATGTTGGGAAAGTGTAGTGACACGGACCCACAACAGGGGGCGTAAATGAACGGACAATAGAGGAAGTTAAATGTGAACACTTTACTGTTGTGAATGTCACAACCACACACAGCAGATTATAGAATAGATACAAGTCAATGAATGAAGGTGTCGTGTGGGCAGGCTCGACGATAGGAGACGTCCGTCTGGAGATGAACCGGAACCACACGATTTCCACCGCCACCGAACCCGAAGGATACTGGAGCCGCCAAATCCCGAAGTCCCCAGGTGGCCACCATCTCAGCGTGTCGGATCTGGTACTGCTGGCGGAGAACAAAGACAGTCAAGTGTGGGTGTGTATACACCCCGTAACAATAACGGTGGGAATTCCACCTCCCTCAACACACACTCGTGCAGCTCCTGTCTCAGTACTTATCTGGTGGGAAGTAGGACGAAACAGTCGCGACCCACGCCGGTCCTCTGAGTAGACAGCTGCAACACAATAGCTCTTGGAATCAATCAACACAGGCAGAGAAAGTTACTTCTCAAAGAAGTCGATATCTCGGCGACGTGGTGGAGGTGTCATCCTGCTTTTATCCAGGGTGAAGTGCAGATGATTGGTGACAGCTGTCATAGTTGATGAGTGACAGCTGTCACCTCGGCTGTTCCTGTAAGGCGGCAGCGCCCCCTCGTGCCTGAAACCCGCACTTCAGGCAGGGCGCCCTCTGGTGGTGGGCCAGCAGTACCTCCTCTTCTGGCGGCCCACACAACAGGACCCCCCCCCTCAACTCCCAAGCTGGCTCCCCGTCGATGATACGGGCAGGAGGCGGCACCGGACCGGGAGTACAGAGGGGTGAGGTGTGATGCGGTTTCAACCACTGATGTTAGTGTCTCCAGCTCTGTTCCCAGCATTTGATGGTTTGATTTGCACCACTCCACAAAGTCCTGTATCAGGTCCCTGTACTCTCTTTCCTGTCCCTCTCGCACACATCCCACAATAGCAGTGTCGTCTGAAAATTTCTGCAAAACTTCTTTAGCCATGCTACATAGGATGGCTGTTATTTGATTATACGCCAAGATGATTTGGTTGAATTGGTTTACTTGCCATGCAGCAAGTAAGGTAATTTAGCCAAATAATGTAAACATATATACATGCTATTGAGTATCTGCTGACACAAAGTCCTAATCCAGTACGTGCATTTTTCTTGATATTGCATTTGCACAGAAACATATTGTAAGCACATTAAAAATCAATCCATTGTGCATGTTTGGCAGCACCATGCCTTAGTGGTAGGCACTGTTACAGCAAGAAGGTCATGGGTTTTGAGTCCTACCTCCATTCCCACCACCATCCATTTCCTATACCCGCTTACTTCAGTTAAGGGTTGGAAGGTCAGCTGGAGAATATCCCAGCATTCATAGGGCGAGAGGCAGGGTACACCCTGGATAAGATGCCAGTCTATCGCAAGGCCACATATAAACAGACAAACACCTTCACACCCACAAAGTTCCCAATTCACCAAACCTCTTTTGAATGTGGGAGGAAGCTGGAGCACCTGGAGGGAACCCACACAAACACGGGGAGAACATTGTTAAAAATATATTTAGTATTATTATTATCACTTTACCGAGGCGTTGCTAGGCCGGTAGCGTAGATTTACGTCGATGCTACCTGGCTATACCCGCCCACTGTGCGTAAACAAATGACGTCGCTAGCCAAGAACTGTCTGCAGAGGGAAAAAAAAAACTAAAAAGGTGAGAAGTGTGTGTTGGTCCTAATATGGATATTCTGGATGATTTTCTCATGGATAGTACGACAATGAACAGCAGCTAAAGCAGCCAGCTTGATGAGGACACAATGCCGAATTTGGAGAGCAACGCGCACCAGCCGACACCAACTTTTTATGTACGAGTTACGTGTTGTGTATCTCAGTAAAAAGTGATAATAATGCATATACATGCTTTTGGAGGGCGGTATGCATTTTCTCAGTCCCTCCGTCCATGCCGTCGCCCGCAATGACAGATATTCGTCCTCGTCTAACTCGGGCGAATATCTGTCATTTTGGGCGACTGGTCATGAACGTCAGGCCTCTGAAAATGCATAGCATCCTCCAAAAGCATGTTATTGTATTATTATTATTATTATTCATAGTAGTAGTATGTGCAAAATTGTCATGTCTTCACAAGTGGATCTTTACTCTCTAAGGGGGTTGGGGTGGCTCCTTCCACTGCTTGCCCAGCTGCCTACGCCCATGTCTTAGACAGTCATGGGACTTTCACACTGAATATGTCAGACGCGTCAAATGTCTCAAAACGGTCTAAAAAGCATTATTTTCAATGAGACGCGTTGCTTTTTAGATGCGTCAGAAGCGTTGCGTCAAAAGCCGAGCTAAACAGACACTTCTAACAGGAGCACGCTTGTCGGCAGGCTGACGCGGACAAAGTTCAATCCAGTCCAGCTTTCGACACTCTGAGCTGTGACGTACCTTCGCGTTGTCCAATAGGAACGATGCGTCGGGCCAAAACATGGAAGACTAGTGGCAGAAACCACTGATCTCTACAAAATGGATCGGTGTAGAAACCACAGATTTGTACAAAACAGATCCGTGCAGAAACCACTGATCTGTACAAAACAGAAACGTGTCACAGGACTGCTCATTTATAGAGTAGTTTTCTGAAGAAAAATCCTTGGAAAATGTTTTTTTGTTGTTGTTTGTTACCTCAGAATTTGATTACTGTTAAAAAAAAAGTTTAGAACACTTGTAATTAAAATAGCTAAATAAATCAATAAATGGTTCTTTAAAATTCTTTCATCTTAAATTAAAACCACCTGTTATTTCAGATTAGATAATTTCTTGTTTAACATAAGGAACCTCGGACATTTATTTTTAGACAAAATAACATGGAAATTTGTACATTTTTTAAAATCTGGGAGATTATTTATATCTCATTTCAACCAGAAAAACAGACACTCTAAATAAATACAAATGTTTATTATAAATATAACAGGAAATAATTTAACAATGACTGCAGTGTGATTGTAAAGTAGGATTTCTGTGACATAAACCTCGTGATGAATTTTTTTTATAGTAATTTCAACTTGTAATTTTGCCAAAATATATAATTGCCTTTAATGTTGTTATCAGGACAGTCATTTCTAAAATATGAATTTGAGCACAATAAGTGGAGAGCTTCTACCTGTGCAGATGTCTTTTGACTTTGATTTGTGGACATTTTTAATGATCCGTTCATTCATTGTTAAAATATAAAATGAAACATCTTTTTAAAAAATAATAAAATAGTTGCTGTTGAAAGAGCCTTTTATTTAGAAGCAGGTGATGTTATGCTGGATTCTCGGGACCAGATGAAGGTCTCTTCTGCAGCTTTGAACTCTGGTGGTGTTGCTGAAGAAACTTTTGACCTATTTTGAAGAGCAGAGATGTTTTCTTTCGACTGGACTTCGTGGTGTTCCGTCATCAGGAAGTTGGTTGTCTGCACCGCAAATGTTCCTGATGGGACAAATAAAATATTTATTTAAATATAAAGAAACACTGAACAGTTTATATATAAAAAGGAAAAAAAAAAAAAAGGTAAAAACGATGGGAAAAAAAACGCCCGAAAAAATAGTTATTTAAAGATGAGCTTTTTGTGGTGTATGCATGAATGACCACACGATATGTGCTTTTACTCCAACGCACATATCTGTAGCTGTAGCTTTATTGGTAAAAATAAATAAGACTGAACCATTTACAAATTAATGCTGTTCACTCAGATAACTGTGCTAAAAGGCTTATGCTAACGTTAGTGATCATTAAACCTTCACAGCAGTTCAGTAAATTACATTATTCCTCACCTCGGTAAAGCTGCAGAACTAAACTCCGTTGGGCCAAACTGGGACTTCACATATCCCAAAAGTTGGAGATTTCGGACTGAGTGGGTTTGCTCCATCACCCCGGCTGCCTGCCCACTCTGCTCAGTGATGATGCCTGAAGGCCGGCTTCTCCGTGTGGGTCAGCCCGCTGTCGCGGTTCGATCGATATACCACCAAGTCGTCAGTCCTCCCTCGGTCGGCGTCACTCCGAAAAGTAGCTGGAATAAAGCTCCCAGCAAGGTGATGGGAGAATCGTTCTACTGCTGTTTTTTAAAGCTTTTTCGTGGTTCAGGTGACCCAAATTCAAGATGGCGATCGCTGAACTTTTTTCAGGTTTGTGGAAACAGCCAGAGTGTGACAGTAGCATTCTCTGCCCCCCTTGCCGCTTCCAAAGCGACGCGTCTGACGTACACGTCGAATGCGTCAGATGCGTTGGAAATGCATCGACGGATGGGAATAGGGCAGTCACAATTATTACAATATTCGCCAATCACGATTATTTTCATATTCGCAAATACTTTTCATAATCACGATTACCGTGAATTACTTATTTTATCCACAAGTTGTATAAAACGACTCCGAATCTGACAGTCATTGTGCAGCAGCAGCCACACGCAGCCTCTCTGTCTCATCACTCTGTTTCCTCTCGTCTTGGTCAGATGGTTAGCGAGGCTCGAATAATAACACGGAGCGTGAGGAGGTTCAGGTTCCAAAGCCACGTACCACGGCACTGCTGTGGATGCGTTTTGGTTTTAAGTAGGGCTGCCACGACTAGTCGACTACCTTACCAAAAAATAGTACTGATAAGTATATAAAAAGTAAACTGGAAGTATACTTGAAACATACTTGCATGTACTACTTTTTGGTAAGGGTAGTCACGACTATGTTGACGATTGAAATCATTAACAACTAATTTAGTAGTATTTAAGTCTTTGTTTTTCCTTTCAATTCATAGTTTTTAGGCAGCCGTCCTGCCGTCATTTGGACGTTCAAATTTTGAATGAGACGGCGAATTAAACAGTGGCCGTCTCATTCAAAGCCGTTTAAAATGCGCAGTTTAACGAAGGAGCTGTGTGTATGTGCGTGCGTGCGCATGGAGTCAACTCGCTAGACTGCGAGGGAGGGAGCAGGTGAGGGAGTGAGATTCCTGAACGGAGGTACGAGACGTTATGTTCTCTGTGAACCAATTCAGTGCACTTAAGACAGTGAGCGCGGAGCAGAGAGAAAGGATTTTAACCGAGTGAACATGTTAAAAACAACAACAACAAACAAAAAAAAACCTTGGGGCTGCCTTTACTCTCTGTACTTTCTCTACACGTGTGGTTCTGATGGCACGGACCTGTTCACACCATTGCGCGTCGTATACTAAATTTATGAGATCACGAGATGAAATAAACGGTCAGATATCCTTAAAACATCCTTAAAAGATGAGAATATATAAATGAAACTGAGCAAAATTACACACACACGGTTTAAAAAACCCTGCTGTGGAGAGCTGTGCAGAGGCACAGATCACAAAAAGCTGAACTTTAACAGCTGTTTATTTTCCAAAGGTATGTATTTGTTCAATCTTGAGCTTAATGTAGTGTTCACAGCACAAAACGTGACTGATGAGAAAAAAAAGATGACTTCATCACACTAAAATGAACTGGAGTCAGAATAAAAATACAAGCTGCTGATTTCTGTTATTTTCAAAGTTATTACGCTGCAGCTATATGTTTAATGATTTCAAAGTGAGTTGCCTCTTACTGTATTCTGATTTATTTATACAAAATAAATAAATAAAAACATGGGGAGTGTAATCAGCCTGCATTGTTCTATTAATTTATATCAGTTTTCCTGAACATGTCCAGGTGTTTTTCCTTCTTTATAAGAGTTTGGTGTTTGCTCCACAATGTTTTAAAACACAATAAAATGTTCACACTGTTCTTTATAGCAGTTCTGTAATTTCAGAAATTCAACAGAAACAACCACAAATCATAAAAAGTTGGGACTGTATGTAAAATGAAGATAAAAATAAAAATGTTGCACTATTCCCAGTTTCTCCACTCAACAAAAGCCAAACATTCTTCCAGAGTTGTGTAATCATACTATGATAGTAGAATATAAAGAAGGGGAAAAAAAGAAAAAAAAATAGACAATATAATCGTCAATCGCAATTATTTACCTGACAATTAATCGTCTCCAGAAATTCCTAATCATGACAGCCCTAATGGGAAGCGCTGAGGGATTGGCCTGAGTATTCAATGTGAAAGGCCCTTTACAGTCACAGTGGAAAGAAAACCCACACACAATTTGTTTACTTTTGTGTAAAGGCACAATGATAAGTTTAGATCGTGCCATCCAAGAGAAACACGTGGTGCATATTTGAAGAAAAGGAGAGCAAAATATATATTTTGAAGTTTTCACTCCGGGGATACTGCTTATTATTTTGCATTGGGCACTGCACTCTGAAATTACAAATGCACTGCTGATGATGGGTGTTTTAAAATAGAGATGTGTAGAGGTGGGCAATGCCAGATTCTATGAGTAAAAGTCCTTCCACATAGTTGTCCACCTCAGGCAAGGAGAGGGGCATGGACAGTGGTCCCATATTCGGCCTATATTCGAATCTTAGATGAATTTGGTGAGTTTATCTGTAATTTGGTAATCCGTGCTGATAACATTTGATTGTTGGTGACTTCACATTCATATACTAAATAAGCTTTCTGACCCCCTCTGCAAATCATTCATGGGTATTATAGACCTATTAGGATTCCCAGCAATGCATTCAGTGCTTGACTAACATTAGTGGCAATACCCTGGATTTATTCCTTGTTCGTGGTATCCGCTGTCATAAATATTGACATCATCCTCTTCTTGCTTCGGTGGTTTCAGATCACTCACTATTAAGTTTACAGCCTCTTTGCCTTGATCATAAAGGCAAGAAATTTATTTATCATCACATAACTCCTCAGCTACAATTGAACTTGGAGCTAGATTGCCTGATATCTGGCGTCACTTTTGGAAAATGACCATTCAGTAGATAGTTTTGGATATCTTAAACTCGAGCACTGCACGACCACAGTGGACATGATTTCTCCACATACATTAAAAACTGCCACCCCCAAAACACAGTCAGTGATACTTACATGGCCTAGCTCAATCATAAGTCCAGGGTTCTAGAATGAAATGGTGCAGTTTAAAAACTAGAGTATCCACCTCGTGTGGCACAAGCGATTCTAAACAATAAGCATGCACTGTGGCTACAAACGGGCCTACTACTCTGACTTGATTAACAAAAACAAGTCATAATTCAAAATTCCTGTTTGAGCACGGTGGTGAAGACTTAATTCACCGATCACCCACCTGTAAGTCACTCTCCTTTTTCACAGCCCAAGATTTCTTAGATTATTAAGAGAAGAAAAGAGATGAAATTAGGTTAAATATATTCCAGCATGCCTTAGTCCGGCTACTACACCCTGTTATTGAGTGGTGTCACTGATACATCACCCAGATTTACCGAATGTGATATTATTTCACTGGGTGTGCTGACAAAACTTCTGTTAAAAGCACAACCTGTCTGTTCGACGCTAGACCAACAAAATTGTTTAAAGACCTGTGGCCCACTCTTGGGTCTGTTGTGTTGGAATTATGTGTGTCACTAATCTTCAGTTGAATATAGGTTGAAGAGGACTTGCAAATCAGTGTATTCTGTTTTTATTTACATTTTACACAACGTCCCAATTTCATTGGAATTGGGTTGTACATTACACTGACAAAGTGAGAAACCGTGGGGCGATTTTTGATCCCACATTGTCCTTTGACCTAAACATTAGATATATCAGGGTTCTCACCAGCATTACAACAGTGTAACCGGGCCATTACGCTGCTGCATGAAAAAAGTACGCTGCAGTTGTGCCGTTGAGCTGTTTCCAGGGCGTGTAATGGGAAAATGATCATTTCTGAAGATCAGAAATGATCATTACTGATTGTGGACCTGTAGAGGGTCCAAAATCAACCTCAGCAAACCCATTAAAGATGTCTATCGTAACTCACTTTTCTGCTGATTAAAGTTTCTACTAGACTGTCGTTAGTTACTGCGGGTAACTGTTCCTCATGACGTGCATTTTCCATGGGACAGGGCACAAATGTTCTCTGGTGTGGATCATTGCGCGTATGGGGAAAAGTTCTCGTACAGCCACTAAAGTTCTTTTGCAGTGTGCCGCGCACCGAACTTTGGAAGGAAAGTTCTCTGCAGTCGCTAAAGTTCTCCTGCAATATGCCGTGCACCGAGCGCTGGGGGAAAGTTCTCTGGAGTTGCTAAAGTTCTGCAGCTGTTAATGTTCTCCTGCAATGTGCATCGCAACGAGTGCTGGGGGGAAAATTCTCTTACAGCCGCTAAAGTTCTCCTTGCATTGAGCCACATGCCAAGTGCTGCGGGATAGGGGAGAGCGGGACCAGCTTCCCCCGCTAGATTTTTAAATTTATAACACTCTGAAACACTACTGCCTACATTTTGAGCGCCAAATTGTGTGAAGTAAAGCCCTAGGTTTTTATTTTTCTAATCTTTGTTACAGCCTTACTTTAAAGCCAAAAGAAACAAGGCATCAGGCCAAAATACAGAACAGTGTAGATGTGTGTCAGGAACATCAGAACTGCTAATTTATACACAGCAGTTTATTCAAGAAAATCCTTATGTGATCATCCCGAACCCCCGGCTTTTTAAGGTGATTTTTCCATCCATTACCCTGAGAAACAATCCTGAATATCATGAGGACTTCTTTCTTCTACCTGTGAAACATAGCGAAGAGTTGTCTCATCCCGTCTATGGCTGATGCAGAGACTCTGATCTATGCATTTGTCTCCTCTATCCTCGACTACTGCAATGTTCTTTTCTCTGGTTACCACAGTCCAGCATTAAGGGTCTCCAGTTGGTTCAAAATCCTCCTGCCAGAGTTTTGACAAGAAGCAGAAAGTTTGACCACATTGCACTGATTTTGGCATCTCTTCCCTGGCTTCCTGTCTTTGTGAGGTCAGATTTTAAGGTTCTATTACTAACTACTTCATTCTTCGGCCTCTCCCGTTAGGGGTCGCCACTGCAGATCAATCATTTCCATCTCACCCTGTCCTCTCTATCTTCCCCTCTCACACCAACCACCTGCATACCCTCCTTCAGCAGATCCATAAACTTCCTCTTTGGCCTCCCTCTTCTTGTCCTGTCTGGTGGCTCCATCCTCAGCATCCTTGTCCCTAGTGTACCCTGGGTCCCTCCTCTGCACATGTCCAAGCCATCTCAGTATCGCGGCTCTGACTTTGTCCCCAAACCATCCCACCTGGGTTGTACCTCTGATATGTTCATTCCTAATCCTGTCCATCCTTATCACTCCCAAAGAGAATCACAACATATTGAGCTCTGGCCTCCTGTCTTTTTGTTGGTACCACTGTCTTTAAGCTGTACAACATAGCTGGTCTCGTTCTGTCTTGTTAACATTCCCCTTCACTGTTGCTGATATTCTTCGGTCACAAATAATTCCTGCCACCTTTCTCCACTATATATAGTGGACTGTACTATCTTCCTCACCTCTCTACCACACTCTCTATTTGAACAGTTGACCCCAAGTATTTAACTCATCTACTTTCACCACTTCTACTCCTTGTAACCGCACTATTCCACCTGGCTCCAGCTCATTCACACACATGTACTCAGTCTTGCTCCTACTTACTTTCATTCCCTTGCTCTCTAGAGCATATCTCCATATTTCCAGGCTTGACGCAACCTGCTCTCTACTCTCACTACACATCACAATGTCATCTGCAAATACCATCAGGGCTGTGAAAACTCTGCGGATCCGCGGGATTCCGTGGATTTCATCATGGGAGGTGGGGTGTTAGTGTTGTACTCTTTAATCGTGAAGATCACTGAGTTTTTAAACTGCTTATCGCAAAGCGTTCTCTTTTTTTACGACATCGTGTAAGTTTTATAAGTCTGATGTGAGTTACAGATAAAAATCAGTTTCCTTGGATCCACGGAGTTTCGCGGAGAAAAAATGCCACTCAAAGCGTAGCTGTTATGACAGTTGTCGTAAAGCAGGACTGGTTGGATGCTGTGGCAATGCTGTGTGGCTCCTGTGCGATGCTTAAGCTAAACTTAGCATGTGGACATCCCAAACTTTTAGAGCTTTCAAGTTTTTAAAAGAAGATTTGTGCAGCATGTCTGTGTCACAGACCGGCGTCGCACAGAGAGAAGGTGGCGAGAAAGACTATTTGAAAAAGTCTTATAAGGACAAGAATCCGTGGAATTGTCGCTGGCCTCATCAACACACCTGAAAGATAAAAGAAACGGGAAAAGTGAACTGTGCTCGCTCAGGAAACACGGTAAGAATTTTTCTCTCCCTGGAAAATAAACATTCTGCTGTTCAAACAGGATTTTAGACAAGATTATGTGACTTTTTTCACTAATCTAGACTTTCTTTCATTGTAAAATAGACATTGTGGCTTTGAATGGATTTAGGCTGCATGAATTTACACAAGAATATAAGTAACTTTTTACTATAAGGTATGTTATTAATATTTTACCATGATTTTCCAAATATTCTACAAGCTTTAGCTGTGGTTTTTGAAATGCTGTAACAGTCTTTTCAGTCTTCAGAAATTTCATGTAATTTAATTGTTTGAATTAATGCATAATTTGGTTAACAATTAAAGGAAAATCATTCCAGGTCCTACTTCCATGTCATATTCTGTTATTTCAACATCATCATTGACAGGTCGAATAAAAGGTTGAATATAGGATCATTTAAATATCCACTAATTTTGAGATTTGTTCTTCCAGGAGATGCTGAAAAAGTATCATTAGATAAAAATTTAATTCTGGGGCCGCACAGATCCTTAGACCCCAGCTCCTGGGGAGCTGTACTCCCCCCCAGACCCCCTGCAAATTTTCCTCGGATTTCACAATTTTAATTTCACAGCCCTGCACCATAGTCCATGGAGACTCCTGTCTGATCTCAACTGTGACTCTGTCCATCACCATTGAATGGACTCAGAGCTGATCCTTGATGTAATCCCACCTCCACCTTGAATGAATCTGTCATTCCTACTGTGCATCTCACCGGTGTTACACTATCCTTGTACATGTCCTGCGCAACCTTCCACATGCTTCTCTGCCACTCCAGACTTCCTCATACAATACCACAACTCCTCTTTTGGCACCCTGTCATAAGCTTTCTCTAAATCCCCAAACACACAATGTAACTTCTGGCCTTCTCGATACGAGGTCTGTTAGAAAAGTATCCAACTTTTTTTTTTTTTTGCAAAAACCATATGGATTTGAATCACGTGTGATTGCATCAGCCAAGCTTGAACCTTTGTGCGCATGCGTGAGTTTTTTCACGCCTGTTGGTTGCGTCATTCGCCTGTGAGCAGGCTTTGTGTGAGCAGTGGTCCACCCCTCTCGTCGGATTTTATTGCGAATAAATGTCTGAATGATTTGGAGCTTTGCTGCATCAAATATTTCCAGAAACTGTGAGAGACCTCCAGGTGGACACTATTCGGAAAATTCAGATGGTTTTCAGGGACGATTTTATGGGGATTACACAGATTAAGGAGTGCTCCAGCCGGTTTAAAGACCGCCCACAGCGGCTGAGAGCACGGCGCACTCCGAGCACCGATCGACAGGCTGACACCCCGCTGAAACAACCAGATCATTTCCAACGTGAAGGCTTTGTTGATCCGGGACGTCGTCTGACTATCCGAGAAATTGTGCATGAGCTGGACATGCTAGAACATGTCCTGTGAGGCTTCATCACGGCGTTGCTTTGCACCATGCGGCTCCACCGCGACGCGCGGAATTCCTCCGCACGTCTGTCTCAGTGTGCTGAAAAAGTGCAGATGTCCACGTCTTCCGCAATTCCTGTGGAAGTCAGACGACATCCCGGATCAACACAGTGTCCAGTGTGGAAATGAATGGCACATTTCACTGTCACAGGAGTTTTTGTCATGGAAAGAGGAGCGGAGGAATTCCGTGCAACGCGGTGGAGCCGCATGGCGCAAAGCAATGCCGTGATGAAGCCTCACTGGACATGTTCTGGCATGTCCAGCTCATGCACAATTTCTCGGATAGTCACATGACTGAAAAGCCACCGAAAGCCGTCTGAAAGCCATCTAAAAGCCGTTCTGTGAGACCAACACGGAGGTGCTTTTGTCCTTCGCCATGAGCGGCATGGTGGCGCATCCCTCCGCTTCTCTTTCCGTGAAAAAAACTCCTGTAACAGTGGAATGTGCCGAAAAAGTCGTGATGTCCACATCTTCTGCCATTTTTGTGGAAGTCAGACGACATCCCGGATCAACAAAGCCTTCACGTTGGAAATGATCTGGTTGTTTCAGCGGGGTGTCAGCCTGTCGATCGGCGCTCGGAGTGCGCCGCGCTCTCAGCCGCTGTGGGCGGTCTTTAAACCGGCTGGAGCACTCCTTAATCTGTGTAATCCCCATAAAATCGTCCCTGAAAGCCATCTGAATTTTCCAAATGGTGTCCACCTGGAGGTCTCTCACAGTTTCTGGAAAAAATTGATGCAGCAAAGCTCCAAATCGTTCAGACATTTATTCGCAATAAAAATCCGACGAGAGGGGTGTACCACTGCTCACACAAAGCCTGCCCACAGGTGAATGACGCAACCGACAGGCGTGAAAAAACTCACGCATGCGCACGAAGGTTCAAGCTTGGCTGATGCAATCACACGTGATTCAAATCCATATGGTTTTTGCAAAAAATAAAAAGGTTGGATACTTTTCTAACAGACCTCGTATTTCTCAATCAGTATTCTCAGAGCAAACATTGCATCTGTACTGCTCTTTCTCGGCATGAAACCACATTATTTTTCACAGATCTTCACCAGTTTTCTAAGCTTAACTTCTGCTACTCTTTCCCATAACTTCTCTCATTTTCTTCATTCATCAGCTCCTCCAAATATTCCCTCCACCTTCCCATTGCACTCTTCTCACTTGTCAGCACTTTACCATGTGTATCTTTTATTGCCCTAACCTGCTGCAGATCCTTTCCAGCTCTGTCCCTTTTCTGGCCAATCTGTACAAGTCCTTTTTTCCTTCCTTCCTGTACAAATTCATGTACAGCTTGCTCTATGTCTTTTCCTTACCTTTTTCCACTTCTTTTTTTACTTTACACTGCATCTCCTTGTACTCCTGTCTACTTTCTTCATCTCTTTGACTATCCCAATTCTTTTTTTTTGCCAAACTCTTTCTCCTTATTCTTTCTTGGATATCTTCGGTCCACCACCAAGTCTCCTTGTTTTCCTTCCACTGTTCAGATGTCATGCCCAGTATCTTACTCGCTGTCTCCCTCATCACATATGCAGTACTTTTTCAGTTGTCCAAATTTGCTTCTCCTCCATCCAGTGCGTGTCTCATTTGCTCATTTGCTGAATTTCACACAACAGTCTCCTCCTTCAGCTTCCACCATCTGATCCTTTGTTGACCGTTCTCAGGGTGCAGGACTGCTTTGTGTTCCTAGGGGGAATAAAAAGTCTGTGGGGCACAGAACCTTCTCTTATCATGCACCTGTTTTGTGGATTGATCTCCTTGCAGAGATAAAACAGTCAGATTCTGTAGAGGCATTCAAGTCCTGACTTAAGACTTCTGTTCTCCCTCACATATGGCTAGCATACTGGTAAAGCATGGAACTGTGCTTCCTATTCCCTTAACTCATCGTATTTGCAACGGAACAGGATTCGGCCTCACTTCATATAAATTCTGGGTTTGTTAGTGAAGCTCAGGGCTGGCTTCTAGTGATCACCTTAGTATCCTCGCTGTTTCCCTGCCAGTTTACTGTTGGTTAACTCATACCTTAGGTGTAGTTATTTCCGGTGTCGCAAACCGAATGGTCCCCCTGCCTTCACTGTGCATGCGTCATTTCAGAGCATCAGCAGTGATTCACTGATTATCGCCTCGTTTCTGCTTAAAACTATCTCGTTTCTGCTTAAAACTGACTTTAGAATGATTTAACAGGTTTTATTTTGTCATCTGATGGTTAATAATCACAGCAGAGTCAGAGTTAGATGTGCGCTCTGATCGCACCCCGTCTTTTATTATGAAATAATGCTGAATTTATGTGGAAATAATTGTACAAACGCTTCAGATATCTGAGGTAGATAATGACTGAAGTGCAGTTTATACAGAAACAAGGTGATAATCGGTGAATTGCTGCTGATGTGCCAAAATGACACGTGCAGTGAAGCCAGAGGGGAGTTTTAGGGGGGACCGTTCAGTCAGCGACACCAACCAACTGATTCCTCTCTTTTTCTCTCTGTCTGAGGCACTGATGATATTGTGCATAGCTGACAGCTGCGTGCTAGAGGGCACTGGATTGATCACACGATGCCTTGGCTGAAGCTGATGCAGCACACTGCACTCTGCTTATGGAATGTATTCCTACATGATGATGTGATGGATGGATGCTGGCCCTGCATCTCAGGATGCTGGATGACTCCTTGCCAATGACTGTGTGCTCATCTCAGTAATGCACTTTGTTTTAATGCTATTCTGATGTCCTGTTTCCTGTTTCTTCAGTTTGGTAAAAACTTTGTAAAAACCGTGTAACTGTTAGAATGGCCAAAGAAGTGTGTCACCCTTCTGAGTCTGGTCTGCCTGAGGTGTATTTATCAATATCATCAGAGGGAGTTTTTCCATACCATGGTCACCTGTGTCCTTGCTCTAGGGGTTAGTAAGGTTTGACCTTACTTGTGTGACGTGCCTTGAGGCAGCTTTGTTGTGATTTGGTGCTGTATAAATTAAATAAATTGAGTTGAATTGGTCCAATAGCACCATTCACTCGCTGACGTTTAATGGACAGGCCCTGCCTAGCCATGTATATTTCCTGTGATTATTATTGTCATTGTGTTGGAGCCTTTATAAACTAGTAACAGTAATATTTTTTACTATTCTAGCTGTGGATGTTGGTCTTCTACTCAAACATCCACATATTGTGCATGAGTTTCCATTCAATGCAAAGTTTCCATTCAGTGCTTGGAATCTAAGGCTCAGGACTATACTGCAAACTCATCCTGACCATGGCTTGTGTCTCAGTCTCCTGTGCCACTATCATTATCGTGGAACCATTAGTCTGGTGTACACACAGTAATGCACACACAATACGAGGTCTATTAGAAAAGTATCCGACCTTATTATTTTTCTCAAAAACCATATGGATTTGAATCACGTGTGATTGCGTCAGCTGAACCTTCGTGCGCATGCATGAGTTATTTTGCCTGTCGGTTGCGTCATTCGCCTGTGAGCAGGCTTTGAGTGAGGAGTGGTCCACCCCTCTCGTCGATTTTTTTCATTGTTTAGGAATGGCTCAGAGACTGCCGCTTTGCTTGATCAAAATATTTTCAGAAACTGTGAGGGACATCAAAGTGGACACCATTCGAGAAATTCAGATGGTTTTTGGTGAAAATTTTGTGGGCTTCAGAGAGATTACGAAGTGTTACTGTCGCTTTAAGGACGGCCCAGAGCGACTGGTGGTGCGCCGCGCTCCGAAGCCGCCATCGACAGGCTGAGTGACCATTTCATTTCTAAACGGATGGCTGTATGGATCCGTGACCATCGTGTGCAATTTCTCTGGTTATCACAAGAGCTGGACATCAACGATTTTCCGGCAGATTTCACTTTTAACAAGAGATTTTGTCATGGAAAGTCGAGCGGAGGCTTCGCGCGTCACGATGGATTCGCTACTGGAGCGAGACAAAACCACCTCCGTTTTGGTCTCACAGGACGGCTTTGAGATGGTGTTCAGACAGCTGTCGGTGGTTTTTCCATCGAGTGATTATCCGAGAAATTGTGGATGTGCCTGGACATGCCAGAACATGTCCTGTGAGGCTTCATCACGGCGTTGCTTTGCGCCATGCGGCACCGCCGCGACGCGCGAAAGCCTCCGACAAAACTGACAAAATGACAAAAACTCCTGTAACAGTGGAATGTACCGTTCATTTCCAAACTGGACGCTGTGTTTTATCCGGGATGTCATCTGGCTAGCACAGGAATTGTGAAAAGACGTGGACATCAGCACTTTTTCGGCACATTGAGACAGACGTGCGGAGGAATTCCGCACGTGTCACACATTTCCTAAGTGCTCCGCAAGCAGTATTAGATGTTCGTGTATGTCACCTGGAATTTGGCAGACACCTGCCATGAGAGGGATCGAATTGGAGGAATTCGCGGCGGTGCCACATGGCGCAAAGCAACGCCGTGATGAAGCCTCACAGTACATGTTCTGGCATGTCCAGGTACATCCACAATTTCTCGGGTAATCACTCGATGGAAAAACCACCGACAGCTGTCTGAACGCCATCTCAAAGCCGTCTTGTGAGACCAAAACGGAGGTGGTTTTGTCTCGCTCCAGTAATGATGCAACCGACAGGCGTGAAAAAAACTCACGCATGCGCACAAAGGTTCAAGCTTGTCTGACGCAATCACACGTGATTCAAATCCATATGGTTTTTGAAAAAAATAATAAGGTCGGATACTTTTCTAATAGACCTCGTACGTTTTCTTTTCAGATGAGGTTTTTTCTATGTTAAAGTAGAGCTTGAGATAATCTGCAAACATGTAAGCATCCCCCTGTAAATTGTATCTAGAAATAAGTTACCAAACATCGTAACACTTCTTTGCCATATGAAATTGTTTCCCGCAAATTGGTCACTCTACATTTGTTCTTTAAGATAAATGGAAGAAGTAAAAACAAAGCTCTCGATTTACTGATCGATCTACGTTCCGATCCTCACCTATGGTCATGAGCTTTAGCTCATGAGATTTAGCTCATGACCGAAAGAACAAGATCGCGAGTACAAGCGGCCGAGATGAGTTTCCTCCGCAGGTTGGCTGGGTGCTCCCTTAGAGATAGGGCGAGGAGCTCGGTCACTTGGGAGGAGCTCGGAGTCGAGCCGCTGCTCCTCCATGTCGAAAGGAGCCAGTTGAGGTGGCTCGGGCATCTTTTCCGAATGCCCCCTGGATGCCTCGCTGGAGAGGTGTTCCGGGCACATCCCATCAGGAGGAGGCCCCGGGGAAGTCCCAGGACACGCTGGAGGGACTACATCTCTCGACTGGCTTGGGAACGCCTTGGGGTTCCCCCGGAGGAGCTGGGGGAGGTGTGTGTGGATCAGGAGGTCTGGGCGGCTTTGCTTGAGCTGCTGCCCCCGCAACCTGACTCCGGATAAAGCAGAAGAAAATGGATGGATGGATGGATGGATGGAATAAGTAAAAACTGATTATGATGAAATAAATTTGTGTACTGTATATTGATGGTCAACACTTCAGGACCCAAGGCAGTTCCGTGATGTGGTGGATGTAGCAACGAGCAGCATCAGTGCATGCTCCCAGACTTGACTTGATATTGATACCAATTTATATTCAAGTGAAGGTTGGGCTTGTGGGTCTTACTGTGAATTTTCCTTTGCTTGTATTTTCCCATTGCTGTTATAGGATACGTCAGTGGGGGGAAAAGATGTGAACTACCAGCTGCGAGTAACACTGTTTGACAAGAGTCACCAGCACTTCTTTGGGACAACATGGAAAAGCTCACCTCAGAAGATGAAAAACAACAAGATCTTATTTGATGAGGTAACTTAATTATTAAAGCCATTTCTCTGAAACATGGCACCATTAGGTCATAACTGACTTTCTGTATTTGTAGCTCCTAATGTTAACTGCATCTATAACTTTTGTGTTACACATGGAGACAGGCACACCCAGTTAAGATGCCCTAACCTGACGGTTGGGCAACGTTAAATAATCTACGGCATACAAAGGAACATTTTATTTCATCATATTATGTATCACAAAAATGAAGATATTTTGTTTACTGCAATTGTTAAGCCATGTGATAGACTGACACACTGTGTAGGGTATTCCCCGTCTCATACCCTATGACTGCTGGGGTAGACAGAGCTCTCAAGTCTCATGTAGGGCTGCAGCTATCAATTATTTTAGTAATCGAGTATTCTATCGATTATCCTGGCGATTAATTGAGTAATTTGATAAAAAGTACTTTTTAAAGTGCGTTTTTAAACAACATCAATAGTCCAGGGCTCTCCCTAAGCAGTGGCACAATGTCGCTGCTCCATAGTTTTGACATTTTGCTGAAATGGTGACGGGATGTGGCTTTCTATTTTGTTTTCTCCAACTTGTAAAATTTAACCATTTTAAAGGTTTTTTTTTCTTCTTCTTTTTTTAATAAAGGTTGGTGGACTGGGTCCCTGCGTGACTTTTATTTTTTTTTATCCCTCTTTCATTCAGCAGATGCATTTCAGCTGAGGTTGAACATGCAAGCCTCGCAGTCAGTTTTTTTAATTGTTATTTTATTTAAGTTACTCTGTTTGTGAATAGTTGTGTGTTGCCCAAAAAAGTGAAAATTAAAAAGCGAAACACTCAGTACGAGTCCGAGGAAAACACAGGAAAACACAGAAGTGAAAGTGATTGGCTGCAACCTTCCATCTCTTCCGGACCTGTACATCTCCAGGACACTGGGGCGTTCAGGTCGGATCAGAGCCGATCCTTCTCACCCTGGATATAGCCTTTTTGACCTCCTCCCCTCAGGCAGGAGGCTACGGTCCCTTCAGACCAGAACCTCCCGCCATAAGAACAGTTTTTTCCCCTCTGCTGTTAGTTTCCTAAACAAGAACCTTTAGAACTCTACATTGTTGCTATCACCACCATTTATCACCATTTATCATCACCATTTATTTATCTTAGCTCGTACATTCTGTACATTTTGTAACATTGTTATAGTCTAAAGTTTCATTATATATTACTTGTTTTACTGCTCTTTTTTTTTTTTATGTTAGCACCAAGTACCGCAGCAATTTCCTAATGTCGTGAACTTGTTCACTCATATGGCAATAAAACTTTTCTGATTCTGAAGAAAGAGTGGACAGCAGCTGGCCGCCGGGTCAATAGTCTCTCCCCATGTAGTGTGTTTTTTAAAAGACAAACACACTGCTTCACTTTAAATGCGAAGTAAGTCTATTTCAGATAATCAGTGTGGACCATCTTTCTCTTAAAAGGCTTCATTTTACTATGTGTGTCGTGTTGAAAAGCGGTAGCTATCATTGCTAATTTGATTAGCTGTTATGCTCTAGCCTTCTTCTGTTTTTTTTTTTTTTTTCTTCTGGGAATGTTGCAGTGCCACACACAGGCCTGGCATATGTACTACAACGTTAAACGAAGCTTCGAGTTACAGAATTTGCCTTGAACATTTTTTGTAATCGAATTATTCGAGTTGCTCGACTAATCGTTTCAGCCTTAAGCCCTATTCGGACGGGATTAGTTTTATGTGGTGACGCGGGGTAAAGTAATTATTACCAGGGAATTTAGTCCCGTCCGAACGCACCGTGTCAGTAAAAAACACGGAGTATGTCAGTAAACTTTACAGCGACTTTTACCTTCTGTTAAACGGTCAGGAGAAACTACCGTAGGTAATATTAATCCCGTGCGAATGCGACCCTCAGTAAAAATGTAGGTAATATTTTGTCACATCCTGTTTTAAAATACTTTGCCGCACTTTTAAGAATATGGGGGCGCCTGAAGAAGCATTCGGTTTTGTGGGCAGTCAAAATTGTCCGACTTTTTTAACTAGTCATGAATGCATACGCCTAAGACCAGTGAAAAGACTTCAAAGGCCTTTTATTTTATAGTAGTGTATTGTGATCCTCATTAGACTATATTTAACATACTAATTTATTAATTATTCTTCCTCAGCCGATGCCTTATTCCCTGCCCCACCGGCATCCACCAGAATGTTGAGAAACAACTTTTGGGAAACAGCAGTACAACATTTTGATGATGATGGCTGGTACCTTAATTTCAGGATGCCAAAAACATCTTTTTATTGTTTGTGCAATGACCTCTCCCCTCTCATACGCCCACAAAACACTGTCATGAAGAATCCTGTACCTCTTGACAAAAGAGTTGGGATTACACTTTATAAATTGGCAAGCAATGTTGAATTTCATGATGTTGCATATTTATTTGGAGTTGGCATCAGCACAGCATGTGACATATTTTGGGAGGTGTGCAAGGCACTTTGCCAAATTAAGAAAAAATATGTCATAAGGCCAAGAAATGAGGCAGACATGCAGGCCATTATTGATGGGTTTGAAAGAAAGTCTGGATTCCCAATGTGTGGAGGTGCCCTAGATGGCACACATATACCAGTCATCGCACCTTCTGCATATCACACAGACTATTACAACCGCAAAGGTTGGTACAGTGTGCTACTTCAAGGGCTTGTGGACTCCAACTACAGATTCCTTGATTTTGATTTTGGATGGCCAGGGAAATGCCATGATTCTTTTGTTTTTGAATGTTCCCACCTTTACAACAAGTTGGAAAATGGAACCTTTTTCCCAAACCTGAAAAGGATGATTAATGGGGTTGAGATTCCAGTTGTGATTGTGGCTGATTCTGCATACAGTTTGTCTGAGACCATGATGAAGCCTTACCCAGAGGGCGCAGCAACACCATCGCAATGATGCTTCAATGAGCACCTGAGTCGGGCACGCATACATGTTGAACATGCATTTGGACGCCTCAAGGGGAGGTGGCGAACTCTGATGAAGAGTAACGACTCAAAAACCTGCAATCTAAAATATATAGTTACAGCATGCATTGTCCTACACAACTTCTGCGAGAACCTCAAGCTGCAATGCAACACTCCACCACACACAGACAGCTGTGAAACATTTGAGCAGCCACAGGGAGAAATTAATGATGACACACAAATACCACAAGAAAATAATGGAGAACACACCCGCATGGCTTTAGAGGTCTTTATTAATCAATTGTCATAAAAAAGAAAAAAAAAAACCCAAAATATCCAGCTCAAACACATGCCAAAAATGTTAAAATATTCAAAATATTTTCAAAATGTAAACATTTACCACACTGCAACACAGTGGCTGCAACAGTTCCATTACGTTCTTCAAGTAAATGAAAAAAGTGCTTATGTTGCTAACTCTTTTTTAGCATTACAAATGAACTTTCCAGTTTAATAATTTTTCTGCATAGTTTAACAAAGACAATAAAAAAATCCTGAGTTTAAGGACAACAAATGAACAATCTCATCCAAAATAAACGTTTTGGACAAAAGTAAATGTTTCTTGTGTTTTTTGTAATAAAGTTGAATAAAAGTAAAGTGCAAGAAGAAAACAAATATTTCTTGTATATCAAAACAAGGAGAGCTTATTAAAGGGGGAAAGAGTGCTGTGAGTGCTGTGACAGCTGAGGCACTTGGAGCGGGGGGCCCCTCAAGATGCTCAAGGTAGCTAGATGGATATGGACCATAATTGAACTGAGTACCTTGAGGAATGGGCATTTGCCCCCACTGAAAAAACTGCATCATGAATTTCCTCGTCTCTCTTGCATGGCGCTCAGCATGTTGGGAAAGTGTAGTGACACGGACCCACAACAGGGGGCGTAAATGAACGGACAATAGAGGAAGTTAAATGTGAACACTTTACTGTTGTGAATGTCACAACCACACACAGCAGATTATAGAATAGATACAAGTCAATGAATGAAGGTGTCGTGTGGGCAGGCTCGACGATAGGAGACGTCCGTCTGGAGATGAACCGGAACCACACGATTTCCACCGCCACCGAACCCGAAGGATACTGGAGCCGCCAAATCCCGAAGTCCCCAGGTGGCCACCATCTCAGCGTGTCGGATCTGGTACTGCTGGCGGAGAACAAAGACAGTCAAGTGTGGGTGTGTATACACCCCGTAACAATAACGGTGGGAATTCCACCTCCACCTCAACACACACTCGTGCAGCTCCTGTCTCAGTACTTATCTGGTGGGAAGTAGGACGAAACAGTCGCGACCCACGCCGGTCCTCTGAGTAGACAGCTGCAACACAATAGCTCTTGGAATCAATCAACACAGGCAGAGAAAGTTACTTCTCAAAGAAGTCGATATCTCGGCGACGTGGTGGAGGTGTCATCCTGCTTTTATCCAGGGTGAAGTGCAGATGATTGGTGACAGCTGTCATAGTTGATGAGTGACAGCTGTCACCTCGGCTGTTCCTGTAAGGCGGCAGCGCCCCCTCGTGCCTGAAACCCGCACTTCAGGCAGGGCGCCCTCTGGTGGTGGGCCAGCAGTACCTCCTCTTCTGGCGGCCCACACAACAGGACCCCCCCCCTCAACTCCCAAGCTGGCTCCCCGTCGATGATACGGGCAGGAGGCGGCACCGGACCGGGAGTACAGAGGGGTGAGGTGTGATGCGGTTTCAACCGGGACACATGAAAGACTGGATGGATCCGCAGTGAGGCCGTGAGTTGGACTGAGGACCTTGAGGATCCGGAATGGCCCTATGTAGCGGTCCTTTAATTTTGGGGAAGCCACCTGGAGAGGTATGTCCCGTGTGGATAGCCATACCTCCTGCCCGGGCTGATATGCGGGAGCCGGGGACCGTCGACGGTCTGCATGGGCCTTTGCCCTCGTCCGGGCCCTCAACAAGGCCGAACGGGCGGTGCGCCACACCCGACGGCATCTCCGCAGGTGGGCCTGGACCGAGGGTACACCGACCTCTCCCTCCACCACAGGGAACAAAGGGGGCTGGTACCCCAGACACACCTCGAACGGGGAGAGGCCGGTGGCAGAGGACAATTGGCTGTTATGCGTGTACTCGATCTAGGCCGGGTGTTCACTCCAAGCCGTCGGGTGTGCGGATGTAGTACATCGCAGGGCCTGCTCCAGCTCTTGATTGGCCCGTTCAGCCTGTCCGTTAGTCTGAGGGTGATACCCAGACAAGAGGCTCACGGTGGCCCCCAGTTCCCGGCAGAAACTTCTCCACACCTGCAAGGAAAACTGGGGACCGTGATCCGAGACGATGTCTGTTGGTATCCCATGCAGACGGACGACATGGTGGACCAGGAGATCTGCTGTCTCCTGGGCCGATGGGAGCTTCGGGAGGGCCATGAAGTGGGCCGCCTTGGAGAACTGGTCCACTATCGTGAGGATGGTGGTGTGCCCCCGGGACGGCGGGAGGCCCGTGACGAAATCCAGACCAATGTGGGACCAGGGGCGATGAGGCACAGGAAGCGGCTGAAGGAGTCCCTGTGCCTTCTGGTGGTCCGCCTTGCCCCTGGCGCAGGTGGTGCAGGCCTGGATATAAGCCCAGACGTCAGCCTCCAGAGACGCTCACCAGAAGCGCTGCCGGACCACTGCCACAGTCCTACGCACCCCTGGGTGGCAGGAGAGCTTGGACCCGTGACAGAAGTCCAGGACGGCAGCCCTGGCTTCTGGTGGGACGTATAGTCTATTTTTCGGCCCTGTTCCGGGATCTGGGCTCCGTGCCAGGTCCTCCCGGACGGTCTTCTCCACGTCCCAGGTAAGGGTAGCCACGATAGCCACGACTCCGGTACGATGGGTTCCGGTGGATCCGACAGCTCGGTCTTGACTTCATGTTCATGCACCCGGGACAGGGCATCCGACCTCTGGTTTTTGGTCCCGGGGCGGTAGGTGATCCGGAAGTCAAAACGGCCGAAGAACAGTGACCAGCGGGCTTGCCTGGGGTTCAGTCGCTTGGCGGTCCTGATATACTCCAGGTTCCGGTGGTCAGTAAAAACCGTGAAAGGCACTGACGCCCCCTCCAGCAGGTGTCTCCACTCCTCAAGAGCCTCTTTCACAGCAAGGAGCTCTCGATTGCCCACGTCATAGTTCCGCTCTGCTGGGGTCAACCTGCGGGAGAAATAGGCACACGGGTGAAGAACCTTATCGGTCTCTCCGCTCTGGGATAGCACGGCTCCTATCCCTGAGTCAGAGGCGTCCACTTCAACCACAAACTGGCGACTGGGATCGGGCTGCACCAAGACGGGTGCAGTCGAGAAGCGCTGTTTCAACTCCCTGAACGCGGCATCGCACCGATCCGACCAGGTGAAGGGAACTTTTGGTGAGGTCAGGGCTGTCAGGGGGCTAACTACCTGACTATACCCCTTAATGAACCTCCTGTAAAAATTTGCGAAGCCGAGGAACTGTTGCAGCTTCCTACGGCTCGTAGGTTGGGGCCAGTCTCTCACTGCTGCGACCTTGGCTGGATCCGGGGCGACGGAGTTGGAGGAGATGATAAACCCCAGAAAGGACAAAGAGGTGCGGTGAAACTCACACTTCTCGCCCTTCACAAACAGCCAGTTCTCCAACAACCGCTGCAGGACCTGACGTACATGCTGTACATGAGTCTCAGGGTCCGGAGAAAAAAATGAGTATATCGTCCAGATACACGAAGACGAATCGGTGCAGGAAGTCCCGCAAGACATCATTTACCAAAGCTTGGAACGTCCCGGGGGCGTTAGTGAGGCCGAACGGCATGACCAGGTACTCAAAATGACCTAACGGGGTGTTGAATGCCGTCTTCCACTCGTCTCCCTTCCGGACCCGAACTAGGTGATATGCGTTCCTAAGATCCAGCTTTGTGAATATTTTGGCTCCATGCAGGGGGGTGAACACCGAATCCAACAAAGGCAACGGGTATCGGTTGCGAACCGTGATCTCGTTCAGCCCCTGATAATCAATGCATGGACGAAGACCGCCATCTTTCTTGCCCACAAAAAAGAAACCTGCTCCCATTGGGGAGGTGGAGTTCCGGATCAGCCCGGCAGCTAAGGCGTCCCGGATGTAGGTCTCCATTGATTCACGCTCAGGTCGTGAGAGGTTGTACAGCCTGCTGGACGGGAACTCCACGCCTGGAATCAAATCGATGGCGCAATCGTACGGACGGTGCAGGGGAAGTGTGAGTGCCCGATCCTTGCTGAAAACGTCAGCAAGATCGTGGTACTCAACCGGCACCGCCGACAGATTGGGAGGGACTTTGACCTGCTTCTTAGCCTGGGAACTGGGGGGGACCGAGGATCCTAAACACACCCGATGGCAGGTCTCGCTCCACTGTACCACCATCCCGGACGGCCAATCAATCCGGGGATTGTGTTTTAGCATCCACGGGAAGCCCAAAATCACGCGGGAGGTAGAAGGAGTCACAAAAAACTCGATCTCCTCCCGATGATTCCCAGACACCACCAGAGTTACAGGTGGTGTCTTGTGCATGATTAAAGGGAGAAGGGTGCCATCTAGTGACCGCACCTGCAATGGCGAAGGAAGCGCCACCAGAGGGAGCCCTACCTCCCTTGCCCATCTGCTGTCTAGCAGATTCCCTTCGGACCCTGTGTCCACCAGTGCTGGGGCTTGAAGGGTTAAATCCCCGCTCAGGATTGTGACTGGGAGTCGTGTGGCGATATGTGTGTCCCCCACGTGAATGTTATGACCCCCCCTTAGCCCAGTCTCTAAGGGCGGGTGTTGTCGTTTTGGCCGTTTGGGGCAGTTTTTCTGCATGTGCTCTTTTGAGCTGCAGAGAAAACACTCCCCGTGGACCAGCCTCCTCATTCTGTCAGCTGTTCTCATTTTGGCCCTGTGCGTTTCCCTAGCAACGTCAGCAGGGGGAGCTGTTGCCCCACGGAACGCTGCGGCTGTGGAGCGTGGGGAGGGCGGAACCTTTTTGAACCCGGAAGGGAGAGGGACGGCGCGTGCCCGGCCACGTCCTTCGCCTCGCTCCCGACGGCGTTCCTCCAACCGATTGTCTAACCGTATAACGAGATCGATAAGCCCATCTAAATCCCACGGTTCTTCCTTAGCTACCAGGTGCTCCTTCAGGACCGACGACAGTCCGTTTACGAAGGCGGCGCGGAGCGCAACGTTATTCCAGCCGGACCTCGCAGCCGCGATGCGGAAGTCGACTGCATATTCGGCTGCGCGCCGGCGCCCCTGTTGCATTGACAGCAGCACTGTTGAAGCGGTCTCTCCCCTGTTAGGGTGATCAAACACTGTTCTGAACTCCCTCACAAACCCAGTATACGTATGAAGGAGCCGTGAATTTTGCTCCCAAAGCGCCGTAGCCCAAGCGCGTGCCTCTCCTCGAAGCAGATTTATTACATAAGCTACTTTACTAGCATCAGACGCGTACATGACGGGACGTTGTGCAAAGACGAGCGAACACTGCATGAGAAAGTCCGCGCACGTCTCCACACAACCTCTGTACGGCTCTGGAGGGCTTATGTATGCTTCAGGGGATGGTGGGAGGGGTTGTTGAACAGCCACTGGAACATTCATATCCTGCACAGGGTCGGCAGGAGGAGGAGCTGCCGCAGCGCCCTGAGCGCTCGCCGCCACCTGTGCGGAGAGAGCCTCCACCCTGCGGTTCAGGAGGATGTTTTGCTCGGTCATCTGATCCAACCGAGCCGTAAAGGCGATGAGGATGTGCTGCAGCTCACCAATCACGCCTCCTGCAGACGCCTGCGCTCCCTGCTCTCCCATTGGTCGTTCAACAGCTGGGTGACGCCCCTCGGAGTCCATGACGCTGGCCGAGATATCCTGTTGGGAAAGTGTAGTGACACGGACCCACAACAGGGGGCGTAAATGAACGGACAATAGAGGAAGTTAAATGTGAACACTTTACTGTTGTGAATGTCACAACCACACACAGCAGATTATAGAATAGATACAAGTCAATGAATGAAGGTGTCGTGTGGGCAGGCTCGACGATAGGAGACGTCCGTCTGGAGATGAACCGGAACCACACGATTTCCACCGCCACCGAACCCGAAGGATACTGGAGCCGCCAAGTCCCGAAGTCCCCAGGTGGCCACCGTCTCAGCGTGTCGGATCTGGTACTGCTGGCGGAGAACAAAGACAGTCAAGTGTGGGTGTGTATACACCCCGTTAACAATAACGGTGGGAATTCCACCTCCACCTCAACACACACTCGTGCAGCTCCTGTCTCAGTACTTATCTGGTGGGAAGTAGGACGAAACAGTCGCGACCCACGCTGGTCCTCTGAGTAGACAGCTGCAACACAATAGCTCTTGGAATCAAGTTACCTCTCAAAGAAGTCGATATCTCGGCGACGTGGTGGAGGTGTCATCCTGCTTTCATCCAGGGTGAAGTGCAGATGATCGGTGACAGCTGTCATAGTTGATGAGTGACAGCTGTCACCTCGGCTGTTCCTGTAAGGCGGCAGCGCCCCCTCGTGCCTGAAGCCCGCACTTCAGGCAGGGCGCCCTCTGGTGGTGGGTCAGCAGTACCTCCTCTTCTGGCGGCCCACACAACACAGCAGCCTCCAATCTTCTCATTTCAAAATCAAGGCGACGCTTCTCAATATCCAGGCGGTTCCTCTCTAATTCTTTCTCCCACTCTAGCCTCTCCCTCTCATAACGCAGGCAGCTACATGCTGGAAAATGAGGTCCAGACCCTTCTCCACAGCCTCCATCACGTGTCTTTTTCCCCTTCCGTTTACGACTCCCTGTCGTAACAATGAAATTGAGAGATAGACACATCATTTTTTTTTTAGTAGAATTGCTTATTGAATGAATTCTATCTGAATTTATTAAATTGACAGACACACATGAATTTACAGTAGAGTTACTTATATTAAATTAATATGAATTCAAATTTATTTGAAATGGCAGGTGTTGGGCATAAATGAGTAAATAGAAGTTGTAAGCACAGACTTACTACTGCTTGGTGGCGGTTGTGATGTACTTGGAGTCATGGGCTCTGGATCATTGGTAGCTGCACTCACCTCACCACTGGGAGTACTGGATCTGCTCTGGTCTATTGAGGGTAGCGTGGAATCCTGTTCAGGGTTACTCAGAGTGCTAAGCGCTGTAAGGACAAACATAATTATACTTAATGCATTTTTAGAAGAGTAGCAAAATTTTATATTTTTTTACAAAACATTGGACCAATTTTAACAGTCCATACTGAATGTTGTCATTAGCTAGTTTTCTAAATGCTTGTGATGTCTATAATTAATGAATACCAGTAACATAAGTGGAAAAACATGAAAACAATTTAAAAAAACTTAATAACCTAGCTTCTGCTTATCCTTCATTTCGGACTTATCCCCTGTACTTCTGTTGTCCACGTGATTTTCGCCCGGGTTTGTTATGGGTCGGCACCCTAAAGAGAAGAGTTCGGTTATAGCATTGCACAGGAAACAGCAAGCTAGCTAGCTAGTGTCTTTCAGAGAGATTAACTAAGTAATTAATTAACTTATTCTTACCCAATACTGCATCCATCTCTTCAAAATAGGGTGACTTTACAGGATCGAGCCGCTCCGTCGGTTGTGCTTTACGCTGTCTCTATACTTCCTCTTCAAGTGCTCTATCCGCTCTTTTAGCTTAACCCACTCACCGAAATCTTCGCCGACTTTTGGACATTTCTTAACAACCGCGCGATATATTTCTTCCCATATGGTGTGGTTATGCACCATGCTTTCAAACATTTGTTGAAAGCGCTGTCCTCCCCACACAGATATTAAATAGAGAGTTTCCTCTCTTGTCCAATTTCTATGCTTCGCTCCACGTTTTGTCCTGGTCGGCGCCATGTTTATTGTAGTCAGAAAAACAAGGAAACGCAGTACGTACAGGAAGTTATGTAGCACGCACATGCCGATGAAAGGGTGACGGCAGGGTTTACTCCACCCATGTCTGGTGAAATTACGGAGATTTCCAGTCCCGTGCGAATTGAACATTTTTATTACAGAGATCCCATGGTAAACAGTAATTACCCTGCATCCTCCTGTAAAACTAATCCCGTCCGAATAGGGCTTTAGTCTCTTGCATTTGGAGTGAGACTCACGCTTGAAAACAGTTCTGTCAGGTCTCACGAACTCGCCGTGAAACTCAATATGTTGTCACACACTCATGCTAATGCGTGACATTCCACCGCTATGACCTGCAAGACAATATTTGGTGGAAAATAACTCCTTGAGCGTATCTCAACTTGAGAGCTCTGGGTAGACTTCAGCCCCCCGTGACCCTTAATTGGAGAAAGTGGGTATAGAAAATGGATGAATGGATGTAATAGTTAATTATTAAGACTTTGGAGGTTGGTTGACTTTAGAAGGTTGGGTCCTTAAGAAGGATACTTTTTGTAAAGTATGAGGTCTGTGCCATTTTGAAATTGAGCATTTGCTGATGTGTTTGACCTTGCATTTCTCCAACATTTTAAAAAGCCCAATCAAACAATGTGTTTTTTTTTTTGTCAGCAACCAATTATATAGCTTCATGGTGGAGTAGATGAGAGAAGGATTAAAAGAAGAAAAGAATTTCATCTAGAGTTGAGGCATATGGGAGACTCGAGCCTATGTTTGATCTGTGTATCCACACTAAAGAAGGCACAACTGAACGTGGCCTGCCAGGTGCTGATTAGTAACCCTCATTCATGTGCAGATTACTAAGCTGCTGTATAATGAACCATGACACAGACAATGTTAAAAATAAAGTTTTATATGCTTTTGTAAGAACACCTTGCCTTGCAGTGTCTGGTGTGAAACAGCCACTATTGAGAATGAGTTTTAAATTCACCAATGGATTGGGCGAATGGTGAGAGCTTTTCATGAAAAAACATGTCCAGTGAAAAAAATATATATTTGGGGTGTGGTTAATGTGAAAGCTATCATGTCAACAGCAGTCAAAATCTGTGGAGTTGATCGAATATTCTGACACCTTCTTTTGTAAGCGCTGGCTGCACTCATGTGGACAGCAGCAGGAGGTTATAATGGCACACTGCTGTCAGCCCATTATTGCCGAAATAAAAAGTTATAAGTATAATTCAGTTAGTGTGCTGCCAGATTCCTGTGGATGCGCTGAAATTATTATTGATATCTAAATTAATGGGTATATGGCAGTATTTTTGCTTGTTATTCACAAAAATATTTCTGTCCTGGCTGGGTTTCTCGGCCTGGCAGGCCATCAGACATAGAATGCTGTGGGGGAAACACCATATGGTCATGGTTGTACACACCATTTTTTGGGGGGGGCTTGTTAGATTCCTGTCTTGGTTGGGGGGTTTTGGATATGGTGTTCATGTGTCCCTTGTCCCCATGTCTTTTCTTGTCTTAGTGCTCACCTGTCCTGTCGCTTTCGGGGTTGTGAGGGTTCAGTGAGGATGTGTGAGTGAGTGTGCCGCTCACTCTCTCTCTTCTGCTCTTTCATTGATTGATTTTGTGATGCCTTTCGCTTTGTCAGAACTGCTCGGTAGATTGGAAAATGCTGCTTTCATTGTCTGCTGGCTTGCTGCTGCAGGATGTTTGGCTAGAAGCTCTGCATTTACTTCAGGATGGTGCCTTGCTAGGTGGGCTTTGAGGTTTGTCGTATTTCCGTAGTACGCAACGTGTGCATTACAGATTTTACAAATAGCTTTTGACATGTCCAGTTCTGCTTTTCCCTTCAAAGCAAAAAATCCAAAATGTGATGGTGGGGGTTTTATCCCTGCACCACGTAGCGAGTTGTCCGCCATTCTCTGCTTTGTTTTTTTCCCTGCGGATGGATGTGACATGGACTTGCCAGGTAGAGAATCCAAGAAAAGCATTTCACCCTTTGCTGGAGAAAAGCAGTAACTTTTACAAACCTGGCTGATAAACATAGTCTAAAATTAAGCATTCATATTTAGAAAAATATCAATATTTTTGTTAAAAAAATTGATTTAAAAATTATAAAACAAAAATTGCGATACTTATGTGAATCAATTTTTTTTCTCCCGTCCCTAATGTGGCTAGATGTGAGTGGGTCATGTTGATTTATTTAATTAATTTAAACCCTGATTTACACTTCTGCAGCTCTGTAACTCTGTGTCGTGGAATGACGTGCGTGACAGTTTTAAAGTTCTCAGTCGCTGGATTATGTTTTATTATGGATTAATTTGACTCTCAACTAACTTTTCTTTCTACAGTCATCACCTCCAGTTCAAAGGTAAGGTGTACACTTTCCTCTTTTTCAGACTCCGTGCTGTAAATTTGCAGACGTTTCTGTCGTATGTGATCCTGAAATGTAATCAGCATGCGCGCTGCAAAAACTATTAAAATATGATGGGAGACAAAGGAGTGAAAGCAGAACAGTGTCAAGTCGCAGCCTTTTGCAGTGCACGTCAGGCTGCAGGTCGGTGTCTGAGCTCAGTGTGAAAAAATAAACGGCCAGTCTTTTAAATCAGGAAAATGACTCCGGCACCACCTGCGAGGGGTTTATAAAGGAAAGACATTGTGATCGGACGATGTGAGCGAAAAATCCATGATACAAAATCCGCTATATACGGGATTTATTACATGGAAAACAATACAAAAACTTTGGGACTTTTTTTGTCTGGTGATTGCAAATATCTGGTTTATGTGATGACTGTTTAGGTGAGTTTTACTGTACATGGGACTGAAAAATAAATTTACCTACCTCGCAAAGCTTTGATGATGAAGTCGTTTCCATCCCACACAGCTGACTTTATTTTCCTAAATTTTTCTTCTGTTTGGGTCTGAAGCAATCTGTATATCTTGAATAAATGAATAAAATAGCTAGATTTACATGCAGACAGATTAACAGTGAATGCTATTTTGGCCCCGTGACCATTTTGGGGGGGGGGCATCATGTCGCTACTCTCTGAATAAAGGGACTCTAATTCACACAGCCAGCATGAAAGTAGAGAGCAGACTATGGGGCAATTATTGTAGCAAAAGTACAGATCCACAAAAGTGTAAAAAAAAAAAAAAAAAATCCATGTGTGTATAAAGACAAATGCTTAAAAAATCTGTGCGTCAATCAATTGGATGTGTTCTTACACGTGACTTTTTCTACAGTTCTGCTGCATTAGATCTGTAAATGCATGCAGCGATTTATGTGTGTGTGGAGACTTGTCTGTGTTACTCCACCAGAGGGCGCAAGCACCCTTGACTTCGCTCACTGCTGTCGTTTTAAGCCTGGCTGGTACCTCGAAGAGATCAAAATACACATTTGCAAATACTTTTCCTTCAATAATGGCCCCATAAATGTCCAAAAGACAAATGTCGGGCTGAAAAAGATGATGCAACAGTGTGTAGTTTATGAAGAAAGGTGTAATAAAAACACACAGCTTTGTTTCCGCCCCCGAGACCATCCACCAATCACAGTCGGGGACTCACACTGTTTAATTTGCATGCAGTATCTATAAATGAGTGGTTCCACTGGTCTACAAATATTTAGAAGTTGTCTGCTTCAGAAATAAAATGTGCTATTTATTATGGATTTTGATGTGTTGAATTCAAATATGACAGTAACAATGGCTAAATGGCTACTGTTTCCAAGATATACAAGGTTTTACATTTTAACTGTGTGAGTCCCCATCTGTGATTGTTGACTTGGAAAATTGTCTCGTCTTTTCCAGCCATGACAGTGTAAACTTGACAAATAATTACCTTTTTTAGACGGCTCCAAATGCTTTGTCCAGCTCATTCAGCGGCTGCTGCTGGAGCGGTCCTCTGAGATTCAGGAAGTGATTAGAGCTGTTTTCAGCAGCCAACTTGTAGAGAAAATGATTAATCCGCTATGAAATAATTATTTTATATACGCAGCATCCAGCGCAGAGCCCGTGGCAGCCGGTGCAACAAAGCACGGTGTCCAGCTGGGAACACAGCGGATGGGATCGTCACGACGACTTGCGTGCAAGTGTGTGCATCAAAGTCGTGCAAGTGTCAGGGCACCTTAAGGAAGCATGCTGATCTTGTTTAGGTGTGTTCATAAACGTTTTTGCAGATCAGTGTTTGCTTGCATTATTTACAACCTGCCGTGGCACTGTCTGCCTGTGATACTTTCACAGGCAGCCAGTAAAGACTCCCTACTGTTTTCAGATTAAAACACTTTTACTAAGCGATGAGCTGGTATCAGCTTTAGGTTGTTTAGTGCAGCAAGTGAATGAACCCTGACAAACACACAGGAGCTCCTGCTGTGACACTGCTGTTTAGCAGTCCATTCATTTACGCAAAATGCAAAAATTACGCATTTATGCAAAAACATTCAATGTCTGACCAAAGTCAGTTCATGTGTATTTAGTGCTCATGATAGTGATCGAAATTTGTACGACATAACCATGTGGTGCAAAAGAAGAGTTTATACTTATTTCTGTATTTGACACACTTTGACTTGAAGTTGTTTATGCAGAATCGTATGTTTGGCCTTTGAACTGGTTTGCAGTGAGAGGTTTTTTTGAGAGTCTGTAAATGGGGATAATATACTGAGTATTAAATGCAGAATTTTGTGTTAAATCCTGTTACAGTGATACCAGTGAGTCACAGCACTGGCACATTCTCATTTTGTCACCATCTGTTTTCGCGCATTTGCACTGATGTTCTTTTCATTGAGCAGTCTCTCGCAGTGTTTGGCCCCACATTGATTCACAATAATAGTCATAGCCTGTATAAAAACCCTCTCGGTATCCTAATAAGCATCCAAATCCTATTATCTATCCAGGGTAATAATATAAACCACATCATATCCTATCAGGATGATGAAGTGGGCCTGGCCCGCTCTGTGTCGTGCTGCAAGAGCTGCACCAGTTTTTTTTTTATTGGATTTGGCCCGTTGCACTCACATTCATGCTGGTGTTTATGAGTACGAAATTGCTGTTTGATATCCAAATAATTTGAGAAGGGGGATTCTCTCCTGAGTTACAGGAGCTCTGTGAAAATTGCAAGGCCTCCTCATCAGCCATGGTGGATTGGTTTTAATATCTGGTGAAAAATGAAGACAACCTGTGATTAAAGAGAGAAAGGGAGTGCTCTAACTAAATCTGCTCCTTCATTTCTTTCCAAGCAGAGGCAATATGTTATAACAATGATGACTGAGTCTTTTATATCTGCTGAGTTGTTTTTGAGCTGTCAGATTCTGATTGATTTGCTTTGTTTTGAATGTGGAGTGTGCATGCTTGAGGACAGTTTGATTTTAGGTTTCAGTGGTTTCATTGGTTGTCTTGAGAGCTGCAAGTATACTGTAGCTCAGAAATGACACATTTTAATAGAAATTTTTCATGTTGAATTGTCTGTTTAGTTGAATTTTGATTACTATAATTTTGTTTTTGGCTGTGCATCCTGGAACAAAGCGTAGCATGTGCTAAATCATCCAAATTTATTCAGTTGCTGTTTTTATTTTATAATGTTTGTCAGCTGTGAGAGGTTTTTTTTTTTTGTTTGTTTTTTTTTTTTGCTCATGCATTGCTTGCCTCAATCTGATAATGTGCAAGAAGTTGACAGTAGAGGGCAGTGTTGTTCCACAGATTGAGCAGATGGCAGCTGGCAGCTGCGCGAGTTGAAGGAGGCAATGGATGTGCATCTTTCTGCATTGTGTCTCACAGTGATCACTCTATTTGAACTCACAGGGAGCCAGTGGGTTCCTCTCACATGTGCAATATTGTCAGACAGACAGCTTGGCTTGAGAGAAAAGGCCACAGTTTGTTTTTGTCTATGCAACCTCTGTTTTTCCAGTTGTCACAGCGCCACTTAGCGAGATCTATGTATGACTGTACAGTAAAAACAATTTGACATAAGATACTCTGGAACTTTTCTGTTACTCCAACCCTAAAACTAATCCTTGTTTTGACCTCATGGTCAATTGAATTATCCTTCAACTAGAGATAGGTCAATTTGATCCTATTGCTTGCAATAAGTTGGGTCTGATATTGACATCATTCACTTGTTGGATATCGCATGCACAGGACAGGACTGATCTTGATCCCTCACCACTTCACATATGGCAAATAAATACATGGGTCTGGTTTCATAAAGCAGTCTAATTTTTAGTCTACTAGTCTAACTTACTTAGTCAACTAAGGTTAGTCGCCCAACATTAGCTGTCTAATCTCCGTTTCATGGCTAAACTTGTAGATTAGCCATCTAACATGAGTCGGCATAAGTGGCCTCACCAGTGCCGTTGCCAAGAAACGCCTCCAATGCGCAAGAGTTTTGTTTACTTCAGGGTTGGTCATCTACTGCAAACATGGCCAAGTCCGCCGCACCAGAGGAGCGCTCCCGGCCTCGACATCCGTAAACATCTCCAATGGATTATTCCGGTCCACGAACACCCACTCTTTTTGCAAGGCTGTCCTTCCTTCCTGCTCCATCAATTGGTGGTGCATGATAGCCACCATTTTGAGGTAAGACGCTGAAGTTTTGTTGAATATAATAAGATTAGACCCCTCTGTACTAAGCAAAATTTTATTTGGCTAACACGAAACTTTAGCCAACTAAGTGCTTTGTTCAGTGACTCATGTCGAAAGATTAGCCAACTAAGTGAGTTAAATCGACGAAACAAGATTAGACTGCTTTATGAAACCGGGCCATGATGTGGCGAGCCTACTGCACTTGTTAATTGCTATGGTGGTGACTATAAAAACACACACACAAATCAGTGTAGACATCGGGCATAATAAATGGGTTCATATCATGCTTGTTTGTTGCAGGAGTGGCAGCCAAGTGGTTAGTGCACTTGCTTGAAATCAGTCCGGAATGTTCCTGGTTCAAACCTCACTCCTGCCACATTTCTCCATGTAATGTGAAGTTGTGCCAGGAAGGGCATCCGGTGTAAAACGTGTGCCAGTTCCACATACAGGTCCTCCTTGAATCTGCTGTGGCGACCCCGAGTGAAAACAAGGGAACAGCTGAAGGGGCTTACTTTTACTTCATGCTTGTTTGGTGAAGAAAATGTTTCCTTGCGTAACACAGTTTACTTTTTTGTGCTGACCACAAAGTATTTTTTACAGAACTGCTCATCATTACTGTCATTATCGTTTATGATGAGATCATTTTCATATAGGCGGAAATAAATTTAATGAAAAGTGCTGTAAAGCTTTCTTTATTTTAAACACTTACATGGAAACTAAAAATAAACCAAACATCAACTTTCAGTTAATTACTTTTGTAGGTGCTGTGTGTCACGCTTTGTCTGCAACAAAAAACACATGCACAGGCAGACAAACGTACAGTTCAGTCCATAAGTATTTAGCTCTTGGTATTTCATGCATTGTAATTTGTTTCTGCCATTACAGAAACTATAAAAAAATTAAAATTTCTAAAATTATCATCCTTAAAATCAAACTCAAAGCAGATCTCTACAACTTCATATAAATTAATAAAAAATATAAAAACCAAGATAATGGGTTGCATACGTAATGGCCCACTTTGGTATAATAGCTGTAAATAATCAGTTTTATTGCTTGTTTTCTTCAGACAAGTCAGTAGATGGATAAATGAACATTTCCATTATTTACATCAATTATAAAGAAATACAAACAGTATGGCATTCCATGGTAATTCTGTGTGGAGTAGACAGTTCTCAAAACTGAGTGACTGTGCAAGAAGGAGAAGAGTGAGGAAAGCCACCAAGACCCTCAGACAACCCAGAAGAAGTTATAGGCTTATTTGGCTGTGATTGGAGAAATTGTGCATTGTGCATGTTTTGCACTATCAGCAGTTGTGCAGCTTCATGATGAAGAGATATAGAGGAGGATTTTCTTAGAAAGAAGACCTGAAAGTTCAGCTACAAATTGCCAGATGGTACATCTTACAACCCCAGTTCCAATGAAGTTGGGACGTTGTGTAAAATGTAAATAAAAATAGAATACGAGGTCTGTTAGAAAACTATCCGACCTTTTTATTTTTTTTTAAAACTATATGGATTTGAATCATGTGCGCTTGCATCAGCCAAGCTTGAACCTTCGTGTGCATGCGTGAGTTTTTTCACACCTGTCGGTTGCGTCATTCGCCTGTGGGCAGGCTTTGAGTGAGCACTGGTCCACCCCCCTCGTCAGAGATTTTGTAATGAAAGACGTGCGGAGGAATTTGTGCATTGGGACAGAGCCGCAATGGCGCACAACAAAAAGCACGTCCATATTGGAAGTCTCACAGGACAAGTTGTGACATGCCCAGCTGTTACACAATTTCTCGGATACTCACTCGACTGAAAAGCCACCGAAAGCTGTCTGAATCTTCCGAATGGTTTCCAACACGGATGTGCTTTTTGTTGTGCGCCATTGCGGCTCCATCCCGACGCGTGAATTCCTCTGCACGTCTTTCATTACAAAATCTCCTGTAACAGTGGAATGTGCCGCAAAAGTGTTGATGTCCACCTCTTATGCAATTTGTCTGGTAGTCACACGATGTCCCGAACAACACAGCGTTCACTTTGGAAATGATCTGGTCGTTTCAGCCTGTCGATGGCCGCTCGGAGCATGGCGCGCCCTCTGCCGCTGTGGGCCATCTTTAATCCGGTTGTAATGCTCCTTAATCTGTGTGACGCCCAGAGTATCCTCACCAAAAGCCGTCTGAATCTTCCGAATGGTTTCCACCTGGCTGTCTCTCACAGTTTCTGGAAAAATTTGATTCAGCGCTGCTCCAATCGCTCAGCCATTTCCCTGACAATGAAAATCCGACGAGGGGGCTGGACCACTGCTCACTCAAAGCCTGCCCACAATGACGCAACCAACAGGCGTGAAAAAACTCACGCATGCGCATGAAGGTTCCAGCTTGGCTGATGCAAGAGCACATGATTCAAATCCATATAGTTTTTTAAAAAAAATAAAAAGGTCGGATAGTTTTCTAACAGACCTCGTACAATTATTTGCAAATCCTCTTCAACCTATATTCAATTGAATATGCCACAAAGACAAGATATTTAATGTTCAAACTGATAAACGTTATTGTTTTTGTGCAAATATTTACTCATTTTGAAATGGATGCCTGCAACAGGTTTCAAAAAAGCTGGGACAGTGGTATGTTTACCACTGTGTTACATCACCTTTCCTTCTAACAACACTCAATAAGCGTTTGGGAACTGACAACACTAATTGTTGAAGCTTTGTAGGTGGAATTCTTTCCCATTCTTGCTTGATGTACGGCTTCAGTTTTTAACAGTCCGGGGTCTCCGTTGTTGTATTTTGCGCTTCTTAATGCGCCACACATTTTCAATGGCTGACAGGTCTGAACTGCAGGCAGACCAGTCTAGTTCCCACACTCTTTAACTACGAAGCCACGCTGTTGTAACACGTGCAAAATGTGGCTTGGCATTGTCTTGCTGAAATAACCAGGAACGTCCCTGAAAAAGACGTTGCTTGGATTGCAGCATGTGTTGCTCCAAAACCTGGATGTACCTTTCAGCATTGATGGTGCTATCACAGATGTGTAAGTTTCCCATGCCATGGGCACTAACACACCCCCATACCATCACAGATGCTGGCTTTTGAACTTTGCACTGTAACAGTCTGGATGGTCTTTTTCCTCTTGTGTCTGGAGGACACAACGTCCATGATTTCCAAAAACAATTTGAAGTGAGGACTCATCAGACCACAGCACACTTTTCCACTTTGTGTCTGTCCATTTCAAATGAGCTCCGGCTCAGAGAAGGCGGCGGCGTTTCAGGATGTTGTTGATGTATGGCTTTGACTTTGCATGGTAGAGTTTTAACTTTAACTTGTAGATGTAGCGACGAACTGTGTTAACTGACAGTGGTTTTCTAAAGTGTTCCGGAGCCCACGTGGTACGATCCTTTACCCAATGATGTCAGTTTTTAATGCAGTGCCGCCTGAAGGATCGAAGGACATGGGCATTCAATGTTGGTTTTTGGCTTTGCCGCTTACGTTGAGAAAGTTCTCCAGATTCTCTGAATCTTCTGATTATATTATGGACTGTAGATGATGGAATCCCTAAATTCGTTGCAATTGAACGTTGAGAAACATTGTTCGTAAACTGTTGGACTATTTTTTCACGCAGTTCACAAAGTGGTGATCCTTGCCCCATCTTTGCTTGTGAACAGCTGAGCCTTTTGAGGATGCTCCGTTTATACCCAATCATGACACTCGCCTGTTTCCAAACAGGTGTTCTTTGAGCATTCATCAACTTTCCCAGTCTTTTGCTGCCCATCCCAACTTTTTTGAAATGTGTTACAGGCATCCATTTCAAAATGAGCAAATATTTTCACAAAAACAATAAAGTTTATCAGTTTGAACATTAAATTTCTTGTCTTTCTGGTGTATTCAGTTGAATATAGGTTGAAGAGGATTTACGAATCATTGTATTCTGTTTGTATTTACATTTTACACAACGTCCCAACTTCATTGGAATTGGGGTTGTAGATGCAAGTCTATATGTGATGTTTTGGTTAAAGCCCCCCCACACACACATATAATAATTAATTAATTAATAATAAATTAATAATTAATTATAAGGCACACATGGTCATACAGAGCACAGCTAACAAGCTAATTAATGTTACTATACCAGGCACAAAACATGAAGAAACTGCTTTTTCAAGACACTGAACAGATGGTCATACGTGAGGTGAATGTGCAATTAAACGTTTGAAATTATTTATTTATTTATAACACAAACACTGCTTCAGCGATCACAAGCTATGAGCTAATTAATCTTATTGTAACAATTGCAAAATGCAAGTAAAAAATTAAATACCAGGTTCTGAATCATTACTTACAACTCTTTTTAACTTATGCGAGTCCTGCTTTAGTTGATAGAAATAAAATTAGCCATAGAGCGTCTGAAAAAAGTGCACACAGATTCAGGGCTATTTTTAGCCATAAAAGTGCTGTAACCTCAGGTGCTGCCTGAACGTGACTCCACCTGTGTTCAGCTCCAGTCCTCTTCATGACTTAGTCCAGTAAACAAGGTCAGTTTGGGTTATTTTTTTGTCTCCAAATGTAATATGGATTTAATCAGTGGTGGGCACAGTTCCGCTAATCTGCTAACGACTAATTATCGAAGATAATGTTTTCATTATCAGATTAGCTTTTCAGATAACTCTGAAAACCATCATCGGACCAATTGTTTTCCGATAAGTTTTGGACCGATAATTTTTAGACTGCTGTCATATTTTTGCAGACGTGGTAAACAAAGCTTAACACTTACAAATGTTTATGAAGTCTAAAATCAGTTGTGTACCGACTTGTTAAATGTTTTGTAGTAGATGTGCAGTTCTATCCTCTGCAAACAGAGGAGAGCTGGTTCCAGAAGAAACTGCTTTATCCTCTGCAAGCAAAGGAGAGCTGGTCACAGAAAAGAAAAAAGCTCATTTCTTTTAACCCCATACTGATATGCTGGCAATATCACACAAGTCATCCAGAGGCATACAGTTTTAACTTATGGTTAAAATTTTAACCAAAGTGATTTTGGACAAGTTATTTAAATTTATATTAGTTATTTAAATATGTTTTAGTTTTAAAGTAATGCACTAATTTTGAAGGTTTTAGTGTGGACACGCTGTGCCCAGTGCATTATGAGTAATCTCAGTACATTCACAACAGAAGAAATGCATTTGGGACGCTCTGATCAGGCTCCACATGGACAATAGCATTAAACTCTTTGTATATAGTGTCTAAAACTCTTGTGAATGTTGTATGGCTGGGGGGCCTGGCTGCCTTTTTGTTTCTGTCTTTTGTTTTTCCTTCCAGGTGGCTTGCATTTGGGACTGAGTGGCTGTGTTGCTGAGGTTATCAGGACCTCACCCTGATCACCTGCGGCTCGTCAGGACTCACAGCTGTGGTGCATCTATATGGATTGGATCATGGTGGCATTTAAGACAGGAGTATACAGTGTGTATTTGCCAGAGACTCGACCTTGTGACCAGACGGGTGAGATCGTCGTCTCGGGAGCCATCTCATCATCAGTGGATGCAGAGAACGTCCAGGGTTTGATGCACGGTCTGTGAAAGAGGAGGGGGTGAGGTCTCACGCTCGTCAGCACACTTCCTGAGGTACGTTAGATTTTGTGACTAACATTTATACAGTCAGTAAATGTGGTGTCCCTCACACCTTTTTATATTGAGCTGTATGTTAGTCATGTATCGGCTTCCACTGCAGTGGAGTTTTGTGAACTGGATGTTCCATGCCTGCAGGTTGGGAAGCTGATTAGTAATCAAGCCAGGAAGTGTTTGCTGTTTGTACACCTTTAAATGTTCTCTCTGTGTGTAGAGTGTGGACTCACATAATGGTTCCTTCTTTCACAGACTCGGTTTGTTGCGGCCACCTGGGGGGTGTCGACGGGGTCCTTGGGTCCGAACAGCTTCTGGCTCCGGACCGTTAGCGCTGCTGGGAGCGCACCACGCCAGACCGCACTTTCTTTTGTTGTTTTTTGTATCACTGTTATGTATTAAATTCAGTTAGCCTTTGTACCGTGCTCTGCTTATTTCATACTGGGTCCTTCAAACGCTGGTCGGTTCTCCGAGCTGCGTCCGACACATAACAGTGAATATATTCTCTGGACTTATAGATGCTGTTATTGTGTTTGTTTTATGTAAAAATGCCAAAAGAAGCCCAGGTTGCTTTTCCATTATTTTCAGTTGGAATCATTGCAGTCGATTCCTGTTTGCTCCTTAAAAACATAGCAGATACCGATTATCTGGAATTTTGTTTTGGCAAGTATATGGCAGTGTTCTATTTACTTTGACACCCGTTCAGTTCCATTCCATATCAGATGGTTATCTAATTACAACTTGTTTTTTTGTTTTTTTTTGTAAATGCTTTTTTTTTTTTACAAATAAAAAAATGGCATGTTTTACAACAGCACATTTATATGTAAACACCAACACACACCTCACATTAACGTGTTGGTTTTTACATAGAATGAATGAGTCAACCAATCAGTGTTAGCGGAGGCACATTTTACCCATAATCCCTTTGGCATCTGTCTGTGTTTGTTACAAAACCTCAGAATTAGTGCATTAACATTAAAATATATATGTTACATTTGATCTTTGTACAAATGACAGAATTGACATTAATGGAGTTATTCTATCATATTAATTTTATTTATAACTCAAAACCATAAGTCAGCACTGCTTTATTTTCCAAGACCTCCGCTTCACGGCGATGCTGCTATTGAGTAGAGAGTTGAGATTTGCTGCTCCGCTCAACTGCTTCTCTGCTGGAAGCTATGTAGTAAACAGGAGCTATGTAGTAAATAGGAGCTTCCAGCAGTGTGCAGGGCGCTCAAAGACAGAAGTGCTGACTCATTGTTTGGGTCTGTGATTGCCTTTGATGCTACCAGACGCAGTCATGGTGTTAAAACTCAAAATCAGCTTGTTAGTAATTGCAAGTGTACTGGAGACAATACTGGAAGTTATCGGTTAGCTGTAGCTTCCGATAAGTTTTTGGGTGGTTTATCGGTTTAGCTTTATAAAAGATAACTTTTCAGTTAGCGGATTATCTGTTATCAAAGCTAACTTTTTGGTTAGCTGTGCTCACCACTGGATTTAATATGGTTTTAATATGGCTTGAATTTGGTTTTCCAATCAAATTCTTGTATTTTGCGATCAACATCAGTCCATCTCGGCCTCTTTGCAACTCGCAGTGTACTTGGTGGGGAAAAAATTGCATACATCTCAGTAAGACTGAATAATAATGATTTCATACCATGAAAGTGGTGTCTCTAATTTCACTCCTGCTGTGTTTGCACACAGAGCCATGTCAAATTATTGTTCCACTTTGTGGCGCTATCTTTTGGCCACAGAAAAAGTGTTGCTGCTTGGCACCGGGGTTCCTGGTAGCTTAGCTCAACTATTGGTTTAGCTCAGCTTGGCCAATAACACAATCACTGAAGCTGGTCCACGTCATGGCTGTACTGTTAACAACAGTCAGTTGTCGTCACGTTCTGTCCGACTCGGTGATCACAGAAGTGACTTCCTCTGTGAGACTAACTGGTGTTCCACATACAGCAGCTTAGTTTAGCATGGCGTGGCGCCACGGCACAAACCACAAACACGGCCGGTTCCACACTTTCAAGAGGTGTCCCACACATATCATCTTAGCTTAGCATGGCGCAACGCCACGGCACAAACCACAAACACGGCCAGTTACAATCTTTCAGGATAGGAAACGTGCCTTAAGAATTTTCTCCTGGCCACACAAAAGGAAAGGATAAAATCAATGATTAGATCCATGTTTTGAAGACCATTCTGACACTGTGCTGGGCTTCACTGCTGTTTGTCTGAGACACACTACAAAAAAAAAAAAACCCTCCCACTTTCCTCCTGAAAATATTATGTTTGGAAAATGTGTCCACCTAATAAGCAACACTAGTCATTTTAGTGCATCCTCGTGAAACAGATTTTATCCATTTTGATATATTTACCATCAAAGTCCACAAAAACACAGATTTCACACTGTAAAAAGTTCCATTTTTTTCCCCCCATTCATTTCAATGGAGGCCCTCCAGTGGCCGTTACCGTACATGATGTAATCAAAGTCCAGTTTTATGAGAAGTTCATGTTTCTGAGCGTTTATCAGCAGGTGAAATTAGATTAAATTTGCCATGTTTATGACTTAATTTCTCAGGGCATATGGCACCAAAAATAAAATGCAATACACCAATATTTTCATAATTATTTATTTGGAATGGGTAGCTCATTTGACATTTTAATTACTAGTAATACGCTCTTGAAACCACTGAACAGATGATTATATGTAAGATAAGATAAATGCAATGCAACTAAATATTTGAAAACTTTTGTAGTACATGTGTAAAAGAAACTTTCCCTTAATTTTCATCTTGTTAAATATATATATATAATACTGTATTTTTGGAGTATAAGTTGCATTTTTGTCTAGTTTGGGAGGTCCTCCGACTTATATACCAAAAAAAAAAAAAAAAATCACACATTAGTTATTAAGCATAATAATTTTAATGACTATTTAGGTATATAAGACTTTAGCAGGAATCAAAGTACTAAACAAGATAAACTATAATAATAAAAGAATAAATGCCATTAATAAAAATTACACTACAATAATGCATAAAAATCCTAAAATAAAAGGCTGATGATACAGAAAAAGGTGCAACTTATACTTCAGTGGGAATTATACCCAGGTACAACTTATATATGGGTTTTTCCTCTTCAAGAGGCCTTTTTAGCAACTTGTACTCAATTTCAATTTCAACTTATTAATTTATATCGCGCCAACTCACGACAAAGTCGCCCCAAGGCGCTTCACACAATTCATTACAACACAAAGTAAATTAAAATCAAAATTAAAATCAAGAAAGGCACAATAAAAAGATAAATACAGTAGAATAAAAAGAAATTACAAAGCAAACATAAAAACAAATTAGATTAATGATAAGACAGTCTAAAAATTCAAGAGTAGGAAATTACTAGACAACCACCTTGTCACAGATATAAGGCAATCTTCTAAGGCTTTTATATGGGCAAGATTACCAGCAGTTACCGGCATGTACAATTGAGTATCATCAGCATAACAATGAAAGGCAATCCCGTAATGCTGCAGAATATGCCCAAGGGGCGCTATATAAAGTGAGAAAAGCAGAGGGCCTAACGCAGACCCCTGTGGAACCCCACTATTTTCCCCGTATTTTCTACTCAAGAAAATACGATATATGTACACACACACAAAAGTAAAATGTTGCATCAGGTCAGCGTGGCAACTCCTTTTACTTTTCATCCATGTCTTCTGATTTTTTAACTGTAATTAGACTGGACATAACTTCTAATATTTATGTACTGTTGGGAAAGTGTAGTGACACGGACCCACAACAGGGGGCGCAAATGAACACTAATTTTGTCTGCCACGTAGGTCGGTGTGATGTCATCGATGTGCAGAGGCACTTACATGTCTGCACCAGCGATGTGCTGGTCTGTTGGTATTAGCTGTTATGTAATATTTGTCTAATATATTTAAAATGTATTGACCTGCCCACAAATGGCGTATATCATTCAAATATTTTTTATTTGATTTGTGATCATGGGCACCCATTGTTTTGTATCACTCCGTGCATCACTAGTCTGCACGTTTTTTTTTTTTTTGTCAGTTCCACATTGCAACTGTGGGAAGTGACATACTGTTCTAGAAAGTACTGCAAAAAAGGTTTTAGCCTATTAACATAGTTTAGTATCTTTACCTGAAGTATAATAAATATGTCTAAGTAGAAAGTTTATACCTTCCTGTATGCTGAGATTTATCTGCATTTCTTGATTTTCTCTGTTATTTTGTTGTGGTTCAACCCTATCCCCTGACCACAGCAGTAAATTCACCCAATCAAATTCTTTCCCCATGCAGCATGACAATGCAATCTTGAGAGTTGGAGGGCTGCACTTCATCCTGTCAAAACAGCCTCGACTCCATTTTATTACACATAATTCTTTTTGCTGCTTCAGCCAAAAACATCATCCCCTTTGAGACTGAATTTATAGAAAACTCTCAGTTTACTGCCACTTCTTTTAGTGGTGAAGCATTTCAGATGTCATGTCTAAACAAGCTATAGTTACACTAATTAATGGTAGCTTTTAAATGTTTGCTTTAAGAAGCTTTGGTTGTATTTGACCAGATTTTGTAAAATTTATTCTCAGAAATTATGTCCTGTTTATTAAGAGACACCACAGAGCTGACATCAAACAGCTTTTGGTCTTTAAAATTTAACGTAGATTAATTGAAAAGTAAAAGTACCAGTGTGAACCTGTCTTGGTATTCTGGTGCCATGGCTGTGTGCTATTGGGCTGCTGTTATATGAGCATTTAATGGTTTCAGTTGGAAGTCAGACCAATCCATGTCACTGTTTCCTCAAATTTGGTTAATTATTTTTTGAGTTATTCTGTTCATAATTCATCCAACAAAGAAAGATTTCCTTAGCAACTATGTCATTTGCGGAGTAACTAGAACTCTCCTTGAAATATACAGATTTATTTTGAATTTTTCAAAAGTTTTTTAAATGCTGTGCTCACACAAACACACAAAGTACCATGAGCCTGGTTGCATTGTGTTAATATCTCAAAATCTTAATATAAACTACAAGTATGTGACCATTAGAGGCATTTGTTTGCTTTTAAAGGCTTTTTTGTTGGAGTATTGAATTGGACTCTGGTGTAAAAGACTCTTTTTAAGGCATTAAATAATTTTGCCTTTTACACTTTGAATTGAAACACCTTAAGCAAATGTTCAGCACAAAACCATTGCTCTATATTGAGTCTTATGTTTTGTCTTTCTCTCAACATTTCTTTTACAAGGCCTGGCAACTCCTTCAGTTAGTGCAGTGAGCCTATGAAACCCCTGTCTGAAAAGCCATGTGATTGATGGACAAAAGAGCTGCAATGGCAGCAAAGATGGGCCTTCAACTTAGTTGGGTGCTTAATTCCTTCTCCCGCCTGGCACGGTACACTCTGAGATATATGCTTCAATTATACATGGGGATGGTGGGGGTGCAGACTGCTGCCTTGCTGGAAAACTGATCAATATTTTAGCTCTGAGGAGACCAAACATCAAGTGGAGCAGCTGCTGCTTAACAGCTTTACACACTGGTGTTGTCCAGCACCTACTACACAGCCATGTAGTGTGTTTGTGAGCTTGGAGGTGGTTCAAGCGCCACAGGGGGTGCTGCCGAGGAGACAGTGGGGACAGCCAGGAGCTGGTGTGAGTTGTCTGTGTGTGGGGGGGTGTAATTACTGAATTTTTATGCAACTCTTCTTTGTCCATCCCTGTCCTTGTCTCATTATGTTTGCTGCCACACCACAGAACACAGGTACTTATATGTGGACTGACATGGAAGGTTGCACTGCCATTCACTGTGGCCACAGTGTATCCCTGACCACCTTGGGAGGTGCTTCGGCCAGTTGGATCACAATCCTTCCTCAATGCATTTTTGGGCACATTTACATGTGCTACTGCAATTGCAGTTCAACTGCATTCTGATCAGCAAAATTGGAAACATTTTAGTGCCGAATGTAAAGGGCTGAATGTTGTAAGGTCTCCCTGGAGTCTGCACTGCACATGGGAGAGGGGGACATGTGGGAAAAAAGAAACACAAAGTCTGTCTTATACAACTTGCACTGGGCTTTGAAACATAAATTCTAAAATGTACTTTTTTCCCCAACGGTTTTCAGCTTTTCTTTGCATTACTTTATTTTTCCTGCATTCAGGGCAAAACTTGTGATTCATTTCTGGTACTCCAGTGTAGCATGTACTGTACTTGAGAGTTTTCATATCAAAAGTACACTATTCAAAGCTCCATTCATTGTGATTTGTGTTTTCACTGTTAAGGATGCACAAGCAGAACTTTGTCTTTTGTATTTTATTTTTTGGCTTCTAATCCCAACCTCTGCCACAGGTGGCTACATTATCATGTCAGTCTGCATCAAAACCTGTGCATGAAAAATGGGATTCTGCAGTGCGCAAGGTAGTGTTCCCCAGTGGCGGTTTTAACTGTATATGCAACATCTCTCTCTCTCTCTCTCTCTCACACACACTCACACACACACACACACTTCAGAAAAGAAGAATTCTCCGATTGCCATGCTTTGAGCTAAAACGCCTGACAAGTTCATCCAAATCCAATGACTTGGCCCGTCGAGATTCGACGCTTAGCACACCCAAGTGACTCAGATGGGCATCACCCATGGTTGTCCTTAAATGGTTCTTAATAAGTGCTAGCACTGAAAAGCTTCTTTCACAAGAAGCACTACTTACGGGTGTTACTACAGCAATCTTCCCCAGCCTGAAAAGTTCATGGAACACCTCTTTGAAAGGCTCTAGAAAAGCAACAAAGTCTGTGAGGGTGGTCAGTTTTTCCATTCCATTCTTTGTCTCTATCCAGCACTCTCTTAATCTGATACACCTAATTGGACAAGTCCTCAAGATTCGAATCAAACGTCTTGGCAAAAACAAAAAGTGTCTCTTTCTCTAAAAAGGAAGCACTTTGAGGGCTAAGTGCTTGGATTCCCTTCATAATATGACAGTTGGGTTCAGAAAACCGTCTCTGCAACTCACCAATCATTGAATCAAGCACTGGGTAGTACACATGTCTCTTAAAGCTTTCCTTGTCATCTTTCTGTACTCTCCGCTCACCTGATGGTGCCATCAAAATGTAATCACACAACCTGGAATTCATCTTTGGACATATTCTAAGGACATATTTTACAGCAGTTTCCTCAACTTCTCTCCACAGATCCTCAAAACAAGCCTCACTCCTATATTGCTGTAAAGTCAAAAGCAGTGATTCCACAAGAGCAACTGCTGCCGCTAGGTCCAGTGAGGGAGACTGCAACATGTCTGACAGAAATTTAGACTGTCCTAACACTTTATGGAATGTTACCAAAACACCAATGAATCCCATATCAAGTTGTGCTAATATACCACGAGCATCGGTTGCCCGATCACCATCCTTTTCCTGCCCAATCTGTTGAAGAACACGGTACACAGCAGGAAGTCTATCCAGCATATTACGACAAGCTGAGTACCTGCAAGCCCACCTGGTGTCATTTAATGAAGGCATCTCACGGGGCTGACCATCATACCTCTCTCTTTGAACATCCTGCCATTTTGTATGCACGTAAGATCCTAACAAGAAATTGTGTAATTTTGCATGAGTGAAAAAAAAAAAAAACAACCTGCCTGAGTTACTGATTTCACACTATCCACAATCACAAGATTTAAGCAGTGAGCCTTACAATGTACATAAAAAGCATATTTTGCCCCCTCCTGAATTTGTGTGCAAACGCCAGAGTGCTTTCCACTCATAACAGCGGCTCCGTCATAGCCCTGACCGACTAGGTTGCTACGATACTCCAGCCCATGCTTTTCAAAGCATTTTATGATCAAACTACTTAGTCTTGTGGCATCAAGCTGATCAGCCTTCATAAAATCAAGAAAACTCTCATGAATGGCACCATTGTAGAAATACCTTACAACAAAAGACATCTGTTCTTTCTTCTGGAGGTCTTTTGTTTCATCCGCAATAACGCTGAATACCTCACTTTGCTTTACTTCATTAATTATGTCCTGTTGAACCATCTCTGCAAGAGTTTCCAGAATTTGGTTTTGTATGTTTTTGCTGGTGTATTTCACATTGCCATGTGCCTTCATGCGTTTTTCAATCAGTGGGTTGTGTTTTGCGATAGTATTGAGGATGGCTACGAAGTTGCCTTGATTGTCTGAGCCTTCAGACTCCCTGTGCCCACGCCGAGACATATTTTGAACAGCAGTTAGGAGCAGTACCTCAGCAATGGTTTTGATATACATCTGGTTCTCAGCTATTTGTTTTTCCCTCTCTTTAGGAGAAACAGAGTCTTTAGAGATGGAGTACTCCAGCCACGTAAAGTCTCTGTACCAGGCTACATTGAACCTTCTCTTCCTGTTTCCCTGCTCGGTCATGGGGAACACCTTTAGGACAGGTTGCACTGGACCGTCTACTCTGGACTTCGAAATGTCTGCAGAGAAGCAAATAGAAGAAATATGTTAACATTTTTCAAAATATTTTAAATGTCATTATCAAACAGTATGCAAAGACAGCTTTTTTTCCCGTTAAATTAAAGTATTAGACCGCTGAACACACCTCGCACAGTGTATGGTTACAACAGCAAGAGAAGAGAATCATCATCATCATCATGCCATCACTTATAAACATTTTTAACCGCTAAATGAATCTATGTATGCATGTCTGTCTGCAGATGTGTGCAATATCAATCAATCAATCAATCAATCAATCAATCAATCAATCAATCAATCAATCAATTTTTTATATAGCGCCAAATCACAACAAACAGTTGCCCCAAGGCGCTTTATATTGTAAGGCAAGGCCATACAATAATTACGTAAAACCCCAACGGTCAAAACGACCCCCTGTGAGCAAGCACTTGGCTACAGTGGGAAGGAAAAACTCCCTTTTAACAGGAAGAAACCTCCAGCAGAACCAGGCTCAGGGAGGGGCAGTCTTCTGCTGGGACTGGTTGGGGCTGAGGGAGAGAACCAGGAAAAAGACATGCTGTGGAGGGGAGCAGAGATCGATCACTAATGATTAAATGCAGAGTGGTGCATACAGAGCAAAAAGAGAAAGAAACAGTGCATCATGGGAACCCCCCAGCAGTCTACGTCTATAGCAGCATAACTAAGGGATGGTTCAGGGTCACCTGATCCAGCCCTAACTATAAGCTTTAGCAAAAAGGAAAGTTTTAAGCCTAATCTTAAAAGTAGAGAGGGTGTCTGTCTCCCTGATCCGAATTGGGAGCTGGTTCCACAGGAGAGGAGCCTGAAAGCTGAAGGCTCTGCCTCCCATTCTACTCTTACAAACCCTAGGAACTACAAGTAAGCCTGCAGTCTGAGAGCGAAGCGCTCTATTGGGGTGATATGGTACTACGAGGTCCCTAAGATAAGATGGGACCTGATTATTCAAAACCTTATAAGTAAGAAGAAGAATTTTAAATTCTATTCTAGAATTAACAGGAAGCCAATGAAGAGAGGCCAATATGGGTGAGATATGCTCTCTCCTTCTAGTCCCCGTTAGTACTCTAGCTGCAGCATTTTGAATTAACTGAAGGCTTTTCAGGGAACTTTTAGGACAACCTGATAATAATGAATTACAATAGTCCAGCCTAGAGGAAATAAATGCGTGAATTAGTTTTTCAGCATCACTCTGAGACAAGACAAAAAAGCAGTCCTACATATTTGTTTAATATGCGCTTTGAATGACATATCCTGATCAAAAATGACTCCAAGATTTCTCACAGTATTACTAGAGGTCAGGGTAATGCCATCCAGAGTAAGGATCTGGTTAGACACCATGTTTCTAAGATTTGTGGGGCCAAGTACAATAACTTCAGTTTTATCTGAGTTTAAAAGCAGGAAATTAGAGGTCATCCATGTCTTTATGTCTGTAAGACAATCCTGCAGTTTAGCCAATTGGTGTGTGTCCTCTGGCTTCATGGATAGATAAAGCTGGGTATCATCTGCGTAACAATGAAAATTTAAGCAATACCGTCTAATAATACTGCCTAAGGGAAGCATGTATAAAGTGAATAAAATTGGTCCTAGCACAGAACCTTGTGGAACTCCATAATTAACCTTAGTCTGTGAAGAAGATTCCCCATTTACATGAACAAATTGTAATCTATTAGACAAATATGATTCAAACCACCGCAGCGCAGTGCCTTTAATACCTATGGCATGTTAATATATCGGATCTGTGAAATGTATATTACGTGTATGTGGCTAGACACCTTAATTTTCTTCTGGAAATCTGGATCAATAAAGTACCTCTACTCTACTATTGTTAAGCAATGAATAGTTGTTGTCAACTGACAACTTCAACGGGATGCTGGGCATACATACCATCAGGTCCAGGTGGCATAGCACAACTGGTCTTCACTGGCTCCTCTGGTCTGCACTGGGACAGGTCTACAAAGAGCAAATGGAAAAGAATAAAACAATCACAGTTAGTGCAATACACCTTGCCTGTAATCTTTTAGTCACATTTAAGACAAACACAGCTTACCATCGGAGGAAGCACGATCTTGGGACTGTGGTCCGGGCAGTTGTTGTTGGTGGAAGCATACGGGTTCCCCCTCACTCTGGCTTTCATCCTTCGAACCTTCACCATCTGATAGAACTAATACAGAAATAAATAACCCATATTTCTATTCAAAATGCCATCTGACCTTACCAATTTAGTTATTTTAATTAATAAAATGCAAATAAGTACATTACACCCATACAACATGACATCATTACTTATAGGGTTACTATAACAGCTTAAGTTGAACTACATACTTAACTATACTTAACATTTGTACAATTGTACAAATTACCAAGTCGACTTGCTGTACAACTTATTAGCAGCAGTAGGCATTTGGGTGCTAAAACAAGTCTAGAACTTAAGCAGACCCTTAAACTGAGCATTTTTCCTCTACACAATCTCAATGAATAATACCATTTCCAGAACAATACATTGTATTATTTGTAGTCATCTCGTTTTGCCTACTATATCCTGTTTTCTCTGACCTGGTGTTGGGCTAGCAGACTGGTACTGCAGTTGTTGACTGTCCTGTGGTGCTGGTGCCTGTGTACTTGTGGTGCCCTCTAAAGCCTCACTTTCAGGTTTTCTTTTCACAAGAACCTGCTCAATTCCCTGTGTCTTTCTTTTCATGCTGTCTGTCTCTATATCTGCCAAAATCTTACACAAAACACAAAATCACACAACATCTTAATGTTAAGCGCTGGACAAACAGGTCAAAGCTATTGCTATCCTACCAACAAAATAACAACTTATGACGCTAACAAGTGCAGTGGATTACAAGTTTAGAAGCCACCCATTTTAATGTAGTCACAGTTTAGTTTAATATAAACCTAAACTTAACAACAAACAAGAAGATTTGACTCACCAAATAACGAAGTCACCTTGTTAAACTTCCATCTCGTCGCCGCTGACTGGCATTAGTTTGTAGAATTCTAGCAGCTACATCCTCTTTGATTCGCATGGAAGCGGAATGGTAGCTGTCTTCACGTGAAGCAATAGAGGGTTTTAATGTGACGTATCGGTCACATCATTTTGTGTCACGTGGCCATTCTGGATTACGACGCGGTGGCCGCTGTGATTACACTTCGTGCATTTGGCGAACAATTGCAGAAGTTTCAACGTCGGTGTGAGGAAACCTCACGGCACCGTGGCGCTGTGAGAGATCTGCCGCTAACAGAAATCCACTGCTCCCAGAATTTTTATTTTATTCGGCAATAAAATTATATAACAATACATAAAAATACTGCAGAGGATAACACAAGAACGCTTCCAATACGGATGCTTATTTACATTGTGGTCCTCGAGCACTGAGCTGCTGATCCACAAGCTGCCCTTACAGCGCCTGGTGAGAGAAATCGCTCAGGACTTCAAGACGACCTCTGCTTTCAGAGCTCCGCTGTGATGCTCTGCAGGAGGCCGGCGAGGCTGACCTAGTCGGCAGCTTGCTAGTTCACAATATCGCAGTGTGACACGGCCAGCCAGTTCGTTACATTAACACTAAACTCAGTATCTGGTATAAGATACGGATCCACTGAACCAACTGCTACACATCTATCACGATAAATAGCTTTATCTCGAGGATTTAAAGCCTCGTAATAACCGGACATTCTCTTCATTTTTCTATCACGCGTCAGCCTCCTTGTAATCCAGAATGGCGACGGCACCTGTCCTGCAGCAAATCGGTCACGTGATTGAAAACCCTCTATAGAAAAAAAATCCTCCACAGGTCTGTTTCTTTTTCTATTCAGTTGTATTGACCTAACCGGCGCACTGCCATCAACAGTTTGGGGGTGGAACTGCAGCAGTGATAATTTAATTCTCCATTTGTTGTTCTCGCCAGGTGATTGACAGAACAGGGGCACTTCAGGGGCCAATCAAATTAGAGGTGGGGCCTCGGCCCCTGTGGCCACGCCCCTAGATCCGCCCCTGGTGTTCCCACATGTCTAAATAGAGTTGACTCATTCCCCTAAATCTAACCCAGCAATGTTTGAGTGTAAAGACATCATACATTTTTTTTTTTTTTTTTTAGTCAAGGCTTCAGTGTTTTCTTCATTGTCACTGAGTCGAAGCATGAGCCCATTACTGCATAAAGTCCCTATTACACTGTTTTCACTGCTACACAAGACAGATGTTGGCAGAAAAAAAACCCCCAACAGTACCAAGTGCTATCACTGGCCTTAGTAAACCATGACAGGGTTTGTGGGTGTAACTGAGAAGCTCTCTTGGTGATTTCTACAGATTTATAATACATGATGGGAGAGTGAGTGTGTGACGTGTGCTGGCTTTTATTTCATGTTGGATCACTGATGAATAAAGCTTAGCCACTGCCAACTCCTTGCTTGACTAACTAGGTATTCCTCTGTGACACCATTACTGGTGATGTTTTGTGATGTTGTTTATTTGTAGTTCTACAAATTGCTCAGATGAGGTGACTTGTGGCTACACTATACCTCTCACAGCTCGGAATTATATGAAAAGCACTCCATTCTTGAAATCTCTACTGGACACATAAGGTCCCCAGACTATTGTTGATCTTTGTCTTTTCAGCTAGACTGTACAAAATACCAGGAGACCAAACCTTTGGTGTCAGAAAAAGTCTTCACACAGATAGTGCTTAGAGTGCATTCTGAAAGTATTCACAATGTGATGTTTCTTTTCTAGTACTACACCAGAGTACTGGAGAGTAGATTTTGTCAGTTAGGCAAATCTCAGATTCAGGAAGAGCAATGCGGGTTCTTTCCTGGTTGTGGAATGAGGGACCAGCTCTTTACCCTTGCAAGGATTTTAGAAGGGTCTTGGGCATTATTATCATTTATTCACTATTATCACCGGTAGCGTAGATTTACGTCGACGCTACCTGGCTATACCCGCCCGCTGTGCGTAAACAAATGACGCCATAGCGCGCGCACCCCAAGAACTGTCCGCAGAGGGAAAAAAAAAACTGTCTGCAGAGGAAAAGATAAAAAGGCAAGAAGTGTGTGTTGGTCCCAATATGGATACTCCGGATGATTTTCTCATGGATAGTACGACAATGAACAGCAGCCAAAGCAGCCAGCTTGATGAGGACGCACTGCCGAATTTGGAGAGCAGTGCATGCCAGCCGATGTGAGCCAACTTTTTATGTATGCGTTACGTGTTGTGTATCTCAGTAAGTGATAATAATTATCATCTAACTCGAGCGAATATCTGTCATTTAGAGCGACTGGGCATGAACGTCGGGCCTCTGAAAATGCATACCGCCCTCCAAAAGCATGTTATTGTATTATTACTTTAAAAGATATGTGCAATATTTTCACTTTGTAAAAAATGACAGCGTTACCGTTAATACCGGTAAACTGTCTGGAATTAGTTGTTTATGAGTAAAACCATGTGCATTGCATTTCATGTTTCCTCCCCACTGTCTGTCTTTTTGCATGTAGAAAGTAAATGACAGTTTTTTGGGGGTGGGGGGACAACAGCAGCCAGCCCGCTCTCTCTTCTGCTGGGGGAGGACTGAGCTCACAGCCGTCTGACTATGTAAGAAACTCTGGCTTGTTGTTCGTTTTTGGGTTTGTAATCACTTTTGATTTTACTCAGAAGCCTCGGCGGTGCTTAAACTTGAAACTCGCTTATCAGTAGCCGACAGTACTAAAAGTTAGTGGTTAGCTGTAACTTCCGCTATTTTTTTGGGGGGGGGGGGGTATTAGTTTAGTGTTATAAAAGTTAACTTTTCAGTTAGCAGATTAGCGGTTATCGAAGCTAACGTTTTGGTTAGCCGTGCTCACCACTGGGATTTGTGGTTTTGTTCCTTTGCCTGTCAATTGGTGCACTGCATCTGTGTCTCACTTTATTTTCAGCATTCTTCACTCATTGTCCATGGCTGTGCTATCAAAACTAGTAGCCATTGCTTAGCTTTGTTAGAACTAAATATGCTGAGCTGTTTTTTAAAGCTTTTGTTTGTTTGTTTGTTTGTTTTTTTAACAAGAAAATCCCACTGACGAGGCAGATGATACACTACATACATATGCACAGTTAAGAAGTGACGATCATATGGGCACTTGTTTAATACATTACTACATAGTGTGAACAAATGCTGTGTGATGATTTTAAAGTATATGGGTGATTCTCAAGAAATTCAGATTTAAAAGGAAAGACTGGCTGTGTCTCTGACTGTGTGTTTCCAGTGGGACCTCCTTCCCAGACGGATTGACTCCATAGCGACTGGATTGAACAGCGCTTTTCTGTTTAACAAGGTCATTATACTCTCTTTTATTTGAGTTACCAGTGCATTACTTTTGTTAGTCTCTAAGTGCAGCAGCTGTGGATTTTAGGTCATTAATTTACCACTGTGTGAATCCTAGTTAGCTTAGTTAGCTCCTGGTTAGCTTCTCGTTAGCACTTAGCTTGCACTAGCCTTCGCTACTCAATTATTCTTTTCTTACTGCACAGCACTTTAAAATAATTTGTGAGATGTTATCAGTCAACGTGGCCCTCTTAAGTTGCGTTTACACATAACCAAGACGCGTTACGAATGTCATTTTTCTGTCATTCGTGGCACATTCCTGACATTCTTAATGTGACTTAACACATCTGAATAGGTTTCTTAATAGTGCGTGTTGGTGCGTGATATTCTTGATATTCGTGGAGCATGTTTTTGCCTGTCAAAAAATCTTCCACGAATGTCACACACCACCCTCATTTCGTCTCACGTCGTGGAGGTCGCAACTGAGCATGTTGATCCGTCTTGATGAGTATTGATCCTTAATAGAACGTGACAACGTTCGTAGTGGTTCCTGTGATGGTTCTTGGAGCCCAAACTGTCACGCGTTATTACAAAGTGACACGAAAACTGTCAAGTTTTGACACGACTTGTAACGCAGCGTCACATTTCACTGCGCGCCACGACAAATCAGTTTTCTGTCACGTGCGCACAATTAAACTCGGCTCCAAATGTCGTTCCACAGTTCCTGCTGAAGCTCCTCAGGACGCTCCTGCAGGTATTCCACCTGCTGTTGTAACTGATGAGCGGGAGAACGAGTCTGGGCAACCAGAGGAGTGAGAGGAGACTCACGTGCAGCCAGACATCTCTGCACCTCCTCCAGTCCGGCAGAGGAAGAAGCGTGCGCACAGTTAAACCCTGCTGCATTGCATTCAGTTTGATTGCTGACACCAAGTCAGCTAAAAGTCTAATTTCAGTGCTCTTCAGCGCGCTCCTGCAGGTGTTTCACCTGCTGCATGTGCCTGATGTTTGGGAAAATGGGCGAGACGAGAGCCGCATAAAGCCACACATCTGGCTCTGTCCGTCTCCTCCTCCTCCTCTCTGCGCCACTCCATGGCACAGAGCCCAACTACGCATGCAGTCACAAAGTTATTCTGAAAAACTGGAGCGATCTGAATTTGGTTGGATGAATATGGGTGTGTGTGTGGAGACAATTCACCTCGTTCACAACGTGACTGAACTTAACGATGCGCTGTTACGCGCAGTAGCGCGCAACAACACGGAACACTATTCTTGACCGTGCGTAATGGTTCATGATAATTCTCCAGCAACACGTGCCATTGGTCGTAACGCATGGTAACAGGTTGCAGCAGTTCCTGAGGACACCTGACGCCTCTGCCCCGAATCATCACATTCGTGATCAGCGGCCAAGAATGTGTACTTCGTGGCATTCGTGACTTGTTGTCGTTATGTGTAAGCGCAGCATTATAGAGCCATGTCCTTAAGTTAGAGCAGCTTCTTAGTTCAGTAGAGTTAGATATCGTGGGTGCTGCAGATGAGCTTTGTGTCAGATTAGCTAGTGCACCCATTAGCATTAGTTTAGCACTGCCGGCTAAAGATGACAGCTTTCAGACTGTTGTTAGGCAAAAGAAATCCCATAAGGCTTGGTGCCCGGTTGTGGTACCCGGCTCACAGTCACCGCTGCCAGTTGTGAACCATTTTTTTCAGCCTTAGCTATGCCTATTGATAGCCCTCCACAGGTAACTTCTACCTCTATCTCTTGGCCAGAACACTGCGCGTTGTTGATAGGGGATTCTATTACCTACAAAGTCAGATTACAGATGCCAGCTGATGTTAAATGTATTACGGGGGTCCGAGCACCCGACATTACCTTTCACCTTAGGGTGACAAGGTCAGACAGACAAAGGAACACGAAGTAGTTATACCCATATAGTTATTCATGTCGGTGCCAATGATGTTAGGATGTGGCAATCAGAGGACACAAAAATGGACATGGAGAGGACTTGTGACCTCATCAGAAAGATGTGTAGGCATTGATTATCTGCAGAATAGTCTCTGCTCCCCTCCCCTCTTGGGGAACTAATGAGGCATTTAGTAGGATCATCTTTAAATAGGTGGCTGGCGCAGTTTTGTAGACTGCAAGGCTTTAGTTTTATTGATAACTGGCCCTCTTTCTGGGGTTGCTGTGGCTTGCGATTACCAGATGGCCTTCACCCTACTGGGCAAGGCGCCACCATCTTATCTGTGAACATAGAGTCATAGAGGCAGGGTAACATTTGGAAGCTACAGCAGGCCATGGAGCAGGTGAATGGAGAATCTGCAAGGCCTAGTAGTAGTGTGGCTGTGGAATTAATTAGCCTGGTGGGGAAATTAGTGCAGGAAATCCACTATGGTGACAGTGTAGGTTATGTGCCAGGGAGGGAATTGTTTTTTTTTCAAATTGAGGCTTTGGCCTGTTTCCGCAGATGTACCTATAAAAAGCGTAGAGGGATATGTTTGGGAATTTTAGTGTACATTGTTACACTGGATCAGTGGCAGTTCAACACCGAATTACTTCCTGGGCGAGACCCCCTCCAAGCACTCCCCACAAAAAACAGAAAAACATAGCACAAACAGCCATTTTTTTGTTATTATTATTTTTAATATTTTAGAAGTGCCCTTGAATTTGCAATTGAAATTGATATGAAAGGACCGCAGGCTACAATATAACCCGTATACAAAGCATCCATGAATTGCAAATTTGAATAAACATGCCCTTACATGCTAAATGTCTGTCATTAGATGCTATAGTAATCTGTCTTTCAGGGAGGAACAATTATTGGCTTGGTTACTGCCTCAAATTCTATGCTTGGCACATTTTTCATTATGAGGGGAGACGCCCTGGATTTGATCCTAGCTTATGGTACTGCTGCCTCAAATATTGACATTCTGGTAGACTGCCTGATTTACTTTCATCACGTGTAGAATGCTGAAGAATCAAATGATGTCTGCGGTAAATGCTGAGGTGAATGAATGAGGCACTGTGACTCTTTCAAGTTTTACAGTGTTAATTGTCTTGTTGTGACACAAAGAGCCACAGAAGGATTTCTTTTAAAACTCTGCATTTATTCAGCCACGGCAAGGAATTAAAGTATTTTCAGATGTTGTTTTCCAAAATTAGGACACTTTGTGGAAAAGTTTTCATCAGACTGTGATGATGAATCCGACTGAAATGAACAGGTGGGATTAATACTTTCTGGATGCACTGTATATTTGCTGTTTTGTGTTTATTTGTATTTGACATTTTATGTAAACTGTGATTAAAATATGGGAAAGGGGCTTGCGTGAACAAAGGCTGACTGATTAAAGCTACTTCCTGCAGAATTTGTTACTGCAGTGCACAGCTCAACTCATTTGACTGAAGTCACTGTCCTCAGAAGATTTACAGTATTTTAAATAAAAACTATGACTCGAGAATTAGTAATTAGCTTCCCAGATTACCTTAAGGTGCCCTGACACTTGCACGTCTTGGATTCATGCACTTGCACACACGTCATCGTGATGATCCTGCCTGCTGTGTTCCCAGCTGGGCGCCGTGCTTTGTTCCTCTGGCTGCCACGCGCTCTGCGCTGGACGCTGTGTATATAAAATAATTATTTTTGTAGCAGATTAATCATTTTCTCTGCAAGTTGGCTGCTGAAAATGGCTGTAATTGCTTCCTAAATCACAGAGGTCCGCTCCAGCAGCAGCTGTTCGCGTGCACTGAATGAGCTGGAGAAAGCATTTGGAGCCATCTAAAAAGGTAATTATTTAGGTTTACATTGTTATAGCTTGGTAAAACAGTTGCATGTTCTTTCCTTCTTGTGTGCAGCTGTAAAAGTATGTTTATAATTGATTTAACATCTTGTTATAATCGTTCAGATGAGCTGCGCTCTGATGCGGTGTCTGATGCAACGCTCCCTCTGTTCACTTCTTTACTCCACTTGACAAGCTGCACGTAGTGTTGGTGAGAAGATCACGCTACGTTGCACGACATTTAAGCGTGAAAGATTTTTTGAACATTTCAGAATTCTCTTTATGCAGTTGCGCACACCGGCGCCACTCTCACGTTCAGTCTACACCTGTTAAAGATGAGTTTACTCTCCTGCACGACACAGGGCATGCAAGCGCATGCATCAAAGTCGTGCAAGTGTCAGCGCACCTTTAGAATGCAGGAACAAAGTCTGCCCCACTCACCTGAAGCTAGATCCACCCCTGCAGTTTTAGCAGCTGAAAGTGGCTGTGCTCTGCTGAAATGGAGCACCTTGTGCACAGACAACAGATCTTAATCATTACAGTGAGGTGTGAATGTGTGGTTCTGTTTGTGAATGTATGTCTTTGTTTTGTGTGTATGTGTGTTTTTTCTGTACTGCTACAGGGGAACTTTGATTTTCATGTTTAGCCAGCTTTCTCTGGATGTACACAAATCTTTTCTGTGTCTGTGAATGTGTTGCATAAACGCTTTGAGCATGTGATCTCAGATAGAAGTAGAGCCCGACCCATATGAATTTTTTGAGACCGATGCTGATAACGATATTTGGATGGAAAAAAACGGCGATCATCGATAAATCTGCTGATTTGCCGATAGCCGATAAATCAGCTAATAGTGAATCTGAATGTTTCAACCTCTTAGCAATAAACAAATTTTTTCATGCTAGAAATAAGGTCTACACAATGTGGGCTTAATAAAAAGTGTGACCGACCCAATGAAGCACATTTGACACTACTACATAAACTGAGTTGATCAAACTGAGTTGAACTGAAACGAGAGAAATGTGGGGTGAATGTAATCGCAAAGTTATTACAAACAACATCCTTATAAACTTACTTGTATGCTTTTGTCAGCTGATCAGTGCAGTGTGATGGTGAACTACGGGGGCCGGTGATGAACACATTTAAGCAGGGGTATAAGCAGCTCTCAGTTGAATGGAGTCAGAGCTCCATCTACTGGACAAACGGTGCAAGGACATTTTACATTGCCGACACAAACACTATTTCAGTAATTGTTCTGTTTATGAGAAATTATCGGCGTTCTATCGGCAAAATTTCGGCCGATACTTTGAAAAGGGCTTATATCGGCCGATAATATCGGCCGGTTGATATATCGGTCAGGCTCTAGATAGAAGTGCCACAGACATGTTGTTTAATAATAATAATCAATTTTATTTATATAGCGCCAAAACACACATATACACATCGACTTACATTATGTTGTTGTTTCCTGTCTCTTGTAATTAATGTTGAGGTTTTGAATTTAACCACATTTTCTTGCAGTAGAAATTTCAGCAGTTCTGGTACCAAAACAATTCTGGGACCTAAGCATTTTTGTACAGTGCAACTCAACATGTACTGTATTTTTAATCACATTAATGAATGCTGGGATTATTTTGGGTTGTGGTTAAATACTGAGTTGATGCAGATTGTTTACACTCACCTGTATTAATTTTCTGTTCCTAATGTGTGTTTCGGAACCAAAAACTATAGCTTTTCTACTGTCCCGTAAGTGTTCATTGTTTTGCAACAGCCTTTCTTTATGTTTTTTATTTTGTTCTTCTGCTGCAGTGTCACAGCTTTCCCCCCTCACACTTTAATGGGCCCCCTCTTCTGTTTTGAAAATAGTTAGGGTTTGCATCACCTCCTAATGTGTCTCCGCTAAATCCCTGGTAGCTGCTGGTTGTCGACAGGGACTTCAGGCTGCATGCTTCTGCGCTGATGATATTTTAATATCACCCCATTGCTGTTCACCCCTCTTTAGTCAGATTATGGGGGATATTTACCCCTGTGAGAATCCATTACTGCATTGTTGACAGTCATTGTGGAGTATAAATTCTCATTAGGTTCAACATATGTTGTGCCTAGTGTCGCTGCCGATAGAAGCAGTTTTCACAGTGACATCTCCTCATGTTCCTGTGGTGTTCTGAAGTCATGCACTTACATAACATAAGTGTTCTTCAGGGGGAAAACAGTGTATTCTGTTTTGGTCTTAAAGTTCCACACATTTTCGAAGTTTGTTCATGCAAACTGAGATTTGAATTCGAATTTCTTGCTCACACTGCTGCTGCTGTTCTAGTTTGGCATGTCCAAAATCTTAAAGATTACAACCTTAAGTCAGATCAAATTCAGTGACTGTGCTGGAAGGAGATTAGTGATGGAAGCCACAAAGACTCCCAGACAGTTGAAGGAGTTATAGGCTTCTGTGGATGCTAGTGGAGAAATGGGGACTAGTGCAACATTCCTTAATTTTTGTGTTCTCTGACAGAAGAATTTTTGTGCTCTCTTTAAAGTACAGTAAAACTCGCATATGGATTCAGGTGGACCAGCAAATTTTGTCCGTCATAATTGAAATCTGTTATACTTATAAAACGGACAAAAAGTGCTATATGTATAAAATGGACAAAATCTGTTGTATGTATAAAATGGACAAAATACGTTATACTTATAAAACGGACAAAATCCACTGTATGTATGTAACGGATTAGTTACAGCCAGGAGGTGCTGAACAATCTGGGAATCCCCAGCACCAATAAGGCTTATGTATTTCCTTGATTAAAAGCCTGACCTTGAATCAGGACCTGCCTCATTTAATGACCGGGTCAAAACTTGGTCTGAAAAAATTAAATGCCTGCCTTAAATAAGCGCCAGGCATTGTGTGCATTCAAAAGATTACATTTGGTTGAGTCATTCTTTTTTTCTAACTGGGCTACGGAGTGGTACCTTAAAATCCTAAAGCCTGATTTATGCTTCTCCAGATCCGTAACTCTGTGGCCATGTAATGACGCTGATGTGCATGTGACCAGTGGTGGGGACAGTTCCCCTAATCCGCTAACCACTAATTAGTGAAGTTAACTTTTTTGTTAGCGGATTAGCTTTTCAGCTAATTTTGAAAACCATCATCGGACCACTTAGCCTCCGCTAAATTTAGCTCAGTCCACTAACTTTTTTTTGCTGCCATAGTGAATAAAACTTAATCCTTAAAAATCTTACATTTTAGTACTTACCTGGCTGTGAGGTCAGTCCTCCCTCAGAGAACGAAGCAGGCCGGCTACTATTGCCAAAAGACAGACAGTGTGGAGGAAGCATAAGCGCAACACACTTTTCACTCATGGTTTTACTCATAAACAGAATAGACAGTTTGTCGATATTAATGGTAGCTGTGTCATTTTTACAGAACGAAAATATCACACATATGACATATCTTTTAAAGGAATGCACTAAATTCTGAAGGTTTGAGCTTTTAACAGACACGTGCCGAAAGGCATTATGGGAAAATTCAAATGTCTCTTTCGATCATCCCTCCCCGGTTAAAATGCATGAAACACTGCCATCTACTGGATGGGAGTGTGAATAGCGGCCGGTGTTGGTCGTGATTGAATTACACTTCACAAACAGAATTTTCAGTTTTGCAAATTACTTTTTTTTACAAATGAAAAATGACATATTAACAAATACACATTTATTTGTAAAATCCAACACACACGTTACAGTAACTTGTGTGTTAGTCTACAAATATAAACCAACCAGTGAAGGAGACTAACTTTCAATATCGACAAACTGTCCGGAATTAGATATTTATGAATAAAACCATAAGTGAAAAGTGTGTTGAGCTTCATGTCCCCTCCACACTGTCTGTCTTTTGGCATGTTGAAAGTAAATGGCTTTTTTTCCCCCCTTCTGGGCAATAGCAGCTGGCCCGCTCTGCTCTTTTCTGCTAAGGGAGGGCTGAGCTCACAGCCGCCTGACTACGTAAGTCAAAAGCTCTGGCTCATTGTTCGTTGTTGAGTTTGTGATCGCTTTTGATTTTACTCAGAAGCCTTGGCAGTGCAAAAACTTGAAACTGGCTTATCAGTAGGCAACAGTACTAAAAGTTAACAGTTGTAGCTGTGACTTCCACAAAAAAAAAAATTATGAAATTTTCCTCTGGAACGGCAGCTTTGTCTGGATTAATTTGTCCATCAACGAGCTCCACTTCTTTATACAATCATCAGCCTCCAAACCAACGATACGGGACGTACAATTTCCTCCATGAATTGTGGGTCATTTGAGCATCTTTTTCTGACTCCATGTTGTAAAGTCATATTTGCGGACTTTTTTGCCAAATGAATTTGATCCATGATTGAAATGTATTCAGCATGCCCACTGAAAAAACTTTTAAAATATGACAGGAGAGGAAGGAGTGAGAATGTAAGAGTGACAAATCACAGTCTTTTGCGGTCTCCATAGCAGGTGTCTCCGATTACTTTATTAATGGCCAGAATAACTGATACTCGATTACTTGATTACTCGATTGTATAATGAAAATTCATTATACAAAATCTGTTATATACAGTATTTATTACATGGAAAACCATACAAAAACATTGGGACTGTTGCTTTTGTCTGGTGAGTGTGAATATCCAATTAATATGATGAAGGTGTAGGTGAGTTTTACTGTATATTCATCATTCATTCATTTTCTACACCTCCTTACTCCAGTTAAGGGGTGGGGGGTCTATCCCAACAGTGATAGGGTGAGAGGCGGGGTGCACTCTGGACAGGACCCCACTCTATCACATGGCCACATGTAGACAGAATGAATGAATGAATGAATGAATGAATGAATGAAAATGAATGAATGAATGAATGAATGAATGAATGAAAATGAAACTGTTTATTTCGAACATTTGATACAACAACAATTACAAGATAGATCAGTAAAGACAACAACAAAAAAGTTCCTACTGTGTACCCAACATGTCCGAAAAGGGGTAGGGTGAAGCATCAGCTTATTTATCCCTACCCCTTCTTCCCCACAACCAGTAATACCCTTTGCCACATATACACATAAATTCCTACACACCTAAACCGATATCAATATATATATATATACATATATATACACACACATACATATACACATCAACATACACATATATACACATATACATATATACACGTATATATACACAAACATAAATATACACCTACACATACCTACTTACATACAAAATACTATATATTTACAAGCCGAAGCAAACAACAAAAACACCCTAACCCTCATTACCCTTCCTCCTCCCTATACCCAGAAAAAACCATATTTTTGTACCGCTGTTTGAACTGGTTCATGCTTGGACATTGCTTGAGCCCCACTCCCAATCTGTTCCACATCCTCACCCCACAGACAGAAATACAGAAACCTTTTAATGTTGTTCGTGCCCACTGATGCTTTAAATTAAATTTCCCCCTCAGACTGTAATCCCCTGATCTGTTAAAAAACATATTTTTAATATTTGCTGGAAGTAAATTGTTTATTGCTTTATACACAATTTGTACTGTTTGAAAATGAACCAAGTCTGTGAATTTTAATAATTTGGATTGTAAAAATAGTGGATTTGTATGATCTCTATAGCCAGTATTATGAATAATTCTTATAGCTCTTTTCTGCATTACTGATAGTGATTGTGTTGTACCTTTATAAGTATTACCCCATACCTCTGCACAGTACTGTAAATATGGTAAAACCAGTGAGCAGTAAAGAATGCGGAGTGAGTTGTGGTCCAGAATATGTTTCGCTTTGTTTAGAACTGAAATGCTTCTTGACAGTTTACTTTGTATATGTTTTATATGAGTCTTCCAGTTTATCTTATCATCTATTATCACCCCCAGAAACTTATTTTCATGTACCCTTTCAATATCTACCCCCTCGACTTGTAACTGAACCTGTATGTCTGTATTACAATAGCCAAATAACATGTATTTTGTTTTACTTAAGTTTAATGATAATTTATTTCTGTCAAACCATATTTTCAATTTTCCCATTTCTATACTGATCCTCCTCAATAACTCCTGCAAATCCCCCCCTGAACAAAAAATGCTTGTGTCATCTGCAAATAATACTAATTTTAATATTTTGGAAACATTGACAATATCATTTATATAAATTAGAAACAGTTTTGGACCCAATACTGACCCCTGTGGGACGCCACAAGCATTGTCCAAGCATGATGATGTATATTCCCCCAACTTCACAAACTGTTTTCTGTTACTTAAGTAGCTTCTCACCCAGTGCAACACCAACCCCCTAATCCCATACTGTTCAAGTTTACTGATTAATATGTCATGATTGATTGTATCAAAAGCCTTTTTAAGGTCTATAAATATTCCAACTGAATGTAATTTGTGGTCTATGGCGTTTGTAATCTCCTCAACTGATTCTATTAATGCAAGTGATGTTGAACTATGTGCTCTGAATCCATATTGACTATCAGTAAGTAATTTATGTTTATTTATGAATTTGTCTAATCTATTATTGAATAACTTTTCTAATAATTTGGAAAATTGTGGAAGCAAAGAAACAGGTCTATAATTTGTGAAGTGGTGTCTATCCCCAGTCTTATACAGCGGCACAACCTTAGCTATTTTCATTTGATTGGGAAATTTACCGGTTTGAAATGATAAGTTACAGATGTATGTTAATGGTTCTACAATCCATTCAATGACCTGTTTTACCACCACCATATCAATTTCATTTAAATCGGTAGATGTTTTATATTTACAATTATTCACAATGTCTATAATTTCATTTCCATCCACTGCTGTGAGGAACATTGAACAGGGATTTCTTTCTATGAGATTATTATCCCAATCCTCAGGTTGGGAATCGGGAATTTTTTCTGCCAAGCTTGGTCCAATATTTACAAAAAAATTATTAAAACCGTTGACTACCTCATCCTTATTTTCCTTCTTGACATTATTATCAATGAAATACTGAGGGTAACTCTGTTTTTTATTACCATTTTTGATAATGCTATTTAATATATCCCATATTCCTTTAATATTGTTTTTGTTATTATATAATATGTTACTATAATATTCCTTCCTACATACCCGTATAATATTAGTTAATCTATTTTTGTATTTCTTATATCTATTTTCTGCCTCTTTAGTCTTTAGTTTTATGAATTCTCTATACAGTGTATTTTTCTTATTACATGCATTTCGTAACCCTTTCGTCATCCATGGTCGAGCTTGGATTTTTTGTTTTCTGTAGTCTTGTTTAATTGGACAATTTTTATCATATAATGATGTAAATATTTGTAAAAAAGTTTCATATGCACTATCAACATCACTTTCACTGTATACCTTTTCCCAGTTTTGCTCCTGTAAATCCTTCTTTAGTGTGTTCATGTTTTCCTCTGTCCGCACTCGCCTGTATTTTATTTTCTCCTCTGGCTGATTCCGCCGATGGTTTCTATTATAAACGATGAAAACTGGTAGATGATCACTAATGTCATTGATTAATAATCCACTCACAGTGTTATTCTCAATATCATTGCTGAATATATTATCAATTAAGGTAGCACTATGGGATGTAATTCTGCTTGGCCTGGTGATTTTTGGATATAAACTCATACTGTACATTATACTGATAAATTCATCTGTTATTTTATGCTTATTTGGATTGAGCAGATCAATATTTAAGTCACCACAAATGAACACAGTTTTTTGATTAGTTTTTGAGAACATTTTTCCCATACAGTCAGTGAATGTTTCAATACTAGATCCTGGTGCTCTATATATACAGCTGACTAATACATTTTTGCTTTTTTCTTCACATATTTCAATAGTTATACATTCTAATAAGTTATCAATCACAGTTGTCATATTGTCTACTATTTTATAATCCATGTTCTTATCCACATACACAGCCACTCCTCCTCCACTCTTATTTTTTCTGTTTACACAATTAAATTCATATCCATCCAGTTCAAAATCCATTCCTTTATCTTCATTGATCCATGTTTCTGATATAGCAATTATGTTAAATATTTTTTTAAACTGACTTAAATATTCTTTAATGTTGTTAAAGTTTGCATATAGACTTCTGCTGTTGAAATGGATTATTGATAATTTGTTATCCGTTTTAATGATCCGATTAAACTGTTCATCTGTATAATAGCAACAACTGTCATTGATATTTGAGAAGAAATTATTGTCCGGGTCTATATCGTGCTCCAAGTCCAGTACATTGTGGTCTGTGTATTTAAATGTTCTCAGTTCTACTTTTCCATGATCAGCAATCCTTTGAGTTATATCCTTCTTGTCTCCAGATGTAGATGAATAGGTAGTAGATGAATAGGTTCCTCTGGTCTGTGTCATGGTGTTGTGATGTGTTTGTGTCCTCATACCTTATTGGTCATATCTGTCCAGATCCTCGCTTTAAGAAACACTATTGTTCATATTTGTCCAGCTCCTCGATGTTCCTTATTGCCATGACTTTTGCTTGTTCTGGTGATCCGTTCAGTTTGATGAATATTTTACAGTTTGAAGTCCATGTGTGCTGGATTTTTCCCTGTTTCTTCAAGAAGCGTGCTTTCCTGGCGATGTCGGCATTCCGTTTGGTGAGATGTTCATTGATGAATACGTTTGTCCCTTTCAGTTTTCTTCCTTGTTTTAACAGTGCTGTTTTGTGTTTTCTGTTGATGAATCTCATGATGACGGTTCGTTTATCACCGTCATTTCTCCGGGGCAGAGGGTGGCATGCTTCAATGTTATTTAAATCCATTTCTATACCTTTAGATAGGAGGAAATCAGCAACCTGTTTTTCCACAGAGCTGACCTCCTGTTCACTGGGCTCCCCTCCGCTCTCATCTGTTACCGCCCGTGCGTAGGACCGTGGTTTGATGTGAAGACCTGTGATGATGACGTCGTTGATTCTGGTGTACTGCTCCAATTCAGCCACTCTATTTTCCAGCTGCACCAGATGCCGGTCTTTCTCGGCATTCTGGAGCCGTAATGCCTTCACCTCCTCCACCAGATCCATGATTGATTTCTGTTGCTGCTTCACAACAGAAATCTCCTCTGATAAAAAGTCCAGAGATTTTTTAATATCGTCACCTTCCTCCGCTGTCAGAACCTTCTTAGGCCCCATGGTCGGCTTATGAGCAGCTTGTCGATCGCCGATGTTAACAGCCTGCGTTGTTTGTCACCGGGATGGATCTGCACTTCGCTGGTGCCGCGCGGCCTCGGTGTTTCCGCGCTGATGGATGCGCGGTGGCTGCACGAGGCCTCGGGGAAGCGGCACTCGTGACGCGCGGTTCTAATGACGCAGCGCGCGGCCTCAGTGAATTCACCACGTTGGGCCTCGGACGTTGTTGCTGTCCAGTCGCGGGGCTAAGTTGCCGGTTGAGGTGGTATTCCCACTGTCCGGGTTGGCAAACACCGGCGTGGCAGATGGCAACTACAAACACCACCTCTGAAAACTCAGGTACAAACTTTTTGCAGCTCACTCTGACGACACGCAGCTCTGACTGACTGTGACTGACGCAGCTCTGACGTGTAGGTGTGAAGACCTCTTAGACAGACAAACTCATTCACACTTGCACGCACACCTACAGTCAGTTGAACTTTTCCAATTCACCTAACCTGCCTTTAGAAGTGGGCGGAAGCCAAATGGAAACCTATGCAAACATAGGGAGAACATGCAAACTCCACACAGAACACCCCAGGTAGGAAGCGATCCCAACACCTTCTTGCTGTGAGGCAACAATGCTAAAGACTATGCCACTGTGGTGCCGAAGTACATATTCAGCAGTGCTCAGTTTGATCTCTGAGGAAAGTTCTCACACCCAGCCAGTCCATTTATTTATTCATTTAATTTTGAAGCGGGGTGACATCACATAAGATCACTTGATTAGTTGATGGTGAACTGTGATGCACCAGATCAATCCAAAAGCATCTTAGTTTTGCCTAGGTAATAACCTATAGACATTAGAGCATGACACGGGAGTGGATTTTCACTCCCGTCCCATCCCGCTCCCAGGAAAAAAAAAAAATCCCATCCTGTCCCAATCCTAGACTGGAGTAAAAAATAAATCCCATCCCGCTCCCACTCAAAATCAGTCCCACTTCTGTATGTCTCGCGCCGTGATGATCAATCAGGGACTGAATATGTAGTGATGTGGAGATGTCTGGAGTTTGACTGAAGATGTGAACATGTCCTGTCTCTGGTAGCAGCCTGTGAGCAGGACTTATGTGTCTTTTGTCCTTTATTTCACAATTATGACAGTGTTTTTGGAGCGAGCTGCAGCACCACAGCTGCAGGAGCGGAGTTTCTTTTTCTTATGTTACGTGCGCGTGCAAGCGAATGGAGATTATTTTACTTATTAACTACACAGATGTATAATAAAACAAATGGTGACTGGTTTCTAAACACAATTATGACTGAGTTTTTTGGTGGAAGAGCGAGCTGCAGTAAGCAGCGGAGTTTCTTTTTTTTATTGTTTAAATGTGCGCGCGTGAACGGGACAGTTGGTCCTCAAGTTGGGTCCTGCAGAGGCAGAAGGACCACTGAAAGCAGCCGTCATCCAGACGCAGCTCCTGCAGCAAATAATGATACTCTCTGTATTGGGAGCTTTTCACAACAACTCGCTCCGTGTGATCAAGGTCCGTCATGTTAACTTGACTGACAACCGGAGCCGGCGAGCGGAATGGAAGTTCCTCCTATTTGATGACGCACCGGGGCGAATTTTCAAAGCAAAAGCAGAGCGACTCACCGGGTGAAGGAGGCGCGTCCGTCGCCACGTGACCCCCGCAAATTTGTAGCGTTTGATCGCGCCCGGTGTGAACGCGGCATTAAATAGATGAAAATCATCATCTATTTTTGGCATTCCCGCTTCTGCCCGCTCACGTTCATTTTTATTCCCGTCCCATCCCAATCACGGGATTGATAAAAATTTTGGCTCCCATCCCGCGGGAATCCTGCAGGAATCACATGACCCACGGGAATTCCCGAAAAATGTCATCCTCTAATAGACATGTCTGCTCTGCCCCTTATATCTCAAGCATTTCATTTGGAAGTGGATCTGCAAAATTTCACATATTTAATCAATTTTGACACCCTATTTGAATTTAATGCTCCACACCCCGAGTAGCTGGTGGCGTAATGGTCAGACATTGGTTGCCAACCACCAGTAAACTCCACAGAAGGAGATGTTGCTACATCATCACAGGACAGTGTGCACTCTGTCTTTCAGCCATTCGTGTGCACACATAATTGTAGCAACAGGTGTATGAGGTGTTAGAGGCAGCTATGAATTTACACGTTTTGCATACGATTCCTGCTTCATGCGCACTTTGTGCGTACTTTGACCAAATTCACACTACGTGTGAAGGGGCCCTTGTCCGAAATATTGTGTTCTCAGCCTGCTATTTTTTTTTAATTTGTAGGCGAGTAGTTTAGTTGATTCCCCCGCCTCATAGCGTCTCTGTTTTAGAAAAATTAACTTATTTTTAATATCATTTTAATAGATATCATTTAATTTGTTTTTCCCTGTTTCTTTCTTTTTTTATTCCTTCATTCAATGTCTGTTTATGCCTGTTTTCTAATTCTTTTTAAATTCAGTTTGTAATCTTTCTGTCCTTTACTTTTTATATTGGAGCAGTAGCCTATAATTTTTCCCCCTGAGTACCGCTTTGGATGCATTCCAAAGAATCGGTGGCGATACTTCCCCATTATCATTTTCCTCAAGATAATCTTTAATATCTGTCTTAATTTGTTCCCTTATTTGATTTAGAATCCCAGTATTTAGCCTCCAAATAGTGTTTTTTTTTTTCAGAACTTAATGTCAGATCCATAGAAATTGGTGCATGGTCTTATAGGTCCATGCTCTCGATACTGCAATTCATCACCCTGTCTAAATCTCTTTGAAACATAAAAAAGTAATCAATCCTAGAATATACAGAATGTGGGAGAGAGAAAAAAGTATAGTCCCTCTTTGGAACACTGTATTTATTCATTTTAAATTGGCACATATACATCTATACATCAGAATTATTTCTCAGCACTGTGCAAGTATAGTCCCTCTTTGTTGGATTTAGATACGTCTCCATACGTCTAATAGACCAAGCTCCCCCAATATTAACTTTAGATTTTTGTCCATTTTCTTCTCCTTACAGTGATGAGATTTCGATGTATCTACAGTGGGATGAAGTCTAACATTAAAGTCTCCTCCACAGATTAGAATGCCCTGTACCTCTGAAATCAACACGCCAAAAATGCATTTATGAAGTTTCCATTCAGCTCCCAGAGGGGCGTAAATATTTAAAAAAGTAACCAAGACACTCTGCAGGTTTCCCCAGATCAATACAAATCTCCCATCTGTGTCCCTCCTTTCATATAGACACTCAAAATTCAGTTTACTAGCAATTAGTGTTGCCACCCCTCTTTTGGAGCCCTGACTACAGGAGGAGGAGTACTGATTAAATCTCTATTATTTACATTTTTCATATTCAGTTACTGTTAGGTGAGTGTCTTGGAGGAGAGCCACATCTATTCCTTCCCTCTTCAATTTTGCCATTCTGCTGCCATTCCCACTGCTCTTCTTAATTGGATTCCCAAGGCTGTTTACATTATAAGTAGCTACTTTAAGTGACTGAATGATTCATCAGCCACGGTAGATAGACGATTCAAAAGGGTCGGAAAGTGTTCTTTCCACCTTGCAAGGATGGTTTGATCTTCTGTGAAGGCGGTTGCCCAGTCGGAAGACTGGAGGGTGTTGGTACCTCTGCGACGAGGACCAACAATTTTGTTTGTTGCAGTGTAGAAGCACCGGAAGTCTCTGCTGTCAGTGTAGGACTGGATGTCTTTTTGTGTTGTCTTGCCACCAGAAGTCCTGCATCTCTTGAAAAATTCGCTGGCACTCCTGGTTTGCCTCATGGAAGCATAGCAAGCGAGTGTGGGTGGAGCAGTTCTGTCATGTGAGGTGGGCAGATCTCTTGTCATATATCGGCATCATTTTGGTCAAACCAGCCTTGATAGGAACGTTTGGAGTAGCTGACTACATCCTCTGCAGCCTTCGGATGATGCCACGGAGCACGAACCATTACGCTTCCACAGAATCCCGCTGAGGTGCCGATGGTGGGGCCTCATTCAGTAGCTCTTCTTTGCCTGTAGGGATCTTTAGTCTCGCGACATCGAAGCATAGTGCCCTCTTTGCTGGTCTGTTGTGGCGGGGGAGGTTACGCAGTCAGTCTGAGGTGAGATGTTAGAAGCCGATGGTCTGTCCAAGAGTTGTCTGCACTGGGCACGCCGCCTGTCACAAAGACATCGCTCCGGTCATGTGAAGGGGTGAGGATATATTCAAGGATGGTCCAGTGTTTTGACTGTGGGTGTTTCCAGGTGGTCTTGGGAGGATGCCAAATTTGAGGCTTGTTGGTCCTGCCACAGATAGCATTCACATGAATTTGTGAGGCTTTTTCACTTAAAAAAAAAAACTTTTTTTCTACTCAGATTTTTGTGTGTAAATTTAGGTCCATTATGTTAATACCGTATGTCAGAATGAAAGAAAAACTGTAAAGTCACACAGGTGAGGTTGTGCTGAAAAAAAAATGAAACCATACAAGGCAAAGTAAACAGTTTGTAAGAGTAAATTCTAAAAGTAAAACCAAAAGTAGTCAAAAACAGCCAATTTTACCCTGGACCACAGAGGGTTAAAGAATAGTCAGTAGTAATAGTCAGTGTTCAAAAAGAAATGACACTGTACTTAATGTGCAATTTTTTGTACAAAATAAAAGTGTTTTCACTGTATTGTCTTGGTTATATACGTATTGGGATTGATTCATTAATATTACAATGAAAATTTACCATAATCCAAGTTTACATTTAAATGAATTTTGTGTATGAAAGTGCACCAAATCTTACCATTTCATCTTCGAACTTATTATTTTTTTCTCATTGGTCGCTTCACTCTTGCGTCTAAGGATTTACTTCTTAAAAATTTCTGAATGGCATGCCTTATATTGGCATCAGGTTATGAGCAGAGTCAAGACAGCAGTTGCAGATGATGGCCCATTACGTGGGCAAAGTTGAGGTGAAATGTACAACAAATTAGGGAAGTAAAACCAAAATTAAACCATAACTACAATCTGTGACTTTGGATGGTGCCGGAGCTTTCTATTTTTGTTACTGCACATTAGCAGTGGTTAACTCACTGCTTCAAAATGTGTCAGTTTCCCAGCCAAATACTAATCAGGGCCCACTCTGCTTCACCTCTGAGGTTTTATATAAAAATATTCAAAGAAAAGTTAACAATATTTCATCGATAGTTGGTGTGGGGTACATCAGAATATTCGAAGGGCACTGGTACTGTTTCCTTGAGAATTGAGTGTACCCTTCTGTTAAACTAGATAAATGTCAAATTGAGTGATAGATTGGCTCAATAAGGAGCTAGGGTGCTTTTTCTTACCAAAACCTGGAACAGAATTTAGATGGAGGTGCAGCAAAACAGATGAAAGAGAAATTCTACCTTTTGAATTGTCACTCTCTCATGAACAATGTACATGCTCAGACTGTTCTGAGACTGGGGACGCTATCTTTGACCATAATGTAAATTCTGCATTATCACAGAGAATGGAAGCCAAGTGCACATGACACAAAGTAGAGATTCCTTTTTTATACAACCTGGGATGGGCTCATGAAGAGTTCATCAATTGATGACATTTTTATGACTTAAAATTTGAGGGAAATAAATAAACTGAGTGAAAATAAAGGCTTCTATACATGAATACTGAATGACATCCATCATTGTTACTTTGTCATCTCATTTCATTTCATCTTGTCTGTTTGCTGTTGCTGTTAGAATATCTAAATCCAGCTCAGTAAATGCATAGACTTCCTGAGAAGCTGTCTTTTTCACTGGTAAGAAATGGTGTTAAATTAGAACTGGCAACCATGTATTAAAATTGCATAAAACTACATTTCTCCATTTCCATAGAGAGCTCAGTGATGAAAATGTCCTTTCTGTGCTCAGTTACCCATCTTTTCTATCTCATTTACCCATGTTGACAAGGCCAGGCACATGAAGTTGTTAATGTTGAACTACTTCCAGCAGAAGACTAATCTTGGCAAAAACTCTGGAGCTTGCCGCAACTGTTTTGTGTTTTGTGAGATGTGCACATTGATGAGACATGTCGTCAAGGTGCACATGTAAAACCAGCAAGCTAAAAAAAAATCCACATCAAACTTGACCTTGTTCACTTTCTTTGCCTTCCACACTTACCACTACATTTGAATATTTTTATTTGGAAAACTATAACTGCACTCAAAGCACACTTTTGTTTCCTTCACCAAGCCTCCATAGTCATACTCTTTCTTTTAAATAAACCCCAAATCAAATTCTAATCCTTTGTCCATTCTAGTGGACCACCTCTGTCTGAAAATAGTTTGTCCACCAGGTTCAAATCGTTGTCTGAAAGTAGACAAAGGTACACCTGCGCAATCATGAGATCTTGAAGACTCACATTTGACCCTTATTGTGACCTTGATTCTGATTGCTCACTTTTGTTTTTAACCTCTGACCTAATCTTGATGTTTGTACCTGACCATTTTTGATTCTGATTGCTGGCATTTGATCTTGATCACTAACGTTTGATCATGAACACCAGTCTGACCTTTGGTCCTGGCTGCTGGCCTTTAATCCTGATCACCCAGCTTTGATCCTGATCTTTAATTATGATCACTCATCAGCGATCCTGATCACTAAACTTGGATCCTCACTGCTGAACTGAACTGCTCTTAATCACAGGCATTTATTCCTGATTGATTAGTTTGATAACTAATAACTCAATAACTCATTGTTCATCGTGGTCACTGAATGTAGGTCCAAGATGCTAATCGGTTTGATTATGTAAGTATGATTACAAATCAAAGATCAAAGGCAGGATCTGTATCAAAGTGGTGAAATTTTAAAGCTCAAATAACAAATGCATGATCTAGTTCAGATGAAACAGGATCAGATATCAAAGGCAGGATCTCCATGATCTGGATCTGTACAAAAATTTATTCAGGACCTCATTGACTCAAGGCCTACCTCTACCAAGGAGTGAAAGAATGACCTCCTTGACAAACATAACAAGTAGTTTAAATTCTCTGGGAATAGAGGGCTGAATAAAGAGTAAAATACAGATGTGTTTGAAACAGGAAGACTTCTGAGGTTTCCAGTTTGAATATACAGTAGTGTTCAGAATAATAGTAGTGCTATGTGACTAAAAAGATTAATCCAGGTTTTGAGTATATTTCTTATTGTTACATGGGAAACAATGTACCAGTAGATTCAGTAGATTCTCACAAATCCAACAAGACCAAGCATTCATGATATGTACACTCTTAAGGCTATGAAATTGGGCTATTAGTTAAAAAAAAAAGTAGAAAAGGGGTGTTCACAATAATAGTAGCATCTGCTGTTGACGCTACAAACTCAAAACTATTATGTTCAAACTGCTTTTTTAGCAATCCCGTGAATCACTAAACTAGTATTTAGTTGTATAACCACAGTTTTTCATGATTTCTTCACATCTGCGAGGCATTAATTTTGTTGGTTTGGAGCCAAGATTTTTCTCGTTTACTAGTGTGCTTGGGGTCATTGTCTTGTTGAAACACCCATTTCAAGGGCATGTCCTCTTCAGCATAAGGCAACATGACCTCTTCAAGTATTCTGACATATCCAAACTGATCCATGATACCTGGTATGCGAAATATATTCCCATCACCATAGTAGACGAAACATGCCCATATCATGATGCTTGCACCACCATGCTTCACTGTCTTCACTGTGAACTGTGGCTTGAATTCAGAGTTTGGGGGTCATCTCACAAAGTGTCTGTGGCCCTTGGACCCAAAAAGAACAATTTTACTCTCATCAGTCCACAAAATACTCCTCCATTTCTCTTTAGGCCAGTTGATGTGTTCTTTGGCAAATTGTAACCTCTTCTGCACATGTCTTATTTAACAGAGGGACTTTGCGGGGATTCTTGCAAATAAATTAGCTTCACACAGGCGTCTTCTAACTGTCACAGCACTTACAGGTAACTCCAGACTGTCTTTGATCATCCTGGAGCTGATCAGTGGGTGAGCCTTTGCCATTCTGGTTATTCTACCTGACTGAATGCCACATTACTATTATTGTGAACACCCCCTTTTCTACTTTTTTTTTTTTTTTACTAATAGCCCAATTTCATAGCCTTAAGAGTGTGTACGAGGTCTGTTAGAAAAGTATCCGACCTTTTTATTTTTTTCAAAAATCATATGGATTTGAATCACGTGTGATTGCATCAGCCAAGCTTGAACCTTCGTGCGCATGTGTGAGTTTTTTCACGCCTGTCGGTTGCGTCATTCGCCTGTGAGCAGGCTTTGTGTGAGCAGTGGTCCACCCCTCTCGTCTGATTTTTATTGCTAATAAATGTCTGAACGATTTGGAGCTTTGCTGCATCAATTTTTTCCAGAAACTGTGAGAGACCTCCAGGTGGACACCATTCGGAAAATTCAGATGGCTTTCAGGGACGATTTTATGGGGATTACACAGATTAAGGAGTGCTCCAGCCGGTTTAAAGACCACCCACAGCTGCTGAGAGCGCGCCGCACTCCGAGCGCCGATCGACAGGCTGAATCAACCAGATCATTTCCAACTTGAAGGCTTTGTTGATCTGGGACGTTGTCTGACTTACACAAAAATGGCAGGAGACGTGGACATCAGTACTTTTTCGGCACATTCCACTGTTACAAGAGTTTTTTTTCATGGAAAGAGAAGAGGAGGGATGCGCCCCCGTGCCGTTCATGGCGCAGCACAAAACCACCTCCGTGTTGGTCTCACAGGACGGCTTTGAGATGGCTTTCAGACGGCTGTCGGTGGCTTTTCAGTCGTGTGACTATCCGAGAAATTGTGGATGAGCCTGGACATGCCAGAACATGTCCTGTGAGGCTTCATCACGGTGTTGCTTTGCGCCATGTGGCACCACCGCGACGCGCGGAATTCCTCCGCTCCGCTTTCCATGACAAAAACTCCTGTAACAGTGGAATGTGCCGTTCATTTCCAAACTGGATGCTGTGTTTTATCCGGGACGTCGTCTGACTAGCACAGGAATTGCGGAAGACGTGGACATCAGCACTTTTTCAGCACATTGAGACAGTCGTGCGGAGGAATTCCGTGCGTCGCGGCAGTGCCGCATGGCGCAAAGCAATGCCGTGATGAAGCCTCACAGGACATGTTCTGGCATGTCCAGGCTCATCCACAATTTCTCGGATAGTCACACGACTGAAAAACCACCGAAAGCCGTCTGAAAGCCATCTCAAAGCCGTCCTGTGAGACCAACACGGAGGTGGTTTTGTGCCGCACCATGAACGGCACGGTGGCGCATCCCTCCGCTTCTCTTTCCATGAAAAAAAACTCCTGTAACAGTGGAATGTGCCAAAAAAAGTACTGATGTCCACGTCTCCTGCCATTTTTGTGTAAGTCAGACGACATCCCGGATCAACAAAGCCTTCACGTTGGAAATGATCTGGTTGATTCAGCCTGTCGATCGGCACTCGGAGCGCGGCACGCTCTCAGCAGCTGTGGGCGGTCTTTAAACCGGCTGGAGCACTCCTTAATCTGTGTAGTAGAGAAGCTTGAATCTTCAACTGGACTGGGTTGCTTGACGCGAGGATGTTTCGCTTCAAATCACAGAAGCTTCCTCATCTAAAATTCTTGCTCTGGTAGTCTGACTTCTGTCTTGACTCTTGTAGAGAAGAAAATACAGACTGTTCTGATTTTTCAGATATTTTCTTCTCTACAAGAGTCAAGACAGAAGTCAGACTACCAGAGCAAGAATTTTAGCTGAGGTATCTTGTGCGATTTGAAGCGAAACGTCCTCGCGTCAAGCAACCCAGTCCAGTCGAAGATTCAAGCTTCTCTACTATGGAAACCACCTGGACAACTGAGAGCCTACAGAAATCCTTAATCTGTGTAATCCCCATAAAATCGTCCCTGAAAGCCATCTGAATTTTCTGAATGGTGTCCACCTGGAGGTCTCTCACAGTTTCTGGAAAAAATTGATGCAGCAAAGCTCCAAATCGTTCAGACATTTTATTCGCAATAAAAATCCGATGAGAGGGGTGGACCACTGCTCACACAAAACCTGCTCAGAGGCGAATGACGCAACCGACAGGCATGAAAAACTCACGCATGCGCACGAAGGTTCAAGCTTGGCTGATGCAATCACACGTGATTCAAATCCATATGGTTTTTGAAAAAAATAAAAAGGTCGGATACTTTTCTAACTGACCTCGTATATCATGAATGCTTGGTCTTGTTGCATTTGTGAAACTCTACTGAATCTACTGGTACCTTGTTTCCCATGTAACAATAAGAAATACACTCAAAACCTGGATTAATCTTTTTAGTCACATAGCACTACTATTATTCTGAACACTACTGTATGACTATGGTGGCCGATAGCTGGACATGCAGCCCTGACACTGGGCCGGGGGACGGAGTGGCTCTGCATTTCAAGGGACCGGTCTACATTCTTCTTTAGCATTTTTTTTTTTCTGTAGACAGTATATTTTAGTGAAAAATAAGACTTTATTGTGCTCTCCTGTATCAGAGAATTTTTGGGTCTATTTATTATATTAAGGCCTTTGTAGATCGGAGTGGCTTTCTTGTAGATGAGCTGTTATTTCCTATATGAATGGAAAATAAGTGTGTGTAAACAGATGGATATACCTCCCCTACATTATAAATAGAATCACTAAAACCTCTGTTGTCCTCCTCAGCATTTGTGTAAAAATAGTGAGGTCAAGCCTGCCCTGTGGCCGCACCAGAGAACATACCCACCTTGTTTATCTGAGAATTTTGCTGTTCATATCTTGTAATTTTTTTTAACAAGATCTGTAATACAGAGCCCCCGGTGTGTCTGGCACGACCACAGAGGACTGGAAGCATCAGAACTACTGGATGAAAGATGATTTTTCATTTTACTATGTTACCATAAAAGCTGGCAGCGTGCATAAGTTTCTGTTTTGTGTCAGGTGTTTCTTTAACACAGTGTAGTTAAACATACTTTTATGAGGCATCATTTTGCTTATGCCACAGTCACCGGCCAACACAGCCACCTTACATTTTTGACCGACGGATGAAAAATGTTGGTTCCTGCTCTTTTATAATATACATATGTCGCAGACATGAATGAGCGAAGCTCAATCAGCATCTCACCATGTCATTTAGGTCCTTCAGACTTTACTTTGAGTAAATGCTTCAAGGGAGCATTAGCATTGCAAAAACCTTTCAGCTGCCGGGGAGGCAACTTGTTCCAGAAAGGGCCAAGAGGGTGCAGGTTTTCTTTGCAGCCAATGACTCCACCCGGTGATTTAACTCATTAACTAATTCCACCTGCTAAAAGTGATATTAATCAGTGAAATCACCGGGTGGAAATCACCAGTTGCCCACCCCTGGTTTAAATTAAAAGATGCTCCAATCATATAGAAAACTACACCACATTATTTGCCTGATCATAAAGATTCCAAAAAAGGTATAGTTTGTCCAATCTGTGACTGAATATTATGGAGTTATGAGGTGAAAGCAGCAAGAATGGTGACAAAGGTCAGTATCACTTTGTATAGGGGTCAAAAGTTAAAGTTGCTCCATTATTTTTGCTCCACCTGTATTTGTGCTGAATTTGATGCTTGTATTACCATTTGAAGGATTGTTTCAGTTATCTGCTGCACTAATAAGCCAACATGAACAAGCTGCTGTCTTAGTTTAAAAATGTGTACATAAGGCCTGAATTAAAGGAGAAATGCTGCTTTTAACAACCTGGACCTCAATTCTGTCATAAAATATGGTTGTTTACTCACCAATATAAGTTTGGTGTGATTAGAAGTCCATAGTTCAAATGACATGTTCAGTTCAAATCTGGAGCAAACATTATTCTTCTTCTAAGGTGGATTAGAACTTTTTGTGGTACACAGCACGAACTACTGGACAGGAGGAACCTAACAGTCAATGTGACTCACTGATTTGAAAATGCAGCTCTTTCAACCAGACGTGTGGTGCCGTGACATGTCAATCATCTGTGTCCAGTCAGATTTCAGGAAAGTCCAGTGAAACCCCGGCCTCTGCTCCAGCTTCACCCATGCCAGGAAGTGTTTGACATTTGAACATTTCCTGTTTCACTGTGACTGAGAATTCAGCACTTCCTGTTTGAGTGTGAGCTTGCCCCTGAGTTCCTGCGAGATTCCATGGGATCTTGTCTGTCAATCCAGGAAGTGATTGACATTTGAACATTTCCTGTTTTACTGTGGATTTGAAAATTGGCACTTCCTGTTTAGGACGGCCCGCACCACCTGCGCGGCTCTTTGTTCATATTAATGGTGATAATAATAGAGCACGTCCAAGATACAGACCGAGTTGGAAATTGAAGTTTCTCTATTTGTTCTCAAATTGTAACAACACACACCATAATAATGAAGCAGAATATTTGGGGTTTCCAAAAGAAATATGTTGATTCTGCTCATAATGACAAGAAAGAAAAAGGTTTTCATGTTATTTTGGCTGTTTTAAAATATTTTTTGATCTTTCTATTTATTTGAGAATGAACTATCTTAAAAAAATGGGATAACACGAAATGAAAGTAACATGGCAATGAAGTACTACAGTATCACTGGAGCACTTTACGATTGTTTGTACACACACACACACACACGTATGTATGTATGTATATATATATGTGTGTGTGTGTGTGTGTGTGTGTGTGTGTGTGTGTGGTTGGGTTTGACAAATTAAAAAACAAGATGTCATTTGAAAAAAAAAACGAGGAGGCAAGAATGAGTAATGAATATGTTTTTCATGTAATTTTTTATGGCTACACTAGGTCCTGTACTTCCATACATCGCTAAGGTTACCGAGCACAGTGGTGATTTTGGAGTTGGTGGCATTGTCAAACCTGCCAGATGGCTCCCAGCAGGCCCTGGGACGAGGCTTCACTGTCCTGGATCTTTTTACCAACAGGCCAGACATTCAGGCTGCCGATGAAGACAGAAGGTGATTAACCCTTTCTTAATTACACCATCCAGGCATTAATTAAATTTCGTTTGAGGAGACGGGTTGGCAGGTGTCATGGATAGATGTATAGTTATTCCTTTATGAATATGATCAAGGGTTGCTATTATTTATGGTTTTGCAAACTTGCAGTGGTTAACCTTTTGTACTAATGAACTATGTGATCAAAGGGGTGCTTAATGCTGATGCCATAAAATGGTTTCCTTTTCCTGGTTAGGTTGATGATTGTTTTAGGGATGCTAGTTATATTTTAGAAAGAATATAGCACAACGGTAAATACACTGAGTTTGGTTCAAAGAAATGTACTGGCTTCCTTCTTTCAATTTAATTTAAATTTATCTTGCAGATTAAAACTACACCATGGAACACCAAGAAGCCTGCTCCACCCCCTTCTGAGAGATAGGGATCAATGTAAGGACTTTTTTATACCATGGTCTCTTCTCCTTTCTTAGTACAGCAGACAAATGAAAGTGCTTCTCTTTAAATGTTTGTCTAAGGCTATCTCATTCTACTGTGGCCGGGTTTGGACAGTATCTTCTGAGCTATTGTTATGTTCAGAGATATAGGACAGCTGGAAGAGAGTGAATGTGACTATGCCTGGGAGAGCTGCAGCTGCTGTTGATTTACTCTGTCAGCTATAGTATTATTGGGTCTCATATGGAAAATAATATAATACAATAAAATATATCTTTTTTTTTTGTATGTCATGGGCAACCAAAAAGACACAGTCCATGCTTTATTTTTGAATATTACACAAACCTTGGTAGACAAGCTTGAATCTTCGACTGGACTGGGTTGCTTGATGTGAGGACGTTTCGCTTCTAAACTAGAAGGTTCCTCAGCTAAATTTCTTGCTCTGGTAGTCTGACTTCTGTCTTGACTCTTGTAGAGACTCTTGTAGATTCTTCTCTCGGACAAGGGGACTGAGCTAGAAAGGATGTGCAACAGGTTAGGTTGTCAAATGATGCAGATAACAATGTGCTGACAGTGAATGAATGAATTTATTTATTCGGCACACAGATGAACAATAATAAAGACAATAACAAAAACTCATAAAAAGAACAATGTAACAGTGAACCCATGTGGCTGAAAGGGTGAAGGCAGAAGCGAAGCTTATAAATACTGCATAAAAAGCTGCATAAATACAGCTCTTGGAGTCCAAGACAAATTTCCCGGAAGGGACAATAAAGTGTATCGTATCGTATCTTATACCATAAAAAATTAAGAATGTATACATATATAAATATATACTCATAACAACAATATCAAAGAAATGTGCATGAACAGTATAACTTAATGCACTAAAATTTCAAAACACAACCAAACAAGCAATAGTGCACACTCCCAAGCACAATAACAAAATCGGTAAACTTAATTCTTCAAATTATAAAGAGTAATTATTGTTGTGTGGGCCGCCAGAAGAGGTACTGCTGGCCCACCACCAAAGGGCGCCCTGCCTGAAGTGCGGGCTTCAGGCACGAGAGGGCGCTGCCGCCATGGACACAGCCGGGAGTGACAGCTGTCACTCATTAATTCCTGACAGCTGTCACACATTCTTCATCATCACACTCCATAAAGACCAGACGTCATCTCCACCTCGTTGCCGAGATATCGTACTTCATTGTAGGTAATATCCTCAGCCTTTTTGTGTTTATCTGTAATCTGTACATTGTGAGTGTTTGCAGGCGTACCGGTCCCTTGTTTTGTGGAAGCTGAGTGAGTGCAGGACGGCACTCTTTTCTCTGAGGGATCACTGCAAACACATCAGCATATTGAGTGAGAGGTGGAGGTCGCATTCCCACCGCTGTTGTTACTGGGTGTACACACACCCACACTTGACTGTCTTTGTTCTCGCCAGCAGTACCAGATCCGACAGTCGGGGACGGTGATCACCTGGGAATTCGGGACTTGGCGGCTCCAGTATTCTCTGGGTTCGGTGGCGGAGGAAATCGTGTGGTTCCGGTTCATCTCAGGACAGACGTCTTCTATCCTCGAGCCTGCCCACACGTCACCTTTGTGATTTGACTGTAATTATATTCTGAGATTGTCTGTATATTCGTTGTGCACGTTTCACAACATTAAATTGTTACTTTTTGGCTCATCTATTGGCCGTTCATTTGCGCCCCCTGTTGTGGGTCCGTGTCGCTACACTTTCACAACAATTATATTATTTTTATAAAGCCTTTTAAAGCCAACTAAGGTACCAAGTAATTGAATATTATCAGGACAATTATTCCATATGTTAACACCTTTAATAGAAACACAATGACTTTTTACAGTAGTTCGAGCTTTAATTTCTCAAATAATAATGTTCCTCTCAAATTATAACTGGAGTCCCTCATTTTAAACAAATCCTGGACATGATGAGGCAAAAGTTTATTTTTAACTTTATACATAATTTGTATTGTTGATGTAATCAACCAAGTCCCAGAATGTAAAAATTTTAAACTGGCAAATAATGGATTCGTTGGCTCATGATATGGTTTATTACAGTAAATTGTTATAGCTTTCTATTGCAACAAAAATAATGGATTAGTATTAGTTCTGTATATATTTCCCCAAGCCTCAACACAATGTGTCACATATGGAACAAGTAATAATACAATAACATGCTTTTGGAGGGCGGTATGCATTTTCAGAGGCCTCGTCTAACTCTGGCGAATATCGGTCATTTTGGGTATTGGAATCACATTAACAATATTTAATGTCATTTCATTCATTCATTTCATTACTTTAACAATATTTAACATCATGGAGAACCCAGCAAATGCATACATAAAACATTGGCTCACTTTAACAATATTTACTAGCATGGCGAATGTCAAATTAATGTCTGGGATTGATGTTGATAGTGCACTTGTTAAATGTTGGGTTGTAAAACAGTGACGTCATTTGATTTTGCACATTGTTTTTGGGAGTTTGGAATTGTCACATTTATTACATTGTGTTCTGGAGGGGCTTGGCTGATGTTGAATACATTTTTCTCATCTGTGTACACATCTGCCATGTAGGGCTGTCACAATTATTACAATATTCGTCAATCGCGATTATTTTTCATATTTGCGATTATTTTTCATATTCGCGATTACCGTGCATTATTTATTTTATCCACAAAGCATAAAACGACACAGAATCTGACGTCATTTGCTGCAGCCTCGCTCTCGTCTTAAGGCGGGACAATAACATGGATGCTGAGGAGCGATCCGTCCTGCCATTTGGATAAGACGGCCGATTAAAACAGTGGCTGTCTTCTTCAAAAGCCATCTAAGCCGGAGCTGTGTGTGTGTATGTGTGTGTGTGTGTGCGCGCGCGCGCGCACGCGGAGTCAACAGGCTGCAGACTGCGAGGGAGGGGGTGCGTGAGGGAGATTCCTGAATGCAGGCGCAACACGTTACAGTCTGAGAACCATCAGTGCACAGCGAGCGCGGAGCAGAGAGAGGATTTTAACCTGAGTGAACATGTTAACAAAACCAAAATGTGAAGCTGCTTTTACTTCTCTCTGAACTTTCTCTAAAGGTGTGATTCTGCCGTTACTGTCCTGTTCACACCATGTGCGTGTCGTATGCTGAATTTATGAGATCATGAGATGAGATAAATGGTCATATGTCTTTAAAAACATATTTAAAAAATGAGAATATATGAATGAACTGAGCCACAAAAAAAAAACAACCCTGACATGGAGAAGCTGTGGTGATGTTCAGACGCACAGATCACAAAAAGCAGGTGAGAACTCTGAACTTTAACAGCTGTTATTTTCCAAAGGTATTTATTTGTTCAATCTTGAGCTTAATGTAGTGTTTAAGCACAAAACGTGACAGATGAGGAGAAACAATTTCAGAAATGCAACAGAAACAACCACAAATCAGAAAACATTGGGACTATATGTAAAATGAAGATAAAAATAAAAATGTTGCACCATTCCCAGTTTCTCCACTCACAGAAACCAAATGTTCTTCCAGAGTTGTGTAATTATACTACAATAGTAGAATATAAAGAAGGGGAAAAACAGAAAAAAAAATATTTGTCAATCGCAATTATTTGTCTGACAATTAATTGTCTCCAGAAATTCCTAATCGTGACAGCCTTACTGCCATGGCAGCCATGTTTGCTGCTGGCATGTTAGATGGACCAGGCACCTGCAAGCAAAGTGCAGATAGTGTAACGATTGATTTATGAAATGCAAATATGGACTTTTAAAACTGTTATTACCTGTTTATCGCTGCAAGATTCCCGGATTTCATTGTCATCAGCGCAGTCATATTCCATATGGAAGGTGGCTTGATCTGATATTCCTTGGCCCACGCTTCCTGATGGAGAGGTGTTTTTCATCTTCAGCGTGTCAGTGAGGATTTCTTCTGGTTTTCAGATATGTCTTTGATGTAATGGCTTAGGCTAGTGGTTTTCCGGTGTTTTGCAATTGCGATGATACTGTGAGGATCCACCCCAGCTCTGTAGAGTGTGGTTATTGTCGAAGCTCTCACAGAGTGGCAGGTATAGATCTGTGACAGGCCTGCTTTTTTTGAGATTGATTGCTTCATTCATGAAAGTGGTGTCTTTCCCATTGGCACATTTTTGTACCAGTGTCCATTGCTATCATACAACTTAAGAGGATATTGAAATAATCTGTTGTTGCCTGGGTGCAGTTTCTCAAGCAGAAATTTAAACATAGTCACAGCAGGCCCATACATATGTTGCTTCATATAGTCTTGTTCTGCTTGCTTGTTACCACCCTGGTGGTTCTTGGTGACTTCCGTTGCCTGCATATATACTTACTCCTGTCCACTATCATCCGTTGTGGTAGTAAATGTGTCCTTAGTCATGGTGGCCTACCCCTCACGGCCACGTCAGCCAAAAAAATGACAGAGATTGAACCAGCTGCACTCAAGTAGTACAATGGGATCAGAACGCCATGAATTAAAATATTTTCCAGTTTTCTCCATGTTCAACTCACCAATAGGAGGTTTGTGCATTGGCTTCTTGTTTCCCTGTGCGAAAATAAACTTGCATCGAGTAACGAACATCTTGTTGGCTGTGGTGAAGGAGCCGTCTTTGATGACTTTAATACCTCTGCTGTAAGGTGCGGAGCTCACGGTCCGTTGAATGGCTGCCCTTAGCTGAGTTAGTGTAGATGGGGTGAGCGATTTACCCGGCTTTTTACTCTTCACCTCGGCGTAGTAGCGCCGCAGCGTGTCATTTAGTTCTGGTGGCATAACAGTATGCAGGTCGCATTCAATATTGCGCTGTGCGAGCCAGTCACTGAAATTGTGCATTCCAAACTCGATGGATTTTGTCGTGTTAGCTCGTACCACGCTGCTCTCCAAATTTGCCAGTGCATCCTCGTCAAGCTGGCTGTTTTGGCTGCGGTTCTTTGTCGGACTATCCATGAGAAATCATCCGTATTGGGAGCAACACGTACTTCTCGCCTTTTTATCTTTTCCTCTGCGGACAGTTCAGGCTGCGCGCTATGATGTAATTTGTTTATGCACAGCGGGCGGGGTATAGCCAGATAGCGTCGACATAAATCTACGATACCAGCCCAGCAACGTCCCGGTAAAATGATAATAATGAATGATATAAAATGGTTAATGAATGTTGGGAGAGGAAATCTTGTGCTTTATGCAGAATTGCAGTGGCTTTTGACGTTTTAGATTTAACATCATTAATATGTGTTTCCAGCTTAATTTATCATCAATAAAAACACCAAGAAATTTTATATCAGTTACAATTTCAATTTCAATATCATGTAATAATAAATTTCTGCTTAAAGGGAACAGAAACACCCATGGAATATTTATAGCATGAGTAAACACAATAAGTAAACAAATGCGTTCTTTTGATAGTTCAAGAAACACTAAAGACCATAAAACATCTACAGAAAAAAGTTGTGGTCTGAGAGGGTTTGACATTGACCGGCTGCCACCATTTATGCAGGTCAGGCGGGTGACATCACTGGTTGGGGGGAAGATGAACCTCATTCTGAGATTCCACTACACTGTGGAATCTCGCTTTTAGTGCTGCCCACTAAACGCGAATGTCCTTTCATGTACAGTGACATGACACCTCCTAAAAGGGCAAAATATTGACAAAGTTCCCGGATGTTAATGCATTTTCAATGGGGATTTGCGACTGAACACACTCAGAAAAACACTTGCAAAATACGTGTTAAAATGCCATTCTGACCTGGATATTCGACCAGTAAAATTAATTAACATTAAATCATGTCAGGAAAGTATTAAACTTACTCTGACACCCACACATTCTGAAAGTTATTGTTGAAAGTTACAGGGATCTGCACTGTTAAAGCTGCGCTGCTGGGCTGAACCGAGCTGCTGCTGCTGTTTTCAGCATAGCGCAGCAGTTCAAGACATTTACGAAACATTATATATTTATTTATATCTATATATATATATATATACGTATATATATATATATACGTATATATATATATATATATATATATACGTATATATATATATATATAGATATATATATACGTATATATATATATATATATACGTATATATATATATATATATACGTATATATATATATATATATACGTATATATATATATATATATACGTATATATATATATATATATATATACGTATATATATATATATATATATATACGTATATTGTATTTTTACACAGCTATCCTTTATTGACCGAGTTTCATTCATGAAGTCAGTGGTGCGTGTGCACATCTCTGTGTGTAAGTGGTGTGTGTAAGTGTCGTCCCCGGACAACACAGGCACAGGCAGGAAACATACAACTGTTTATCAACCAAATGTCACAGACAAAGTGACAAGAATAACCAAAACCACTTACTTATGGAAGGAAATATTGTCTCCCTTGCTCCTCCGTTTGTGGCTTTGCCAACATGTGCAGCTTTCCAGCATATTCCACCTGTTTCTTGATGAGACTAATAGAACTTCAATGAGCGAGCTCGGTAAACTGCCCAGAACACCCCAACCAGTGACGTCAACCGGAAGTGCCCTCCACAGACTTCAGCCAATGGCAATTTACATGTCAACTTAGCAGAAAATTTCATTCAAATATTATCTACACGTCACTCAAACATTCTAAAAGTGTATGAATAACATTTAATTTTTACCAAGAAATGCACAAATAAATTCTCAAAAAGCATTTCTGTCCCCCTGCAAGACTTATTCCCAAATATGATACACTTAGTTTTACCAAAATGGAGCGATAATTTGTTTGAATTGAACCATTGTTTAAATTTCTGTAATTCATTCCCCATCGTGTCCAGTAGCTGTCCCAAATGATCCCCACTACAAGCAAGGATAATGTGTTGAAAAGGTGGAGGGAGCACTTTGAGGACCTGATGAACAATTAAAATGAGAGCAAGAGGAGGTTGGATAATGTGCCATTGAGAGAGTTAATCAGGAAGTGCAATGGATTAGTAAGGTTGAAGTGAAGACCGTGGTGAAAAGGATGAAGAATGCAAAGACATATATGATCTAGGTTCCATACCACTCGAGGCATAGAAATATTTACAAGTTATGGCAGTGGATTTTTTTATTGAGATTGTTTAACAGAACCTTGGAAAGAGAGAGAATGTGAGATGTGTAGCGGAAGTGCACCGATACAGATTTTTAAGAGTGATGTAGAGAGCTGAAGGGTATTTTCACTAGAAATTTGGCAAAGTGGATAACAGGCATTTTTGCAAGTATGAACCATATTACAGGCATAGAGATTAAGCATTTTCAGGGACTTGTCCTATAGGAACAATGTAACAGACTCATTCAACTTGTCCTATATAGGGATGGGTATTGATAAGATTTTATCGATATCAATGCCATTATCGATTCTGCTTATTGATCCGATTCCTTATCGATACCTCGTGAATTTTGTACTGAAAGTAGGCTTTACAGGTTTCCTATGTATTTCATTGAGTCTTAAAGTAAATAAATATGAAATTAGTCACTGTATCCTTGATCTCTCTACATAAATAAAAATAAACAAAACAATGTTTCGCTTTGAAGTTATTAATTCTGACTGGACTGTATCATTCTAACTTGACTCAGCAGAGTGCCGCGCAGCATTTGGAGCTGTGTGAACAGAATGGAGGACGATTCTCGTTTCTTTCTCACAACAAGACAGGAGTCCCAGTTAGTAACTTTAATCCGCACAAAAGTGACTCACGATTGACATATTCAGGGATGAAAGTGGTGAAAAACAAAAAAAGATGAAACCCAAAATTACCCCCCAACACCACCTGCACGAAAATGTTTGAATTCTAGAAGCTCTGAAATGCAATTTGGGACTATTCCAGACGATAAACTGGAGTGAGTGCAGCATCCATTTAGGTGAGAAAAAAACCCAACATTCCTTATTCAGATTTCTTCCAGTAGTATTCTCTCTTACAAGGATGCAGCAGTTTTCTAGTTTGGCAGATAGTTCTGGAGGAAATCACTGAAAAAATTAACACATTCGGGGTTTTCACGTATCCCATAATCCCTTGCGTGCCAGAGAGTCGCTGCAGTCAAAACAACATAGAGAATCCACACGATGACAATTGTAAATGAATATTATATTACAAAAATGTCTTTTTTTTATGCTTTTCATCACGTTAATAAGAGACTGCTGCATGATACCCTGAAACCTTGCTAAAACAATTATAACAAAAAATCCATGTCTGCTACATTTAATCTGCATGGAATTTAATAAGCGCAAACCGAATTTCAGACATATTATATATATTAGTCTGGAACAAAGAGGACAAACAGTGTTGTAAAGAACAATAATCAAGATGTTAAAGAGCAAACTTCACTTTCCCCCAGAACGACATGAAGAGGAAGCGAGCGTAGCTCACAGCAGCTCCCACTGAAAATAACGGAGAGACAGCCTGTGATTCTCGCATGTTTACATAAAATAAATGCAATATCAATGTCTAAAAACCCACAGAATATATTCACAAGAGTTTTAGGCACAATATAAAAATAGTTTTATGTTGTGATGTTAATTGTGTTATCCGTGTGCAGCGGTTAAAGTGAAGCATGATCAGAGCATATCAGTGCAGTTCTCAATGTTACTGGAGATCTCGCAGCGCGGCGACCTCTCTGAGGTTTTGCGGGATTTGAACCTGAAAAGCCTCAATCGAAAATATGGTTTGACCGAAACAAACTGTCATTAAACTTAAATAAGACAGGGATGAAATGGAGGTGTAAGAGTCACTAGGTGTTCGCAGGAGAACACTTATTTATTTCTGTATGTATCTATTTATTTATTTATGTATGTTCATGTTAGTTGGTTTATATTTTCTGTTGTGTTTCTATTCAGGTTCTTTTGTCTCTTTCTCTAAAATTGTATTAATAAGCATATATTGTATATAATAATCATTAGATTATTAATATATAAACAAAAATAAATTAAAAAAATATTACAATTTGAAAACAAATGCACCGGAACGTGATGACAGCTGCAACTGCTTAATGCTAACTTTTAACATTGAAAATGCCATAGATATGCTAACACGTTAGCATCGCTCCCGTTTTTAAGTTATAAAATACAGCTATCAACTGTTTCAGAACACCATAACAGGTCGGTTTAACATAAAAAAGGTAAATAATACTCACAGATATATGCTCTTTAGGGTTTTAGTGGGGGAAAATTAAGCGAAAGAAATAAAGAATAAACGAAGCAATAGATCGAAGCACTGCTTCAATCTGCGAACCACTGCTTTGATTGGTTCAAGGTTCAAAGCAAAGCCACGCTGCAGAAAAGTTGATTACAGACCCGCTGCAGGGTCTGTAATCAATGTAGAGAAATGATCATTTTCCTGACAAACACCCCCCAAAATAACGGCCAGTTAATGGCTTAACAGAATTGTTAAGCAAAAAGCTTATTGATGTCGGTGGATCGAATCATTTCTTAATGATACCCGAAAGGAACCGGTTCTCGATACCCATCCCTAGTCCTATATGTCCTATATATGAATGAGTTTTTCAAGAATCGTTAAGAATGATTCGATTCACCAATATCAATAGCCTTTTGCTTAATGATTCCCTTATCGGTCCGTCAGAGTTGTCGTTGTTTTTGAGGGTGTTTGCCGGGAAAATGATGATTTCTCTACGTTGATTACAGACCATGCAGTGGGTCTGCAATCAACCGCTTCTGCAGCGTGACTGCTTGAAGCTTGAAGCAACGAAGCAGTGCTTCGATCCGCTGCTTTGTTGGTTCTCTGCTTCGCTGCTTTTCAGAAGTGGCAAGTCCACTTCTTAACCCCTTTCAAAGATGTCAATCATGAGTCACTTTGTGCTGATTAAACTGACCAATTTCATATTTATTTAGTTTAAGACTCAGTAAAATGTTGTTGACATAGAAAACCTGTAAAGCCTACTTTTGGTACACAGAAAATTCACAAGAGCTATTGATAAGGGAATCAATAAGGAATCGGATTGATAAGCGGAATCGCTAATGGCATCGATATCGATAAAATCTATCATACCCATCCCTACCCTTACCCCACAAGGCGAGATATTATATGGAGCCCCAGACCGTGGAAGATTGACAGTCATCTTGTGTTTTCTTCCATCCATGAAGCAAATAGCGTCTGTGTCAGTGTGAGTATGTGGCTCTCATATCTCTTTGACTCTTTGTCAGACCGCCCTCAGCTTCCGGCTATGGCTTGTGCATGACATGATGATGTGCATCCTTTATGATGAAAATTTTGGGAATTAATTTTCAATACCTTATTTTGAAACCTTGTATTTTGATTACATTGTAACATTCGTACTTACAAGATGGCATGGCTCGCTGATGTTACTGGTAGCAAAGTTAAACAACATCAGTGAGTTTATGTTGCTTGCACCATTTCACAATAAAACATTTAATGGCCGGTATCCCAGCAAATACTTTACTGTGAAATGCATGCTGTCAGTGTTCCTTGCGACTAGGGTTTGGTATCAAGAACTGGTTCTTTTCGGGTATCATTAAGAAATGATTCGATCCACCAACATCAATAGCCTTTTTGCTTAACGATTCCCTTATCAGTCCTTCAGAGCGGCCGTTGTTTTTGGGGGTGTTTCTCGGGAAATGATCGTGTCTCTACATTGATTACAGACCCTGCACCAGGTCTGTAATCAACCGTTTCTGCAGCGCGGCTCTTCTTTGAAGCTTGAAAGCAATGAAGCATTGATCTGCCCCGCTGCTTCTTTGGTTCTTTGATTTATTTCTCTTTATCTTAATTTTCCCCGCTACACCCCAAAGACCACATGTCTGTGAGTAATATTACCTTTTTATTTTAAACCGACCTGTTATGGTCTTCTGAAACAGTTGATAGATGTATTTTATATCTTAAAAATGGGACAAATGCTAATGCGTTAGCATGTCTATGGCGTTTTCAATGTTAAAGTTAACATTAAGCTGTTCACATCTCAGCATGTTTGTGTGCATTTGTTTTCTGTATAATAATTAATGGCTCAGTGTTGTCGTAAAAGAATCAATGTATTTATTACAAATTGTAATATTTTTAAAATTTGTTTTTGTTTATATATTAATAATAATAATCGAGTATTCTATCGATTATTCTGGCAATTAATGGAGTAATCGGATAAAAAGTACTTTTGCGTTTTAAAACATTAGCAGTCCAGGGCTCTCCCTATGGCACAGTGTCGCTGTGTCATCACGGAGATTGTCAAATTTAGTGTGTCCCTTTCTGTTTTCCTGGGTAATTATTTATTTTTTCACATCTTTACAAGTTTAGCATCTTTTCTGGTGTCAGGAGCTCAGTCAAAGTCTTGACATTTTGATGAAATGGCAATGGGATGTGGGTTTCTGGTTTTGTTTCCCCCAACTTGTAAAATTTAACCACTTTTATTTGTTTTTTAAAGTTGGTGGACTAGGCCCCTGCTGCTGCTGCTACTGCTTCTTCTTCTTCGTCTTCTTCTTCTTCGTCTTCTTCTTCTTCGTCTTCTTCGTCTTCTTCTTCTTCTTCTTCGTCTTCTTCTTCTTCTTCTTCTTCTTCTGCTTATTATTATTATTTTATCTGAGCTACCGTGTTTGTAAAGCATTGTGTGCTGCCCAAAAAAGCGAAACACTCATTGTGAGTCTAAGCAAAACACAGAAGAAAGAGTGGACTACTTCCAGATGACTTTTTGTCAGTGTTGCTGGGATGGAGCTGTGTGAGGGCAGTGCCGCTGCATACAAATTTGCGAAATGTAGTATGGTAGGTAAAGTTTCACGTCCTTTTCGCCTCTGATTGACTAGAAAGTGTCTACCATGATTGGCTATTTGATTGGCCGTAAAACGTCATCTTAAGTTCAGGAACTGCTGTGTCTTATCTCAGTCGTAACAGTGTGATAAATGCGTGCCGTTATATTTATATTCCAAGTTCACGTTTTCATAGCCTTCTTAGAGTGTGTTTAAATAGTCTTAGCTTTTTGGGGGTAGTTTTTGATGAAAACGTGAACTTACAATGTCATCACAATATTGGATTCTTGTTTACTCTGTTGGCTCTGACAGTATTCTGTTAAAGCATATGCAGACGTGCAATGCCTGGGTCCAAATGTAGGCCTATGCAGTAAAATATCTCCTCCAATCTTAACACATTTCAGCCCATTTGTCACAATTGTGACTGACACTTTCAAGGCTATAAAAATGTTACTGAATCAATCATCAGTACATGTAGAGCAAAAATGGAGACATGGAAGGGTTTGAATGAAGTATGTGCAATATCAAGTGTGTAGTACAATTTCTCACATGACCAAGAATCGATAATGGCATCGATATCGATACATTTTATCAATACCCATCTCTCATTGCGACTGAGTTTAACTTGGCAACACTGATGAGACTTTAGCTAAAATCCATTAAGTACATAAGCTGAATAAATATTATATTTTCCCACAATTTGTACAGCGTTTCAGTAAGTACATAAGCTGAATAAAATCTTACATTTGCTATGAGTTCAAGTTAAATAAACTGTGACCCCATGTAATGGACTGCATTTAATATAGCACTTTTCCATCTGCATCAGACGCTTAAAGCTCTTTAAATAATGCCTCACATCACCCCGATGTCAGGGTGCTGCCATACAAGGTACTCACTACACACCAGGGGCTCAGGGGGATTAAGGACCCATGTTCTTTCTTTTTGGCTTCTCCACATAGGCCTCACATGAACTTATAATTATGAAAGGAAAGAATAACTGAGTTTGTCCCAGAATCTCTAGATTGATCCCACGTGTCTTCAAACCCAGAATATGAATTCCAAAACAGTGTAGTGCCTGACAGTGTGAATCACTCTGTTTCCCGGTGAGAGCCGAGTTCCTGTCCTGGCTATCATGTTGCATAAATATTTGAAAACTTCCTCTCAAAAAGGACTCTTAAGCTTGTTGAATTATTAACCATATGTACCTTTGTTTAGGTGAAATGTTGCTTCTATATTTTGAGGGGCCACATTGCTGCCCTCATATTGTAACATGGTAGCAGTTTTTGGTTCGACTGAATTTTCTTCTTTTATACTATTTTTACAACTCCCATTCTGTGCTATACAATATTTTTGATGTGAAGGTGTCTATAAAGCACAAGTTGTCGGAACTGGGTGCCATTCTGAGTTACACATTTCACATCAGTTAAACAGTCTTCCTGCGGTGACTGGCATCCTGTCCAATATGTTACAATTTGAAACACGTTCTGTGGTCTTTCATGTATGGATGTTGCAAGGTTGTCGACATGAAGTTTGTCATGTGTTACAAATGATAATGATGTCTAATTCATTGGTGAAAAGCTGAAGAATCGCTTGTTCAGTGCTTGACAGATGGTTTTTCACAAAAGTGAAATTTGAGCTCACTTTCTATTTTCTTTAATTTAACTGTTGTGCGTTCCGCCAAGATTTTCTGGTTTGCAATTGTCCCTGGATCAAGACCAAAGCCAGGCTTTCAATGACTCCCTCGACCTGGTCATCATAAGTGTATCAGTATGAGTGAATGTAGCGAATTTACAGGAGGAATTACTGGTCTCAGCAGTGACCTTTATGTCTGTGGGTTCTTGGTCTTAAGATCAAGAGATGGCTTTGGTCCTATTCAGACTGGGGTTTGCAGTCCAGCTTGAGCCGATTCAATCCCAGATTTCTTTATAGCCAGATAGTGTCAGACATGTCTTTTGAATCTGGCTAATCTACACTCACTCATTTCATCACTCATCTTCAACCGCTATCTGGGATCGGGTCACAGTGCAACAGCTCGAGCATTGACCACCTCTTACAGGTGAATCCAAGGCGTTCCCAGGCCAGTGTGGAGAAAATAATCTCGCCATCTAGTCCTGGGTCTTTCCCGGGATCTCCTCCCAGATAGACGTGCCTGGAACACCTCCTGAGGGAGGCGCACAGGGGCATCCTTATCAGATGCCTGAAACCACCTCAGCTGGATCATCTCAGCGTGAAGGAGCAGTGGCTTATTCGAGTTCCCCATGGATGACCAAGCTTCTCACTTTATTTCATCCTGCACATGCATCCAAACTCAAGCCAGCTCAAACCAAATTCAAGCTGTGCATGCGTGCACATGGGATGTTTCCATTGTCAGAGTGAATGAGGACAACTTGGCTGTGTTTTATCTTTGCAGAGGAGGAATAATGGACAGCCTGATGGATTAGTTGCAGAGAGTCGTCTTTCAGAAGTGGAGTGAGCCGGATTTGAGTGTGATTTGACGCAGCCACTGTTAGTGGCCATTTTACGCATCACTTTGTGCGTGCTTTTATATCCACCCTTATAATTGAAAACACGTGGGTGTGGTTCTTGGTCCAGTGAGACATTGGCATCAATTGTGACCAGTTTGACCATCATTTGATGCTTAGCCTAGCCTCATGTGTCATACATCATACTGACACAGTGAGAGACATTGGGGTAATTTTTGATCCTACGTTGTCTTTTGACCTCCACATTAGAGATATTATGAGGACTGCCTTCTGCCACCTGCGAAATATAGCGAAGATTCGTCCCATCCTGTCTATGGCTGAGGGTGAGACCCTGATTCATGCATTTGTTTCTTCTAAATTGGACTACTGCAATATTCTATTTTGTGGTTTACCTTAGCTCAGCATTAGGGCTCTCCAATTGGTTCAAAATGCTGCTGCCAGACTTTTCACAGGAAGCCGAAAGTTTGACCGCATTACACCCATTTTGGCGTGTCTTCACTGGCTTCCTGTCCCTGTGAGATCACATTTTAAGGTTCTGTTACTAACTTATAAAATTGTTCATGGGGCTGGCACCCTCCCTACTTAAGCTAACCTACTTAAACCCTACGTACCAGCCCGGGCTCTGCGTTCTCAGCGTGCAGGACTACTTTGTGTCCCTAGGGTGAATAAAAAGTCTGTGGGTCACAAAGCTTTCTCGTATCGTGCCCCTGTTCTGTGGAATGATCTCCCTTCATCCACAAAATAGTTGGATTCTGTAGAGACTTTCAAGTCCAGATTTAAGACACACTATCTTCCTTTCATATGGCTAGCATACTGGCATAGTATGTTACTATGCTTGTACTCCTTTTAAATTCATTTTATTATAAACAGAGCTGGCCTCAACTTTATCTAAATCTGGGTCTTTTAGCAAAGCTTAGGATAGTGGTTGGCTATCACCTTTAGTATTTCTTTTTTTTTTTTTTACTTGCCCCCATCTGCATATATAGTAATGGTAAGTGCCACACTGGCAAGAACCATTTATGAACATTAAATACCCATATATCAATTTATTCTTGCAGACAGAAGGTATGTAGTGCATAAGTAATAGGGTGTGTGTGTTGTGAGACCCCCATCTGCCCTTCCCGATGCAGCCTACAACATCCTACTCAAAGCCAACCGACACTTCTATCAGGAAGGGCCGACCATCAAAACAACACAAAGACAGACAAGAACGAGAGACAATGGTGAAAACAATAACTGTGACGTGAGACACCAAAGAGACGGTGCCCCAACCATACAACTACATGACAAACAACCACACATGAACAAACAGTGACAGTAACAGTCTGTTGTCTAATTAGTGAGCATCCATACCCTAATCTAGAACACCGTAGTGTTAATCCTCTTAAGAGCACCCAAAAACTGAATTGTGGTGACGGCCACAAAAGCGCAACCATCCACACACAGAGATCCAGATCACAGCTAAATATCCGATCACTACTGTGGCTGGTGTGTTGGGCCAAGACAAGAGTACAGAACCTTACCATATGACATGGACCACTCCGGCATGTCAGAAGCCACACGGCCGGCCGCGGCACAGACGGAAGTGGGTCCAGGACGCAGGGCCCCGGGGGAACCAGGAGAAAAGGGGCAGCGGAAGGGCACAGGGGCCAGGAAAGGCAGCTCCCAGAGCCACTGGGCAGCACAGCAAACCAACAGGGAGCGGCCCGACGGTGCCAGAACGCACCCCCGATGCTCCCCAGTGCCAACACCCACGCCCCATCACCACCGCCCACCCTCACAATGGGCCGCGGGACCCCGGGCCCCACAGGCCCAGAGCAGGGCCAGGGGACCACGGCAGAACCGGCGAGGCAGACCCCCTACCCCAGTATTTCTTCTGTTTTTCTTGTTGCTAAATGCTGATAAATTATACTGTATTTGTTGTGTTTCTGCCCCCTGATTGTTTTTCTCTTTGTTTGAGGTGTGGCTCCTTACACAGATGGGAGTAGGCATCTTCTTCTGCATGCCTCCCTTCCTGTGCACCAGCATGGACTCCCAAAATTTCCTGTATATTCGTATGTGTGTGTATGTATATATATATATATATATATATATATATATATATATATATATATATATATATATAATATACAAGGTCTGTTAGAAAAGTATCTGACCTTTTTATTTTTTTCAAAAACTATATGGATTTGAATCATGTGCGCTTGCATCAGACAAGCTTGAACCTTCGTGCGCATGCGTGAGTTTTTTCATGCCTGTCGGTTGCGTCATTCGCCTGTGGGCAGGCTTTGAGTGAGCACTGGTCCACCCCCTCGTCGGATTTTTATTGTTTAGGAATGGCGGAGTGACTGCCGTTTTGTTCCATGAAAATTTTTTCAGAAACTCTGCCAGTCAGCCAGCCACCGAAAGCCGTCTGAATCTTATGAATGGCTTCCAATGAGAGAACTTGCAAAACCGCAGGGTGTTCAAATACTTATTTTCCTCACTGTACATGCATGCCAAACTATGGGGGCAGTCTGTACAGATCACGGATCACCTGTGATCCGTTACGCCACTAATTATAACTACATTTTGCTAATGACATTTTGACAGTGGAACACAGAGAACTGTATGCACAGCTGTCTTTGTGCATTTCACTGGTGTAATGGCATAATTTTACAGTTTGCTTTACTACTGTGGATGGGACAATAATGTCTGGAATAGATTTTTTTATTGCCATCGCATGAATATTTTAAGTTATGTGGCAGAGTTCATGCATAATGAATCACAAGGTACATACCCTCAAGTGGCTGAATTTCATTTTGTGCTTAACTTCCATTGACACTCACATAATCCTCAGTTACATATGGTCTATATCACCTTACCCTCCACTCTCAGCTGTACAATTAATCTTTGAAAGTCATATTCAAACTGTCTCCACCCCAGAGCACAAATGTTGGATTTTCTTGGGTCTTAGTAAATCAGGCCCTATGCGATGGTACAAATGGATCCATTTCCACTGCAGGAACTCAGACTCCTCCCCAAATTTCAGGAATGGGTACAGGAACTGCCCATTTCAGCTTTTGTGTCTCTGGTGGAGTGAAGAACCACTGGGCTTGCAGTGACAGTCAGCAGCCTATTGCCAGTGATAGTAAACAAGACTTTGACTTTAGCTGTGGGATTAACAGAACATTAAAAATGTTTGCAAACTCTTTTTTTTTTTTAAATACCTGCCTGAAGCCTTCTTGACTGCAATCCTCTATAATGTCCATGAAGTCCCTTGTCATTTGATCTGTTGCTTTTTCGCTAAATTGTGGTTATTTTGCTTGTTTCTGATTGTTCTCACTTTCTCAAATGCCACTTGTGCTGGTGTCACTTTTCAGCATCGAACCACACCCAGCAGCACTTCTGGTCCAATTAGAAGTACAGATCCTGCAGGAGGGACTTTCTCTCCTGTCAAGCCCTCTGATGAACGTTGAATCAGCACGTGTTCAGGAGAATGACCTGATGCATAGATCCCTTCAGTTTTAAATGTGAAGGTTTTCATTTTTGAATGTACATGACCAGATGAATACATAATTGATGAACGGGGTGGGGTGAGAAAATTTAGAATGCCTGGTGTGGTTTAAAAAAATAATTCCAGGCATAGTGCAGCTAGAAGCCAATTTCCCTTCCTGTAAAATGTATGTTTTGCATAAACAGTGCTTTTACATCTTGCTATAATCAATGGGATGCACCGATACCACTTTTTTCCAGTACGAGTATATACATTTGGGTACTCGTCGATACCAAGTACCAATATGAATACTAATGCATGGCTGTGAAAACTCTGCGGATCCGCGGAATTCCACGAATTTCATCATGGGGACAGGGGGTGGGGTGTTTGTGATGTACTCTTTAATTGTGATCATCACTGAGTCTTTAAAATGCTTATCGCAAAACGTTCTCTTTTTTTACGACATTGTGTAAGTTTTATAAGTCCGCGGACACTGATCTGTGTGTTACAGATACAAATCAGTTTCCTCGGATGCGCAGAGTTTCGCGGAGGAAAAATGCCACTCAAAGCGTAGCTGTTACGACAGTTGTTGTAAAGCAGGACTGGTTGGTTGCTGCGGCGACGCTGTGTGGCTCCTGTGCGGCGCTTAAGATAAACGCAGCATGTGGACATCCCAAACTTTTAGAGCTTTCAAGTTTTTAAAAGAAGATTTGTTCAGCATGTCTGTGTCATGGAGCGACGTCACACAGAGAGAAGATGGTGAGAAAGACTGTTTGAAAAAGTCTTATAAGGACAATAATCCGTGGAATCGTCGCTGGCTTCATCAACACACCTGAAAGAAAAGAAAGGGGAAAAGTGAACTGTGCTCTCTCAGGAAACACGGAAAGAATTTTTCTCTCCCTGGAAAATAAACATTCTGCTGTTCAAACATGATTTAGACAAGATTCACTTTAGACAAGATTCACTTTAGACAAGATTCACTTTTAGACTTTATTCCCTAATCTAGACTTTCTTTCATTGTAAAATAGACATTGTGGCTTTGAATGGATTTAGGCTACATGAATTTACACAAGAATATGTGACGTTTTACTATAAGGTATGTTATTGATATTTTACCATGATTTTCCAAATATTCTACAAGCTTTAGCTGTGGTTTTTAAAATGCTATAACAGTCTTTTCAGTCTTCATAAATTTCATGTAGTTTAATTGTTCAGAGTTAATGCATAATTTGGTTTACAATTAAAAAGAAAATCATTCCAGGTCCTACTTCCATGTCATATTCTGTTATTTCAACATCATCGACAGTTCAAATGAAAGGTTGAATATAGGATCATTTAAATATCCACTAATTTTGAGATTTGTTCTTCCAGGAGATGCTGAAAAAGTATCATTATATAAAAATGTAATTCTGGGGCCCCACAGGGCCCTAGACCCCGGCTCCTGGGTAGCTGCTCTCTGACAAACTTGAAAATTAGGGCTGCAAAATTGATCTTTATTCTAGGAAAGAAAACTATTACAATCAATGTAGTGCATACAGTAGGCCTACAAAATCAGAACGTACTCTAAAGCCCATTGCACATGATGGTTTCCTTGCGCACCAGTAGCATGCTCACCATGTATGCAACCCCTTTCTGCTACCCAGTAGTAAGTCGCTACACAACAACATTTTCCTGCTACTTGTCAACCCCATGGCCCCATTAGGCCCTGACACTGATACTAAACCAGGCCACATGGCTGGAATGTAGGACAGGTCAAATTCCCTATATCCTGTTGGTCATAAGTAAGTCAGGTCCCTGCGATTTGTTAGTCACTACACATGGACTGTGAGTATGGTCACCGTGCATGGAAAATCTAGCACTGCTAGATATCCTGCGCATGGTGAGCAAGTCATACAATCCTGTCCTTAACCACTACACACGAAGAGAACGAGTAGCTGAAAGGGGTTACTCACGGTGAGTATGTTCACCATGCACAAGAAATCTCTCATTAAGAAATTCAAAATACAAGAGATAATATCATGAACTTCAAAAGGCACGTTTTTTTGAGGGGCCAGCCATTTCAGGGTTAGTACCTTCCCGTTTATTGGCCTTGCTTGCTTCTGCAAACACCCCAGAGAAGTAAGGCTGAAGATGAACTTTTGGTCTGTCTTTGGGCGGCGTGACTTGTCTGGAGCCATGATGAAACAGCTGGTCTTGGATCCCACTCTTCTATGTCCACCATATTGTGATGCACATAAAGGTATAAATTCTCGGTTTCAACAGACATACTCATTCTGTCATCTGATTTCAGCACATTACTGGAGCTAATGATACGTTCAACATCTACAGAGTGAGGCTTGGCTGCAAGTATACGGGCTAAAGCCACCAACAGATTATGGAAACTTCCTTCAGATCCAGCAAGTTTCTTAACCAACTCAGACAAGCTTAAAGAAGCCAACGTGCCACTGGTCAAATCTAAGTTCACTGCATCCCGATATTCCAAATCCAATTCCATGAGGTCAAGGTCTGGGCAGATCTGTGTGTGGATTGCCTGGAGATCAGCATCTGGTGACAGTGTGACAAATGGTTTGATAAGCGCCATTAGATCTCCATCAGCATCAAACCGAACCACCAAGCAGATCATTGGCTTCCAAGTTTGCTAAGTTAGTTTTCACAAGTTGAATTTGTTCATGTAGATTTATTACTGTTACATCATCAGCTTGAATTCTTTGTTGAAATCGGGAGAAAACTGACAGTATATCAGCAATATATGCCAAGAGTTCCAGGTTTTGCTTGCTTGTTAAGAAAGCCAGAAAACCTTTAGCTTGTACATCTCTTGCTGGAGCACTCTTGAAGTACAAGACAAGTGCGTTCCATGAGACCAAAACGACTGGAGCATGGAATGGTGAACTGAGTCCATCTAACCTCAAACATACGAGGCAGAGATAGGTATTCAAGGTTATTTTCAGATGCAATATCTTTCAGTTCCCTTGTACGCAGCCCTGATGTATGGAAGTAGGAGGACATGCCTGCAAGCTTTTGCAGGAGGTGGCTAACCTCTTCAATACTGTCAGTTACAGATTTCCATGCCAGCTGGGACCTATGCACTGCACACCAAATCTTCATGGTTGGAATATTGGACTGTACTGCCTCATCAAATTGTGCCCATAAGCCATTCTTTTCGCCAGTGTTGACACTGGCTCCATCAGTTACAAATGAAGAAACACTTCTCAGCAGAGGCATTGCATCATCACCAATAGTTTTTTGGCAAGCTCTTACTACAGCATCATACACTCCACTGGCCCCTCTCAGTAGGCTCTTCAGCACCAAGAAATACTAAGTCTTCTTCACCATCTTCACCAACAAGTTTTGCCAAAACGTAGATTTTGTCAATTTGTGTTCGGTCGACAGATCCATCACAGCGCAGTGACACTGCCAGTGACTTCTCGATTCTTTCCAAGATGAGCTCTGTCAACTTTGACAATTTCTTCCAAGAACTCATGATGGATGCAGGTGAGACATATTGAAGGTCTTCACTCAATTTGCTTCCTGTCAGATCGTGCGACTTATCATTGAATCTGAAGGCTTGTGCTTTTTTGCTCACAACTATCCGCATTGGGAATGAGTATGCTGATAGGGTAAGTCGCTTGGCATCAGCATAAACATGTGTCAACAAGCCTCCTATTTTGTTGGCTAATTCTTCATTAGCTTTTGAAACTGCCATTCCCATTGGCGTTTGTTCTAGTATCCTGTTTTCGTAAACTGGAATGTCTTTTTTGGCTTACAACAGCTTGATGGAGATCAGATTCAAAGTGGTTAGTGACTGTTGCTTCTCTGTACACAGCACCCTCCTCCAAAACGATATTAGGCAGTTTGCCTTTCCAGGTGTGTTTCTTTACTGTGTCCAAATCATCATGACACACATTACATCTCACAAAATGTCTGCCATTTCTATGCATGTGTGTCAGCTTATTCCAGTGTGAGTTTTCCTTTATTGTGTCTTGTTTTGAGGTAGTCATACTTTCTTTTTCTTTGGGCTCCAGTACGACAGCAAGAATGTTCTCATTCATCTCACTGGATGAATTTGGAGACTGTTGGGTTTTGCTGCTTTCATCATGCTCTGGTTCTGCAGCTTCTGTTAAAGCCCTTTCACTCTTTTGTAGCTCATTTTCTGCATCTTTGTTGCTGTCTGTTACTTGATTCTGCAACCATCTATTCATGAATGCTCGTTGACTATCTTTACTGGCCATGATTTGGGTACAAATTACATCAGTGGGCAAATCTGCAAGGTGAGAGAAATGGAGAGGTTTTTTTTTTCCTTACAATTTCCAATCATGTGGAAGTCCATTTAAAATCCTCTGTTTAAATTTTAATTTGTGCAGACTCACACTTAAGCAGTTAAGCTTGCTTTTGTGTGCAGGTTGCACAACTAATTAGCATAAGCCAAAACATCTTACTGATGATCTTAGCCTCAATAGCATGGCAGATATTACAGGCCTATGGTATAATAGTCTAGCTATAATATTCATGTTTAATGTTATTCATGTAGTACTACTTACATATAGAGCTTTCAAGGCAGGTGTATGAAACAGTCAGTCATGTCCTGAAGGGCAGTGAAGGCTGAATTCTTATGGCATTGAGGACAGTTTCGTGTGAATGAGGTAATTCAGTATGTTATCATTGTGTCTTGCTGCCTGAGATGAAGAAAGGAAGTTGAGGAAAAGAAACTGCCCCCTGCAGGAGACCCTGCTACCTCTAGCTACCCCTGGTGGTAAATTAGCAACTAAAGCTATATGCCTTAGTGTAGGTGTTTCTTGGTGGTCTTTTCCTAATAAACATGTATCCCTTGTAAAAGGGTTCTGATATTTACATTATAAAACCAGCAATCATATCCAATTATGATTTATCTCTCTGGCAGAGTATGGTCAGTAGGCCAGTAGGGGAAGCCGGGAGGGAAGGCTGAAGGTGTACAGCCCCGGCCCCATGACAGTGACCAGTCACCATTGTCCTCACACCTCACTATCACTGTAGGCAAAGGCCCCATCACCCTGGAAAATTCTCATTTGGTGCCAAATTTCCATAAATGTGCAGTTGTAAAAAATCCTTAAAAAAAGCCCTGAATTTAATTGTGTGCAGACAGAATCGCCTGATGCCTGTGGTAACTGAGATGTTAATGAATGAAGCGTGCTGTGACTCTTTCAACTTGTGGCAAAAAGTGCAGCTCGTGGGGGGGAGCAGAGGTTCCACTGACTTCGTCACAGGCACCCAACAAATGGATTACACCTGTAGCGGCCCTAGCCGGTCTCCCATCGGCCTGGACAGCCACACCAGGGGCTGCAACTCAGCAACCTGATGAACAACCTCCGCTGCTGAAACCGTGATCTGATAGAGGAACTGTTGCACAAAGTGCCCAAGTCACACAGGAACGTTTTTCAGCCACAACAAGAAATTAAAGTATTTTCAGATGTTGTTTTCCAAACTCAGGAGGCCTTATGTGGATAATTCTTCAGGATTTGATGAATCCCACTGAAACAAACAGGTAAGGCTTCATATTTCTCCATGTGTGAATTTACTCTGCATGAGGACCGCGGCTTTCAGCCAATCAGTGGACAGCATTGATGGACGTATTTCGATTCATGAGTAAATTGCATGAAAGCCTGTAAAAATCCATAAATTAGCCACATCATTGTTTAAGCTGCAGTGTTCAAAAGACATAAGTAAAGTTAGTGACCGATACCCGATACTGGTATCAGAATCAGTGCATTCCTAGTTATAAGCTTTGTAATCTGTTATGCACCTGCCAATATTACTGTAGATCTGTGGAGAAACACCCAAAGTGGAGACAATAACAGGGAAAACCTTCCCCATCAGATTTAACTTTAAGGGAAAAGAAAGTGAGGTGAAAAAAATCCTCCAGCAGACATAACTACAGTGCTGGTGCCATACATATCTCCACCGGAGCAGGGTCAAGAGGCAGGAAATGGGAAAAGGAAAGCAATGAGAGAAGAAACTGTAGGGCTGTCAAAAGTCTTCAAGCCACAGAGGTGAAAATGGGAGGAAACAACATAAGGGGAGATGGTACGATCACTTGCTTGTTCCAAATACCTCTTCTCAACAATCTGGAAGTAAAGGACAAGGAGTCAGAGGAGAAAATGCAGAGTTGCTTTGACTGTTATATATCCTTTGCCAAAAACACAGTGGTCCATGGCATTACATGGTATAAGCACATCTGTGGATACATTATTTTAGTGCGGATGTGTGCAGTTCTGATTTCTCCCTTTTCCTCCCCTGTATCCCTCTGTTTTCCCTCTTTTGTCACATACATATAGAGTTAGTCTTTTTGAAGATCAGACAGTCATTGTTTTCTAGCAACAGGTCAGCTGTACCTTTTATAATTCAATATGTAATGTATTGTGTTCTGGCTCTGTGGCGTTTTGCTTTGGATTCTGAGTGCAGTGAGTGACAGCATCGCACGGCAGCTTACTGGTTGAGTGTTTGGCACTCTTGACTCAAAAATGATCTGTCTAAAAGCAGAAAGTGTTGACACAATTATGTGAGAAGTGCTCGTTAACCTTGTCTAGCACGTGTGTTACCACCCCTGCAAAGAAATATGATACATTTTGGCATTTGTGAGTCAGTTCATACTTGTCCGTCAGCATTTTGATGCATCTATGAATTGATTTCAGCCCCACCCTCCACCCTGAGCAACAACAACAACAAAAAGACTGTATTTCCTCAGTGCAGCAAAAAAAAAAATAAAAAAATCATGTCAGGCAGCTTACAGCGTAGTGGATTTGTTTTGTTTGTGTGTGTGTGTGTAGGTGTGTGTGTGTGTGCATGTGCAGAGTGCAGTGGTACCAAACAAATGGAACCAAACTGTACTCTAAATGCAATGCAAACACAAATACTAAGGATGAATAATCCATGTCATATGACATGCAAAGCACCAATCAAATGACAAGGATCCAGTCAGACCGTTATATAGTATACAAATAATGAATGTTTATGAGTTCAATGGTATGAATATTTCATGAGGTGAAAACTGGAACATACTCTTCAACGAGGCAAAGCCGAGTTGAATGGTACGTTCCAGCTTTTTTGAAGATCAGGACCTGGACACACTATTCAGTCTGTCCTCTTCTACATAAGGTGCTGTGTAGAAAACATCACAGAGGACAGATGCATCCTGGTCTTTCCAAACAGGGAGCCCTTGATCACAAAGGAGGTCCAGACCCTGATCAGAGCTCATAACTTGGCCTTCAACATGAGACAGAGATCTCGACGTCATTGCCAGAGCTCACCTGAGGAGGGGTACCAAACAGGCTAAGAACATAAGAATGTTTTTAGAATGTTAGAGTTCAACAGTTTTTTTCAAGAGGAACTCAACCTTTTTATTTCCTGTTAAGCCCTGGTCACATAGAACTACGAAGGACACCGAAGCCAAAACGAAACAAGAAATCTGGACTTATGTTGACTGTTGGAGACATCATTGTCCAGCTTTGTTCCTGTAGCTGGGCCCTTTGCCAGAATTTTCAAACTGTTGAAAAATGGGAACGAATCATAACGACAACCTGAATTTGTCCATATTCCGTTTTGCGTTCTGTTTTGACAGTTTCCTCATCATTTGCATAGTTCCCGTACCATCAGCCAAGGGCGCAGTTTAGAACTAGAAATTGGGGGGGGACAAAGTGCCAGGCCCGCAGGGCTGAAGGCCATAGGCCGGGGTCTGGGGGCTGCTTTAGGCTCCCAGAAGCCAACGGGTTTCTAGATAAGCTCAGATGCATTCTGAGCATCCAGAACAGTAATTTTATGTTTTGAGAAGACCATAAAGTGGACACCATTTGACTTATGCAATTTGAAACTGTGGATATAAGTACTTTATTCTGAGACTAGCCAGCATTGATTTTATTAACATCCTCGTGTAAATAAGGTATCACCACATGTGTAGAACTCAAAAAGAATGATAGGGTTGAGTTTTCATTAAAAAACAACTGCAATGTGGTAAAATGTATTCATAAATATGAAAGAACAGGCTCTTAATACTTATTAACTATCGCATCCTGTATTTTTTTCTCAAGATTTGTTTTTGCATAAGTTTGAAAAAAACAACAGATCATAAGTTTAGGATAAATTGTTTATCATGAATTTATTTTCGAAGTGGCACTAATGACAACACTCATACTGAACATAATTTCGCTTGCATAGACTGATTTTGTAGATCAAGCAATAATTGCAGATGGAGCTTTCTGAGGTTCCAGATAGCTTTTCTGATTCCTTTTCTAACTTTCAGAATTTAGTAAATTAGCATATGGTCCATTGATACTTATGTGTAGACACTAGTCCCTAGAGGCAACTATTTTTGGTTTCAAATCTGGGCAAAATGCAGTCCCAGAAAATCCCGAATGTGACAAACAAAGAAACAGTGTTGTAAACAAGTCAATGCTGCTAAAAATACAAACTTGCAGAACCAAAGATACTATTCTGACATGGTTTGGCACATAAGACTGACAATGGTTTGCAGATAAGACTGACATGGTTTGCACGTAAGACTGGCATAGCATGTTTCAAGTACACACATATATGTCAGAAGGTGGGGGGGGGGACATACCATATTCTGTCCCCCCTGGTTGAAAAGGTGGGGGGGGGGGGGCTATGTCCTCCCTATCCCCCACCCGATTGCGCCCATGCCATCAGCATTCCCTTTGACTGTCGTCCAGCTTCGTCCAACCTCTCAAGTCCAACGTCTTGCGCGAATGTTGAAGATATCTGAACGGATCAATAACTAAAGATCCGATGAGCTGAACTTGACTCTCCCATGTGTGGGACAAAAAGCAATGTTTTCATACAGAAACAATAGCGGCAACAATATTTTATCAACTACTTTAACTATTTACTCATGTTCCAGCCGTCTCTCAGCAGTTTGTGGTTGGAACGTGCGTGTGCACACACGTTCTTGTGAAGACAAACCTGTTGTCAAGACAACCAGATCCCGCAGCTATAGGTGCACTTATGGTACTGGCAACATAAGACTTGACTTACTTATAGTAACAGCAACATGCGACTGAGCTAAACTGGCTAAACTTCTGCTTTGATTCATCTGTCTACTTCTTTACCATCTTCACTGCAGGCTTTGCAGATTTTAATTTCCTCCTGTAAGTAGGGATGAGTGATCAGAGAGTCCCAGAGCTGCACAGGGAACAGAGTGATAGGCATCTTTTATTGTTGTGTAGCAGTGGTCAGAAATGTTTGAGTCCCTGGTGGAACACATGATGTGCTGTCTGTATTTATGGAGATCATGGCTCAGATTTGTAGTGGAATATGCACACTGACCAGCACGAATGGGAAGAACTCCCACTGTGAATAGAATGGGTGAAAATTTATGAAAAAGTCCTCTTCAATACTGTGACATCTGTGCACCAACTTTCATTTACATAAAAGCATGTTCTGCCTCCTCTCGTTTTCCCAGAGAGCTCCGTTATGCGGTCTGAGCTCAGCAGATGGAAGCCAGGAAGGTGCAGAGCACTGTCAGGGATATGTTCACTGAGCCAGGGTTCAGTGAAACACAGTGCGGCTGATCTCCCGATGTCTGAGTTTTTTCTGGTGAGAATCAGCAGTAATTCACCCGTCTTGTTCGACAGAGAGCATACGTTGGTGAGATGGATAGACGGAAGAGCCATAGATAGACAGAGCACAGCGCAATAGCCCCCACTGTCTCAGCTTCTTGAGCATACCCGCCTCGCTTCCCCCTCTGGCGTCTTCTGTAAGCTCCAAGCAGGGCTCCTCCTCCAGCCAAAACATCTGTCAAACCCCCCTGGTTCTGGTGCAAACTGGCAAAAACCATTTCAACAGATGACAGTCCAATGTTATGATTTCTTCTCTGGAGTAGGAGACCAGTGGGGCATGCAGAAAACACACAGACAGACGTGGTTCCTGGATCCAAATTGTCCGCAGGTTATATTTGAATTTTCTGATCCGTGAATTACGTTGTATCAGAACCCAGTACTGATATTGGATCGGATCGGCCCCATCCCTAATCATGATGCCATATAGTTGCCTTTCTTAGAGAAATATTTTTAATAAACTCACTCTGAAAATTGAACTCAGGAATAATGGCAGTTAACATTGTGTGATTTTGGTTAGGTCAATTATACTGACTGAATGAATGTTAATTTTGAATGAAAATTCAGGAACACTTGTTAAAAATCGCGTCCGTCCGTTTTCCATGCAAACATTGAGACAACATTTCAATCTCGACACAGAAAGGCCACGGGTGGGACTCGATGTCATGACCTTACTGTGAGGCAACAGTAGCTAACCACTAAGCAACTGTACTGCCCAAAAATACATTTGTTGTTCTTATTATGTCCGCCAAGGACGGAATAAAATTACCTGCATTTATTTGTCTGTTTGTCTGTCTGTCTGTTAGGCAGGATTACATCAAACTACTGCACGGAGTTTGATGACATTTTTAACACAGATACATATTAGTCCATGAAAGACTCCATTAAATTTTGGAGGTGATCTGGATCTGGATCCAGATTCTGGAGGATCAAGATTTCACTTTATTTGCGCTTTGAAGGATTATGTCAAAACTACTTAACGGATTTTCACAAAATTTGCACCACAGATGGAATTAGGGCATGGAAGACTCCACTGAATTTTGGAGGTGAACCAGATCTCAATTCTGAATCAAGATTCACTTTATATAGGCTTTGAAGGATTACGTCAAAACTACTTCACAGATTTTGATGACAGTTTCCACACAGATACATATTAGGCCATGGAAGACTTCACTTAATTTTGGAGGTGGTCCAGATCCAGATCTGGAATCTGAATCAAGATTCACATTATATATGCTTTGAAGGATTACGTCAGAACTGCTTCATTGATTGTCACCACCTTTTCACTATGGACACATATTAGGCCAAGGAGACTCCATTAAATTTTGGAGGTGATCTGGATCCAAAATCTGGATTCTTGATCAAGATTTCACTTTATATACACCCGAAGGATTATGTCAAAACTACTTCATGGATTCTCACCATATTTGCACCACAGATAGACATTAGGGCATGGAAGACTCCATTAAATTTTGGAGGTGATCCAGATATGAATTCACATTCCCGATCAAAATTTCCCTTTATATACACTTTGAAGGATTACATCAAAACTATTTCATGGATTTTGACAAAATGTTTTAAACAGATATATATTAGGCCATGGAAGACTCCATTAATTTTGGAGATGATCTGGATCCGGATTCTGGATCAAGATTTCGCTTTGTATAGGCTTTGAAGGACTTCTTCAAGACTACTTCACAGATTGTCACCAAATTTGTACCATACATAGACATTAGCGCATGGAAGACTCCATTAAATTTTAGAGATGATCCGGATCTGGATTGGCGGACGTCAGAAATCTCTGTTTGCGCTTGGTGGTGGTGTTATTATTATTATTATTAAAGTGAAGGGATGTGCTCATTTTTGGGCAGCATGGTGGATTAGTGGTTAGCACCGTTGCCTCACAGCAAGAATGTCATGGGTTCGATTCCCACCTGTGGTCTTTCTGTGTGGAGTTTGCATGTTCTCCCTGTGTTTGTGTGGTGCTTGGGTTTACTCCCACATTTAAAGACATGCAGGTTAGGTGAATTGGAAACTTTATAATTGTCGATGTCTCCTTTGCAAAAGGTCTTGATCTCAATGGGACTAACCTGGTTAAATCAAGATAAAATAAAATTATTTATGTAATCCTGCCAAAGTGCCACGTTCAATATTACTAACTTCCACAGCACCAACTACATGGGTGCAAACAATATTTTTGGGTATGAGCAAAATTTAATGCAGTTATTTATTGTCAGAATCCTACCTAGTCATCACTGACAGATAGACAGCCAGCAGAAGGCAGAAAGTGCTTAAAAAATTTTTTTTCTGCATTTTTTGTTACAAGCAGGCATCTATGCTAGATCAAGTCCTTATATAGTATAGTTTTTGGCCATTTTTGGGCCAAAACCCCCCATTTTTGGGTCAAAATTCAAAAATGGTCCAATCCTTATTATATGCATATCCAATTACTCATCTTGACGAGTAGAGCTTAAAAATATATAGTTTGACCTATTTTTGACCTTGTGTTACATCACAACGGACCGAAAATGTGGAAAGGTCAACGCACTTTTCGTGAAGGGTCAAATTCATAAAATCTGTATGATGGTCCGATTATGACAATTTGGTGTCTAATTATATGTTTCTTGCACAAGAAAACCAATAAGACAACTGTACATACACCATTATGCCAGTCTTTGCTATGAAAATACAATATGTCAGATAAGATGGGTCTATTGATGACTTTATCCAACTTCAAAATGGTTATGACATCAAAATTGATCATAATTGGCCTCTTTTACATCAAGCACATTCATTAAATATAAAATTGCATAACTATGTTTTTTGTAAATATAAAGAAAATCAGAATACAAAAGCAAGAAGACAGAGACATTTTAGAGTACACCATGGCTAATTTATTAAAATAATTTGTTATGAGTCATTGTTTCCATTACCAACATATGAGGTCTATTAGAAAAGTATCCGACCTTATTATTTTTTTCAAAAACCATATGGATTTGAATCACGTGTGATTGCGTCAGACAAGCTTGAACCCTTGTGCGCATGCGTGAGTTTTTCCACGCCTGTCGGTTGCGTCATTCGCCTGTGAGCAGGCTTTGAGTGAGGAGTGGTCCACCCCCCTCGTCGGATTTTCATTGTCAGGAAATGGCGGAATGATTTGGGCTTTTTTTTCCATCAGAATTTTTCAGAAACTGGTAGAGACTGGCAGCTGGAAACCATTAGAAAAATTTATCTGGCTTTCGGTGAAAATTTTACGGGCTTCACAGAGAATAAGGACTGTTACTACAGCTTTAAGGACGGTCCCCAGTGGCTGTGGGGTGCACCGCGCTCCAAAGCCGCCATCGACAGGCTGAACGACCATTTAATTTCTAAACGGATGGCTCTCTGGATCCGTGATCTGATCGTGTGCCATTTCTCTGGTTATCACAAGAGCTGGACATCAACCATTTTCCAGCAGATTTCACTTTTAACAAGAGATTTTGTCATGGAAAGCTGAGCGGAGGCTTTGCGCGTCATGATGGATTCGCTACTGGAGCGAGACAAAACCACCTCCGTTTTGGTCTCACAGGACGGCTTTGAGATGGGGTTCAGACAGCTGTCGGTGGTTTTTCCATCGAGTGATTATCCGAGAAATTGTGGATGTGCCTGGACATGCCAGAACATGTCCCGTGAGGCTTCATCATGGCGTTGCTGTGCGCCATGCGGCAGCGCCGCGACACGCGAAGCCCCCGCTCCTCTTTCCATGACAAAAACTCCTGTAACAGTGGAATGTGCCGTTCATTTCCAAACTGGACGCTGTGTTTTATCCGGGACGTCGTCTGACGAGCACAGGAATTGTGAAAAGACGTGGACAATCAGCACTTTTTCCGGCACATTGAGACAGACGTGCGGAGGAAGTCTGCGCGTCGTGGTGGTGCCGCATGGCGCAAAGGTACCTATCTCGGCTTTCAATGCTTACCAGCCCAGTGAGTATAAGAGAAATTGTGGAGAGCTGGGCATGTCCCAACTTGTCCCCTGGCACTCCGAAATGGAGGTGTTCCTTTGTCTCGCTCGATCAGCGAATCGGTCCTGACGCGCAAAGCTTCCGCGTGGCTTTCCATGACAAAATCTCTTGTTAAAAGTGAAATCTGCCGGAAAATGGCTGATGTCTAGCTCTTGTGATAACCAGAGAAATTGCTCACGACGGTCCCAGCTCCACACAGCCATCCGTTTAGAAATGATGTGGTGTTTTCTGCCTCTCGATGGCGGCTCGGAGCGCGGCGCGCCGTGCGCCATTGTGGGGCGTCCTTAAAGCTGTAGTAACAGTCCTTATTCTCTGTGAAGCCTGTAAAATTTTCACCGAAAGCCAGATAAATTTTTCGAATGGTTTCCAGCTGCTTGTCTCTAACAGTTTCTGAAAAAATTCTGATGGAAAAAAAGCCCAAATCATTCCGCCATTTCCTCGCAATGAAACATTGACAAGAGGGGTGGACCACTCCTCCCACAAGGCGTGCTCACAGGTGAATGACGCAACCGACAGGCGTGGAAAAACTCACGCATGCGCACGAAGGTTCAAGCTTGGCTGACGTAAAAACATATGAATCAAATCCATATGGTTTTTGAAAAAAAAAAAATAAGGTCGGATACTTTCTAATAGACCTCGTATGTATGTACGTACATACATGTACGTACATTTGGATTACTTGTAATCTGATTACTTTTGGATTACATTTCAAAGTAATCCTACCCAACCTTGTTTACAAGACAGTAGTGAGACCAGCTATGTTGTACGGCTTAGAGACGGCAGCACTAACAAAAAGACAAGAGGCAGAGCTGGAGGTGGCAGAGCTTTAGATGGTGCAATTCTCTTTGGGAGTGTTGAGAATGGACAGGATTAGGAATGAACATATCAGAGGGACAACTCAGGTTGGGACAGTTTGAAGACAAAGTCAGAGAGGTGAGATTGAGATGTTTGGACATGTGCAGAGGAGGGACCCACAGTATATAGGGAGAAGGATGCTGAGGATGGAGCCACCAGGGAGGAGGAGAAGAGGGAGGCCAAACAGGAGGTTTATGGATGTGCTGAGGGAGGACATGCAGTTGGTTGGTGTGACAGAGGACAGGGTGAGGTAGAAATGATTGATCTGCTGTGGTGACCTCTAACGGGAGCAGCCGAAACAAGAAGAAGAATTTGATCTCATATTATTCTGTTGAAGGGTTTCATTGTGACCTCCTGTATGGTGTCATGCAGCACCAGCACTTTTCTCCCAGACTTGTCCTTACCTGACCTCATCAGAAATTTGACCTTATTCCTTTATGGGTGTAAGCGTGGTGACTTTTTGATAAACCCAAGTGTAATTGCTCTTTCTGTGTTGTCCTAAAAAGCTGTGCCAACAGGTGAAGATTCTTTAAACAAGGTTCTTTAAACCAAGCAGCTGAACTGACATGAAAATAAATTGATCTGAAAATGCTCCTGTGTCCCTCTTAACAAATTGATATGGTAGGATTCATTAAACCACACTCAACAAAATCACAGTAATTCCATAGCAATAGATGTGAATGTGCAAAATAAAGGGAAAGAGCAAAGGAAGTGTACTGAGATTGGGCCTTTGTACAGCCATTAATTTTTAACTAGTTCACATTGAATCAGATTCAAAATCACCTGATTTGCATTCATCTTTCCCATTCAGCCTTTTAAAGTTTGTGTGTGATGCTGTCTTTTTTTTTTTTTTTTTTTTGTACCTGCTTCCTTGGTTTCACATCCTTTGCCAGGTTCCTTCTCACCCAGTTTGGAGGAAACACACCAGTGCTGTAAGAAATTTTGGGATAGTTTTCTAATCTCTGAACACCATCTGAAACCCAAGACTGATGCATAATAAATAACAAGAAATATCTGATGAAAATTTTGCGGACACCTGGGCACCATCTGTGTAGAGAAAGTTCCACGTTTGATCTCCCCACCCTTTGCTCCCTTTACACTCAGCCTACATTTTCTGTTTTCAAGGTAAGAAACACTATGCAGTGCTGCAACCTCAGAGATTTTCTGGAGCTGTTTTCCATTTTTAACTGTAGATGTAACCATTTTTTCATTGTAGTAAATTAGCTGGTCAAATGAGTCAAATGGCTTAGCTGGGATGATGGATGAGCAGGCAGGTGAATATCGAGGTACAGTCCATTATCTTGTTTTTTTTTCTTGATCCCTTTTAAATTACTATCAAGGACAAGTCACTGACTTGTCCTTGAGCCATAAGTCAAAAGTCACTAACGTATCTAAAAATCACAAATGTTCCACTGTTCATAGAAATGTTCCACTCCTTCTAAGCTTTTAAAAGTTTGTACTTCTCTTCAAATTGTGGTTAGCATGCTTGCCTCTCTTCAGATTGTGAGATATTGATCAAGTGACTTCAAGATTGCAAATGTTTTTACCTCTTTCATAATCAGGTGTTCATCCCTATTGCACAGAGGCCTTTTTTTAGAACGCCATATATCCATGATAATACTACATTTTTGGGCTATTCATTATGTCCATTTACTAATCGTAAAATATTACTGTGCAAGAGCACATTGATTTTTTTTTTTTTTTTTTTTTGCTATGGCTCTTGGAAATTTGCATATATTTCATTGTCTATGGTCACTACGTATACTGAATGGTGGTATATATCAAAATTAATTATTTTTGTATGCCCACTTATTCCAGTCAAGGGTCAAGGGGGCTGGAACTTATCCTAGAAGCCATAGGGCGAGGGATGGGGTGTACCCTAGACAGGATGCCAGTTTGTCACAGGGCCACATAAACACAGAAAACACTCATTCACTCCTTCGGCTAATTTAAAGTTTCCAATTCACCTAACCTGCATGTCACTGGATGTAGGAGTAAGTCAGAGCACCTGGAGGGAACCCGTACAAGCACGGGAAGAATATGCAAACTCCACACAGAAAGGACCACATGGGAAGCGACCCCAGGACCTTCTTGCTGTGAGGCAACAGTGCTAACCACAGTGAGACAGGAACTGACTAACGACTGAAGAATACTATAAATGATAACCAGATAACAAAACAAGCAAGCAAAGACTAAATGATCAGCAGAAAGCAAAACACGATAATAAAGTACAATGGATAATAACCGAAATGAGAACAGTGAAAAATAAACAGATGATAACTAAAAGATCCATAATATGAAGACAACTGGCTGGAGAAAACTAGAATGGAACTGACAATGGCGGAAGTATGAAAGAAACCAAAAGAAAGTAACAAAGCAAAACAAGAACAGGGACTGACCACATAATGAAAACAACAATTAATAAAACAAAGCTGGGGCAGATGATGAACTAAATAAAGAGGCCAAATAAAGATTAAAACTTGGATCAGGGACGGGCATGACAGAACCCCCCCTCAAGGCAGCCAAACCCTGGACGCTGACAACCCCCCCCCCAATAAAGGGCGGGATAGAGGGGGACCAAGGACGGAGGAAAACAGAGACAGGATGATACATAGAAGGCCGAAAACACAGGAAATCCCATGGGCAACAGACAACATGACCAACGGCCAGGAAGGGAACCATGGGCCGTTAAATGGGGCCGAAAACACCAGTAGGTGGGCGGACACCAGGTATACCCTGGCGCTGAAACAAGTTGGGATGCTGGCATACCCCCAGGTCCGGGGGGCGACCATGAAGCTTCTCAAAACTCTTGGCAGACTCTGGAACATGATTACGGGGAGTATTGGACCCACAAGCAGAGTCCAAGGAACCTAAGGGACTGGACTCAGGGCTGAAACATTTGGAACCCCAACGGCAGAAAACCACATGCAAAAAGTTGGAACCCATAAATGGAGAAACCAAAACAGTTGATACAGTAAGAAAACCCAGATCAATAAATTTATCCAATAAGTGGGAAAACACAATCAGTTTCCAGAACCCGATTCCAGACTTTGATCCAGTCCAATGAGCATGGAAACCAGTGATTTAAGGAATGCACAACAGATCCAAACCATTTAAACAAAGCACTAGGAAAAGCAGCAAAAGTGACCTGAAGACAGGCACACAGGTGCATACTCCAGACACCTAAGAGGGTCCATAGCCAATTGCATGACATAGTACACAGCTTAAGTAAAGAAATCTCAGCTGGGAATGAATTAGTCCTGAACACCCTCTCCCTCAAAAATACAAAACATAACAAAGACATCCAGAAAAATCCAAATCATGATCTGACCAGGAAAAATAATTTGGGAACCCATAAAATGACTCGGCAATTGCCTTAGAGGAATTAAGACTCAATGGACGACACCCCATCCCAGGAGAGGACCCGACAAATGAAATAATTCTGAAGCCCATCAGTAAACATATGGCAATCAAAATTTTCACATGAAGGTTACATGAAAACCGTCTCAGGCTCTGACGTGGCACCTTCAGCAGAAAACCGACAGATTCATAGGCTTGAGAACAAATCAGCATAATCCAGATATAAAAAGAGAAATTACTGGCAGTCCTCAGTAGTCGTCTTTTGGGAAGACTCAGATGGTGGGACCGGCTGAGGAGGCTCTGGGATGGCTGGGCCGCTTGTCTGTGTGTGTGCGTGATGCACATCCACAGGAGCCACTGCTGGCAGAGAAGCACAGCGCGCAGAGACTCTTCCTGCGGCTGCCGAGGGTGGATCTGCGGCAGAGCATGCGGAGGCTGAGTCGACTGCAGGCGACGATGAGGCAGAGTGTACTGGTAATGACACAGGTGACATCGCAGAAGCAGCGTTGAGTGACGTCACCAGTGAGGCGGCCATGATGTATGCGGAAGCAGGATCAGTTACAGGTGACGAAGCAGCTGGGCATGCTGATGACAATGGTGGTGATGAGGTGATCATAGGAAACACAGAGACTGAGTCAGCTGACGCCGCCGGGGTGTCCACCACTGTGCGTGAGGAGGTGGGGCTGGCTGCTGCCATCAAGAAAGTGGCTGGACCGACCGGGCTGATCGGCGGCGTGTGTGTCATACCCGCAGGTGCCGTTGCTAGTAGTGAAGAGGCTCTTTCAGAAGCTGCTGCGGGTGGATTCACGGCGGAGCTGGTCTCGAACACAGGTGGCAAAAAGGCAGGAGCATCGCGTGATGTCATCAGCGAGGTGGCCGTGATGCATGCAGAAGCAGTGTCTGAGCAGGCTGCAGGTGGCAGAAAGGCTGGATAGGAGAAAGTAGGTGCTCCTGGCCCTTGCGGTGCTGTGCCGAATACCGCCACAAAAGGCGAGGAGTGTGCCATGGCGATTACAACTTCAGGAGGTGGGGCGCACGCCGCAACCGTGGCAGGACCCACAGGAGACATAGCGGCTTGACTTGGTCAGGGGACATGATTGTCTCTGGGTTCCTGGGTGATGTGATCTCTGTGGCTGGAGCTTGTGACTCTGGCTGGGGCACTTGTAGCCTGCGCAGCGCCGGGACCGGCACTACATGGAACGGCCGCGCTGGGAACCAGCGACCAGAACACACAGCCCAACTGGATCTTGGCGCGACGCCTTGGGCTCCGCTTGGCTTCTCCATGGTGTTGGCTTTGGGGATCTTCTGGCTGCATTACCAGAACAAAGGGCAGAAGGTAAGCAGCTTTCTTCTGTGTTATTTTGTGTTTGGGTAGAGTGAGGGTGGTGTCTGAGAGGGTTATGACGCGCGGCTCCTCACAACAGGTGGCAATGAGCTCAGACTCAAATAAAAAGTCCATGGGGTCTTCAATGCAGGAACGGACCCAACCCTGCTTAAACTGCGTCTTTATATCTCTTAGCTCAGGGAATCGGGTTAACAGCTCTGGTTCGGCTATAAACATCTTGTCAAGTGCCGGAAAAATGTGCTGCTTGCCTTGCTTACACTACAGTAAGCAAGGCCTGATAATCAAAAAATAAGTCCTGTATCTTAAATAAGGATGAAGCTGTGTCCTGTAGAGCTAACTGCTCAGACTCAGTGTCTTCATCTTTATCTTCATCCAAATCCGTCCAGTCAGACTCGTTATCTGACGGCAGGTAGGCCTCTGGGTGCCTCACCCAATCTGGGAACTTCTGTTCACAAAACACATCATCCAAGTCCAGAAGCTCTGGGAAATATTCAAAAAGCCATGGGTTTGTATTCACAAGATCCCAGGCTTGCTTCAAAAAAATCAAATTTCTCTTTGGGAGTGAAACAGTCACAGAAACAAATGAAGAAAAAGGAGAGGTCCTCAAAAATCCCCTTGATCACCTTTAAATCTGGGAGCTTGACAGCAGTGTCCATGGCAGGAGTGGAGCCTGCAGAGTCCATTTTGTGGCCAGATTGTACTGTCAGGACGGGCGGGAGCCCGTCACCAGGAGTGGCTGGACCCGCAATACAGCCTCCCAGAGTAGGCTTTGGTGTGAAGGAAATCATGGTCTATATTCTAGCATCAGGTTTGGTACACATGTAATCAGTCAGCGTGGCAGAGGTACAAGCAGGGTCAGGCTGAGATGCAGTCATAAACAAGCAGGGTTCTGAGGCACGAGCAAACACCGACATCTGGGACGAGGCAACACGCATGGTCGAAGACAACAGAGCAGGATTCGGAACACAGCAAGACAAAATCAGGACTGTGAAAGGCTCTGGAAAGTGTACAAAACAACAATCTGGCAGGGAAGTGAAGGACTGTGGGGTTTAAATGCATGTGGACTAATAAGCGAAGTCCACATCTCGGGCCACGCGGTGCATTATGGGTAGGCTAAATTTTTTTGGCTACCATCCCACATGCTACGACGGCGGAAAGCAGCGAGGACTGCTATGATTTGGATCATTTCAACCGCTTGTAAGCTCTGCGGATTGCCTGTTACAACCAGGACTACATACGGCAGTGGACAGAAATGGAAAGAAGAGCTGGCTGACTTTGCGTATGCTGCAGCGTTACAGAGACTACTGTTGGTGCCGACAAAGGAGGAAGAGAGAGCTGCTGTTGAAAATGACCAGTCTTTGTTGATAGTTGGAGACAAACAAATTTCTGACCCCTTGAAGGCAACTGACGACGAAGTCCAGAGTCTGAAACTGTGGATATTGCAGAATATTTGCTAAGCAGGGATGAGAAATCGCTACTCCGCTGGCTTCGTAATAACTACAAGGAAGGTGGGTCTCACATATAACTTCTTTGGTGTCACATTTGTTTTGATAAGTTGACAGACATACAATAATATGTGCATGCATGCAGGTCATTTATAGAACGTGTCAATTTTACAATATTACGCGCCATTAATCAGAGAATAATGAGAAAAATAAACCCAAGGACATAATGAGACAGGAACTGACTAACGACTGAAGAATACTATAAATGATAACCAGATAACAAAACAAGCAAGCAGTGACTAAATGATCAACAGAAAGTAAAACCCGATAATAAAGTAGAATGGATAATAACTGAAATGAGAACAGTCAAAAATAAACAGATGATAACTAAAAGATCCATAATATGAACACAACCAGCTGGAGAAAACTAAAACCGAACTGACAATGGCGGAAGTATGAAAAGTAACCAAAACAAAGTAACACAGCAAAACAAGAACAGAGACTGACCACATAATGAAAACAACAATTAATAAAACAAAGCTGGGGCAGATGAAGATGAACTAAATAACTGATGACAGTGGCCAAAATTGCAAGTCAACTGTTTGTATCTTCTCCTAATAAATACCTAACAGGTATTTCAAATTTTTTTCAAACTGTCAGCATTATTTTGAGAGGAATCAAAAAGACCCTTATGTGTTCTGAGAGCGACGATCCGGGCCTATCAGAATAGCAAACATTTACTTTTAGAAATACTTCTATAAAACCCAGGACTTGTCTGAAGAATATTTTGGACAATTTAGCTGTCATGTCTTGATGTAAATCAGAAAGTCATTGATGAATTGCCAAATAACCATAAACCAGTTAGAAATTTGATCAGTATTATGATGACATATTATGAAAATGTATTATATAAGAGAAAATGGTGGACTTGGTTGCAGATAAGATGTTTTCTATGCAATCATATATAACAAGCAAGGTGGACTCTGCTCAGCGGAACACTTATGAAATGACATTTAAGATGGCATCATTGGCCAATATTAAAAGGAAATTAGTAATTATACCTCTGGCAAATTCACAGTTATCTGATAAAGGTAGAGAGCACTTTTTAGCTGTAACACAACATTTGCTGATTTCTCTTAAAAAATAGACATGAAAAAAAATGGTTAGAGAAAAGATATCACTAGCTATGACCTAGTGTACCAAATACTGTCCAACATCAAAACGGTTTGGGATAATTTTGAAAAAGCTGACACACATTTTCTTTTTATATAACTTAGTACATGTGATTGTGGAAAAGGAATTTGCTTCTAAAAATGCAGTATAACACCATTAGCTATGGAATAGACAGATTTATTGTGAATTTAAAATACCTTGAGACCTTGGGATCCCTTTGCGTTCTCAAGGTGCAGAACTGCTTTGTGTCCCTAGGGTGAATAAAAAGTCTGCGGGTCACAGAGCTTTCTCTTATCGTGCCCCTGTACTGTGGAATGATCTCCCTGCTTCAATAAAACAGTCAGATTCTGTAGAGACTTTCAAGTCCAGACTTAAGACGCACTTATTTTCCCTTTCTATGCTTTTTACTCTTTTAATTCATTTTATTAGGAAACAGAGCAGCCCGCGGCCTCAATTTGATCTAAATTCTGTCTTTTAGTGAAGCTTAAGGCTAGTGGCCGGTGATCACCTTAGTATTTCTTCTGTTTTTCTTGTTGCTTAATGCTGACAAATTACACTGTATTTGTTGTCTTTCTGATGCTCGACTGCTTTTTTCTTTTCTCTCTGTTTGAGGTGCAGCTTCATCCAGAGATGGGTGTGGTATCTGTTCTGGAAACCGTCCTGTGCACTGGCAACATTTCCTGTATGTTCATTTTGTGAATTGTTTTGTAATTTGTGTCTGTAGCATGGCCCAAGCAGACGGTCACCCCTTTGAGTCTGGTCTGCTTGAAGTTTCTTCCTCAGAGGGAGTTTTTCTTTACCACTGTTTCCTCTGGGGGTTGGTAAGGTTAGACCTTACTTGTGTGAAGCGCCTTGAGGCAGCCTTGTTGTGATTTGGCGCTGTATACACTCAACAAAAATATAAACGCAACACTTTTGGTTTTACTCCCATTTTGTATGAGATGAACTCAAAGATCTAAAACTTTTTCCACATACACAATATCACCATTTCCCTCAAATATTGTTGAGGGAAATGGTGATTTAGACAGATCACAGATTTTTATCACAGATTTAGACAAACCATTCTAAATCTGTGATAGTGAGCACTTCTCCTTTGCTGAGATAATCCATCCCACCTCACAGGTGTGCCATACCAAGATGCTGATTAGACACCATGATTAGTGCACAGGTGTGCCTTAGACAGTCCACAATAAAAGGCCACTCTGAAAAGTGCAGTTTTGTTTTATTGGGGGGGGATACCAGTCAGTATCTGGTGTGACCACCATTTGCCTCATGCAGTGCAACACATCTCCTTCGCATAGAGTTGATCAGGTTGTCAATTGTGGCCTGTGGAATGTTGGTCCACTCCTCTTCAATGGCTGTGCGAAGTTGCTGGATACTGGCAGGAACTGGTACAAGCTGTCGTATACGCCGGTCCAGAGCATCCCAAACATGCTCAATGGGTGACATGTCCGGTGAGTATGCCGGCCGTGCAAGAACTGGGACATTTTCAGCTTCCAAGAATTGTGTACAGATCCTTGCAACATGGGGCCGTGCATTATCCTGCTGCAACATGAGGTGATGTTCTTGGATGTATGGCACAGCAATGGGCCTCAGGATCTCGTCACGGTATCTCTGTGCATTCAAAAAGCCATCAATAAAATGCACCTGTGTTCTTCGTCCATAACAGATGCCTGCCCATGCCATAACCCCACCGCCACTCGATCCACAACATTGACATCAGAAAACCGCTCACCCACACGACGCCACACACGCTGTCTGCCATCTGCCCTGAACAGTGTGAACCGGGATTCATCCGTGAAGAGAACACCTCTCCAATGTGCCAAACGCCAGCGAATGTGAGCATTTGCCCACTCAAGTCGGTTACGACGACGAACTGGAGTCAGGTCGAGGCCCCGATGAGGATGACGAGCATGCAGATGAGCTTCCCTGAGATGGTTTCTGACAGTTTGTGCAGAAATTCTTTGGTTATGCAAACCGATTGTTTCAGCAGCTGTCCGAGTGGCTGGTCTCAGACGATCTTGGAGGTGAACATGCTGGATGTGGAGGTCCTGGGCTGGTGTGGTTACATGTGGTCTGCAGTTGTGAGGCTGGTTGGATGTACTGCCAAATTCTCTGAAACACCTTTGGAGACGGCTTATGGTAGAGAAATGAACATTCAATACACGAGCAACAGCTCTGGTTGACATTCCTGCTGTCAGCATGCCAATTGCACGCTCCCTCAAATCTTGCAACATCTGTGGCATTGTGCTGTGTGATAAAACTGCACCTTTCAGAGTGGCCTTTTATTTTTCCATATACACAATATTGTGTATGTGGAAAAAGTTTTAGATCTTTGAGTTCATCTCATACAAAATGGGAGCAAAACCAGAAGTGTTGCGTTTATATTTTTGTTGAGTGTAAATGAAATAAATTGAAAAAATTCTCTCTGCAGACACAAAGGCATATGACAGCTGACTGACCAACCTGAACCAGCGACGCATGTCCGGAATGTTTTACGGGGACGGGAAGTTCTGAATGGCCTCAATAGATTTATGGCAGGCTCGCACTGTTGGAGCCAATTTGGAAGCTAGCAAACTCAACAGACTCTTTGGCGAATGTGAACTTGGGGGGGTTCAGAATGATGCCATTATGTCCACAGGTGTCGAACCAGTCAACAGCTTGGAAGAAGCTGCCATGGATGTCATCAGCCCACACCACAGTGTCATCGACGATCTTCACCTTTTGAGGGATGTCGGTGATGAATTCATCGAAGCGCCGACTGTATGCATCGTCTGAGGCAACGTAGCCTTGAGAGGCGACGCGATATCGATATCGACCCCAGGGCATTATGAACATTTTCAAGTGCCTGTCCTTGTGCAGTGGGATACTATGATACCCATTCCAAGCATGGAACACAGTTTTCCTACTATTTGGCAGAATGGTGCGAGCCTGGTAGAATGGCGCCTGGGTGTGGTGTGTTTCTCTGGTTGCATGGCGAGTAAGCGCCTGGAAGTCAACAGTGCGTCCGGATAGCATCCGGATCTATCATGAGGTGCATTGGGGGGCCTGACATCATTGGGAGGGTTGTGGGTACCGTTGCCTGAAGAGAGGGCCTCAACGGAGCACAGATCTTCAAACACTGCTGTGGCACCGCCTGGGGCCAGGGGGGACTCCTGGGCTTTATGCCACTGTGAACAGCAACAGACACTCTCATGGTGCTGCAGTAGACCACACATGGTGCATGTGTGATTATAGGCAAGGTATGTCTTCATGTGTTCCTTCCTGCTGCCAGTATGCCCTTGCCTGCCACAGTAATCACACAAGGGGGGTGTGGTATCTGTTCTGGAAACCGTCCTGTGCACTGGCAACATTTCCTGTATGTTCATTTTGTGAATTGTTTTGTAATTTGTGTCTGTAGCATGGCCCAAGCAGACGGTCACCCCTTTGAGTCTGGTCTGCTTGAAGTTTCTTCCTCAGAGGGAGTTTTTCTTTACCACTGTTTCCTCTGGGGGTTGGTAAGGTTAGACCTTACTTGTGTGAAGCGCCTTGAGGCAGCCTTGTTGTGATTTGGCGCTGTATACACTCAACAAAAATATAAACGCAACACTTTTGGTTTTACTCCCATTTTGTATGAGATGAACTCAAAGATCTAAAACTTTTTCCACATACACAATATCACCATTTCCCTCAAATATTGTTGAGGGAAATGGTGATTTAGACAGATCACAGATTTTTATCACAGATTTAGACAAACCATTCTAAATCTGTGATAGTGAGCACTTCTCCTTTGCTGAGATAATCCATCCCACCTCACAGGTGTGCCATACCAAGATGCTGATTAGACACCATGATTAGTGCACAGGTGTGCCTTAGACAGTCCACAATAAAAGGCCACTCTGAAAAGTGCAGTTTTGTTTTATTGGGGGGGGATACCAGTCAGTATCTGGTGTGACCACCATTTGCCTCATGCAGTGCAACACATCTCCTTCGCATAGAGTTGATCAGGTTGTCAATTGTGGCCTGTGGAATGTTGGTCCACTCCTCTTCAATGGCTGTGCGAAGTTGCTGGATACTGGCAGGAACTGGTACAAGCTGTCGTATACGCCGGTCCAGAGCATCCCAAACATGCTCAATGGGTGACATGTCCGGTGAGTATGCCGGCCGTGCAAGAACTGGGACATTTTCAGCTTCCAAGAATTGTGTACAGATCCTTGCAACATGGGGCCGTGCATTATCCTGCTGCAACATGAGGTGATGTTCTTGGATGTATGGCACAGCAATGGGCCTCAGGATCTCGTCACGGTAGCTCTGTGCATTCAAAAAGCCATCAATAAAATGCACCTGTGTTCTTCGTCCATAACAGATGCCTGCCCATGCCATAACCCCACCGCCACTCGATCCACAACATTGACATCAGAAAACCGCTCACCCACACGACGCCACACACGCTGTCTGCCATCTGCCCTGAACAGTGTGAACCGGGATTCATCCGTGAAGAGAACACCTCTCCAATGTGCCAAACGCCAGCGAATGTGAGCATTTGCCCACTCAAGTCGGTTACGACGACGAACTGGAGTCAGGTCGAGGCCCCGATGAGGATGACGAGCATGCAGATGAGCTTCCCTGAGATGGTTTCTGACAGTTTGTGCAGAAATTCTTTGGTTATGCAAACCGATTGTTTCAGCAGCTGTCCGAGTGGCTGGTCTCAGACGATCTTGGAGGTGAACATGCTGGATGTGGAGGTCCTGGGCTGGTGTGGTTACATGTGGTCTGCAGTTGTGAGGCTGGTTGGATGTACTGCCAAATTCTCTGAAACACCTTTGGAGACGGCTTATGGTAGAGAAATGAACATTCAATACATGAGCAACAGCTCTGGTTGACATTCCTGCTGTCAGCATGCCAATTGCACGCTCCCTCAAATCTTGCAACATCTGTGGCATTGTGCTGTGTGATAAAACTGCACCTTTCAGAGTGGCCTTTTATTTTTCCATATACACAATATTGTGTATGTGGAAAAAGTTTTAGATCTTTGAGTTCATCTCATACAAAATGGGAGCAAAACCAGAAGTGTTGCGTTTATATTTTTGTTGAGTGTAAATGAAATAAATTGAAAAAATTCTCTCTGCAGACACAAAGGCATATGACAGCTGACTGACCAACCTGAACCAGCGACGCATGTCCGGAATGTTTTACGGGGACGGGAAGTTCTGAATGGCCTCAATAGATTTATGGCAGGCTCGCACTGTTGGAGCCAATTTGGAAGCTAGCAAACTCAACAGACTCTTTGGCGAATGTGAACTTGGGGGGGTTCAGAATGATGCCATTATGTCCACAGGTGTCGAACCAGTCAACAGCTTGGAAGAAGCTGCCATGGATGTCATCAGCCCACACCACAGTGTCATCGACGATCTTCACCTTTTGAGGGATGTCGGTGATGAATTCATCAAAGCGCCGACTGTATGCATCGTCTGAGGCAACGTAGCCTTGAGAGGCGACGCGATATCGATATCGACCCCAGGGCATTATGAACATTTTCAAGTGCCTGTCCTTGTGCAGTGGGATACTATGATACCCATTCCAAGCATGGAACACAGTTTTCCTACTATTTGGCAGAATGGTGCGAGCCTGGTGGAATGGCGCCTGGGTGTGGTGTGTTTCTCTGGTTGCATGGCGAGTAAGCGCCTGGAAGTCAACAGTGCGTCCGGATAGCATCCGGATCTATCATGAGGTGCATTGGGGGGCCTGACATCATTGGGAGGGTTGTGGGTACCGTTGCCTGAAGAGAGGGCCTCAACGGAGCACAGATCTTCAAACACTGCTGTGGCACCGCCTGGGGCCAGGGGGGACTCCTGGGCTTTATGCCACTGTGAACAGCAACAGACACTCTCATGGTGCTGCAGTAGACCACACATGGTGCATGTGTGATTATAGGCAAGGTATGTCTTCATGTGTTCCTTCCTGCTGCCAGTATGCCCTTGCCTGCCACAGTAATCACACAAGGGGTTGCCCTGGTTAAGATGGGGAGGGTTGCTACTTCTGGTTTGTTAAAGTGACCTCTCTTGACACCTGTAGGATCTGATGGTTGCTGCAGTAGCTGTGTCACCACCAAGGAGGAGGCCAAGCACTTGCCGCTTTCCTGGGCCTCTATTGCTTGAATACTGTTCTCTAACGTCAGTTTCTGATTGGATTGACCAAGGATATCGAGACAGATTTCATCATCACAGATTCCGCGTGTCAGTGCATCCCGTATCATATTATCACTATAGTCCATATCCTCTGCACAGCCAGGTTTGGGACATGTAATCGAGAAATTGCATACATTAGCCTGTCCTCTCAAGCGGCTGACAAATGCTCTAACATGTTCATCCCTGTCCTGCCACATATTGTGAAGTTGGACGTGAGCTACCATGATGTTTTCCTGGTGAACAGCAAGCGTTTTTATGGTCTGAAGGACCAACTTCAGTACTGCTTGAAAGAGAGCTGGATGTGCGGGTGAGATCTTTCCTCAGCGAATCATCACAACATTCCAGGAGCTGGTATACAACGTCCTGTCCAGTAAGGTGTACCCGCTTGATAGTCATTCCACCTTTGTGAGACGTAGGACCATTCCTCGCTAGAGCCAGCCGATGAGATAGTGGGCTGTTTCACCTTCTCCGCAGAGGCTGTAATGGCAGTAGCTGTGTTGGGCGGAGGGTGGGCTGTGCTGGCGTGTATATCCAGGAAGCGGATGAGGACTTATGGAGGAGTTGAACTGGGCCAGCTGATGTCCCAGCCTGGTGCAGGGCAGTCAGTGTAGGCCATTGTGGACGAGATGTGTGAGCATGGATGAGTGCCAGACATTTTACTCAACTTGCCAGTGAGCAATGCTCACACATTTATTCTGCAAGAGATTAAACATGGGTGTTACAACACAGGACAACGTATAATTATGTACCATGGCTATGCAGTACTCTATCACAAACTACTTAGCATGAGGGTTAGAAAGTGATCCATCACCAGATACTTTTTGGTAACATGTACTACAACTATAATCCTATAAATTGAAGTTGTTCTTAATGAATTTCCCATGGAGAAGAAGCAAGACATGGGCTTGATTTGTCAAGAGGGTGTGAAAGGACTGGGATGGTCCCACATAATCATATGTAGTTGGTATTTCACTGAGGACAGTGACATAAACAAGCTGAAGTCCATCATAGTGGCTCTTCTAATTCCTGAAGCTGAAGGAGGTTAGCGCCACTGCTAGCATTTACTCCAAAGGTAAAGAACACATTCTGATAATGTGTGACCTATGTACATATTTAAAAGTTGGAAATCCATCAGTCTTTTGTTTTAGAGTGCACGTCACACAATACAGTAAAATATTTTATGGCACATATTGTAATGCAGTCTGTCAGAGGCTTCATTTTATCATACATCAAAGGCATGTGGTCCAATGTGTTACCCAATTCAAATTTTGGTGAGACAAATAACGATTACACAACCAAATTGCTTACCTTTCTGGTCTTCCAAATGCCTGGCTTCCCTGGCAGGGAATTGCCGCTCCATTCGTTATTACTGTCATTGTTTTGGTGTGATTCTTTTCCTGAATTTTCTCCTTCTGACCATTCTGGCTCGGACCTGTAAGACTATACACCCCCTTGATTCTCCGTTGTCAAAATCTCCTCTGTTTGGTCCATTTCATCATCATCGACAGAGAAATATCGAATTAAATGCTTTCCACATCTGTGTTTGTGTCCTCCGCCGTTGTGAACAAAAGCATTTGATAATGGACCATCCATGCCATGATGTCTTGCAGCATCATTCACTCTCACCAGAAGGGGGATATTTTAAGAGCAATGTGTGACCAAATAAGGAATAAAATAAATTAGCACAGACTGATCTGGGCCCAATACACCAATGATTCTGACTTAATATAGAACAGCCTTTGAGGAAAATGTATATTTCTGGACCTTTGCATGTCATCTTTAAAACACTGAGCCTTTTCCTAAGCCACGTGTCCTCAGACATGAAGGCAGACAAACTTCACACAAACCTTCACAAAGGCTCCAAGTTTGTTTTTTTCCAACTGCTTGGCTGTAGCACTACTGCTTCACACCCACATACAACATGGATTATGTTAAACAAAACTGTACAGTTGAATTATAATTATTAATATTATTAAGGTGTGACAATGTGAAGTATCTGTGGTTGAAATTAACACCAAAGCTTGAACATGTTCAACTGAGTTCCTTTATCACTGGATGCTTAACATAAATTTGCTGTGTGAGAAGTGTTTTGTCTCGTGAAAAATAGGTAAAACAGTTGAGAAAAAAAAGAGCAATCAGAGATTTCTGACAGCTGCCAATCCGGATCCCATGTCGCAGACCAAACAGCCCCACTAAAAATTGATCCCCCCTGCCTCTACTGCGCATGCATCATTTCGGACCACAGCAGCTCTTCTGAGATGGACACTCTTCACCCAAAGCGATCAAATGGATTAATGGGATTATTATCAAATGACAAGGTAAAACATCTTAAATCAGTGGTTTTCAGGCTGTGAGGCGCCATTTAAAAATGTCAATCGTGAGCCACTTTTGTGCAGATTAAAGTCACTAACTGGGACTCTTGTTGCAGGAAAGAAACGAGAATCATCCTCTGTTCCGTTCGCACAGCTCCAAACGCTGCGCCGCTCTCTGCCAAGTCAAGTTAGAGTCCAGTCGAAATTAATAATTTCAAAGTGAATCACCATTTTAAATCAAATGACACCTCTTTCCAAATGTTGTAACACAGACGGCAAACTACAACAGACTAAAACTTTTTCCTCCCAAAATGAGATGTCCGGTGCTCTTTATGAATTACATTGATGTTAACTTGCAGCGGAGCCATCTGCAAGAGCTCAGCTCAGCGGTATGGAGTGACATTCATACAATTAATGTCTGAAAGGAAATGCTTTTGACAAAAACTACAGATTTTATTTTTATTTACACTATGTCCAGAGATCAAGGATCCAGTGACCAATCTCATATTTATTTACTTTAAGACTCAATAAAATGTTGCTAACATAGAAAACCTGTAAAGCCTACACAGAAAATTTGCAGGAGGTATTGATAAGGGAATCGATAAGGAATCAGATCGATAAGCACATAAAATCTTATCAATACCCATCCCTGTTTGAATTATATTAATATTATTTATGTTAAAATGTGTTAGTTATGCCAAAGACATTTAAAAAACACACAGAGATGTTTAAATGTTTTTTTTTTAAAGACAATGTTTAAAATATGACAAAAGGCAAAAGTAGAAAAATAGAAAGTTCATTAAAAACACATGTTTAAAATGTTTGAAAAGGGTGTGAAAGAATATAAAGTTCTTTAAAACCATGTTTAACCCCCTCTAAACCTCTATATCCCATCAAAGGGAAATTTCACTTTTTATTTGTGAGATACTGACAAGCCAAAATGAGGTGGGTGGTTGGGGTTACAATATTTACAAAGGCTGTAAAATGTGTAAATGCATAGACAGCTCCTTAAAACGCACAAATACTTTTAAAATGTGTTTAAGATGTGTAAAAGAATAAAAAGAAACACATGAAGATGTTGAAATTGTGTGTATGTGTGTCGGGGGCGGGCGCAGCTATTCTCTTGTTCTCTGAGGGGGGAGCATACTCTCCCCCATCTTAAATCATTCTAAAGTCAGTTTTAAGCAGAAACTAGGCTGTTTTAAGCAGAAATGAGCGAAACTCGGTGACGCTTTGAAATGACCAACGTGCAGTGAATGCATCAGCTAGCAGCTCTTGTTGCCGCAATGCTCTGATCGCTTCCTCCATATTTTATGATGAAATAATGCTGAATTTAGGTGGAAATGATTGTTGTACAAAAGCTTCAGATACCTGTTGCTGAGATAGATGATGACAAGTGCAGTTTTAAGCAGAAACAAGGTGATAATCCATGAACCGCAGCTAATGACGCATGCGCAGTGAAGGGAGGGCGGACAGATTTTTTAGGGGAGACTGTTCGGTCTGCGACACCGCATCCGGATCAACGACAAAATTTAATGGGTTCTTGTATGGCCTAATATCTATCTGTGGTGATAATCTTGTCAAAATCTGTGCAGTAGTTTTGACATAATTCTGCTAACAGACAGACAACCAGACGGACAGACAGACAGACAAATAAACCCAGGTCATTTTATTACGTCTTTGGCACACGTAAAAATGTGTTGATGGTTTAAAAGCACTGCATGGAGTGCTTTCAGTAGGTTCTTCTAACTGAAATGTTTATCTTTTTGAAGAAATATGATGGCTGGTTGATTGATTGATTGATTTACAACCCCTGGCAATAATTATAGAATCACCGGCCTCGGAGGATGTTCATTCAGTTGTTTAATTTTGTAGAAAAAAGCAGATCACAGACACGACACAAAACTAAAGTCATTTTAAATGGCAACTTTCTGGCTTTAAGAAACACTATAAGAAATCAGGAAAAAAAATTGTGGCAGTCAGTAATGGTTACTTTTTTAGACCAAGCAGAGGGAAAAAAAATATGGACTCACTCAATTCTGAGGAATAAATTATGGAATCACCCTGTAAATTTTCATCCCCAAAACTAACACCTGCATCACATCAGATCTGCTCGTTTGTCTGCATCTAAAAAGGAGTGATCACACCTTGGAGAGCTGTTGCACCAAGTGGACTGACATGAATCATGGCTCCAACACGAGAGATGTCAATTGAAATAAAGGAGAGGATTATCAAACTCTTAAAAGAGGGTAAATCATCACGCAATGTTGCAAAAGATGTTGGTTGTTCACAGTCAGCTGTGTCTAAACTCTGGACCAAATACAAACAACATGGGAAGGTTGTTAAAGGCAAACATACTGGTAGACCAACGAAGACATCAAAGCATCAAGACAGAAAACTTAAAGCAATATGTCTCAAAAATCGAAAATGCACAACAAAACAAATGAACGAATGGGAGGAAACTGGAGTCAACGTCTGTGACCGAACTGTAAGAAACCGCCTAAAGGAAATGGGATTTACATACAGAAAAGCTAAATGAAAGCCATCATCAACACCTAAACAGAAAAAACAAGGTTACAATGGGCTAAGGAAAAGCAATCATGGACTGTGGATGACTGGATGAAAGTCATTCAGCGATGAATCTCGAATCTGCATTGGGCAAGGTGATGATGCTGGAACTTTTGTTTGGTGCCGTTCCAATGAGATTTATAAAGATGACTGCCTGAAGAGAACATGTAAATTTCCACAGTCATTGATGATATGGGGCTGCATGTCAGGTAAAGGCACTGGAGAGATGGCTGTCATTACATCATCAATAAATGCACAGGTTTACGTTTATTTTGGACACTTTTCTTGGGGATGATGAAATCATTTTTCAAGATGATAATGCATCTTGCCATAGAGCAAAAACTGTGAAAAGATTCCTTGCAAAAAGACACATAGGGTCAATGTCATGGCCTGCAAATAGTCCGGATCTTAATCCAATTGAAAATCTTTGGTGGAAGTTGAAGAAAATGGTCCATGACAAGGCTGCAACCTGCAAAGCTGATCTGGCAACAGCAATCAGAGAAAGTTGGAGCCAGATTGATGAAGAGTACTGTTTGTCACTCATTAAGTCCATGCCTCAGAGACTGCAAGCTGTTATAAAAGCCAGAGGTGGTGCAACAAAATACTAGTGATGTGTTGGAGCGTTCTTTTGTTTTTCATGATTCCATAATTTTTTCCTCAGAATTGATTGATTCCATATTTTTTTCCCTCTGCTTGGTCTAAAAAGTAACTGTTACTGACTGCCACAATTTTTTTCCTGATTTCTTATAGTGTTTCTTAAATCCAGAAAGTTGCCATTTGAAATGACTTTAGTTTTGTGTCATGTCTGTGATCTGCTTTTTTTCCACAAAATTAAACAACTGAATGAACATCCTCCGAGGCCGGTGATTCCATAATTTTTGCCAGGGGTTGTATACATGATGTAAAAGTACTTTAAATTGCACTTTATTAAAAAAAACTTATTTTTAAAAAACAATATAAGTGTTCCATAATAGGAGTAAAATATACTTTCTACTTCCAGCAGTGTCTTGTGGTGTTTAAAGTATGTCGCCTTTTTTTGTTTTACATTTTCTGTAAAGTGTTTCAGGGTTCAGGTGTGGTAACTTGGCAGGGAAATGAAACTCTTCGAAATGATCCCTTCTTGAACTTCAAACAGACTTGCCATTGCTTTGATGCATGTTTAGAGGTATTCTTCTGCTGGAAAATTAATAATTTTTCACACAACTTAAAGCCAGAAGGATTTGCAGGTCTCTGTCAGCTCTTTTTGGTTCATGCGGTCACCAAGGCTGGGATGTCTAGCTGTACTTGTGTGTTGTTGGGCAGAATATTTGCACAAAGTATTTTAATGCATAACACCATGGAAGAAAATATATTTATATATATATATAGTATATTATTAAAAGAGTATATACATTTTATCGTAGAATTTGTTTTTAGAAACATTTTTTGTAGAAACTTTGAAAAATTTATTTCAATGCCTTAGGGCTCCTTCACACATAGTACGAATGTTGTTGAATTGCACATGAAGTGCGCATGAAGCACGAATTGTATGCAGTATGTGTAAAATCGTAGCTGACTCCAGTGCCTCGTACACATGTTGGTACAACTATTTGCGCACACCAGCGGCAGAAAGACAGAGTGTGTGCTGTGAAAGCCCATCAAACCCTCTTGCGGCAGGTGTCAGCCAAATTCTAGGTGACACGCATGCATATCTAACACCGCTCACTTTGCTCTTAGAAAATGTGTGGGCATTCGCACTATTAGCATGAAAACAGTCAGCAGACGATCACTTTCGAGCTGGATGTGAAATTTGTCTATGTGCCCCCATGAGTGTGGCTTTGCAAACAGACACAGAGTGACACATTGGTGTGTGCGCTGAACTGACAGGGGCTGTGGAGATCTCTGGTTCTGGACGTCCCAGCTGGAGAACACGTACCGTGTTTGGATGGAGATGAACTAACAACTACCCACTGTGACACGCGTGTGTCTGCTTGCTGTCCTCATGTGGACATACATAAAACCATATATCACTGTTGCAATGGGCTGCAGTGACTGTGCACATGACGCACACATTGACAGGCTACCCCACGTGAAATGGACCATCGGATTATAACACACAGCGGGCGATCTGAATGCCACGTCACCCACGTGAGCTCTGTTCTGCATGATTACACATTTGTTGTGCCGGACACGAGTGTGGGGCTGGCCCGACACGCCGCCAGCAGATGTGGACATGATAAAAGCGCACTGCTTCTCATTCATGTCATTTCATGACTGTATGTCTGTGACCATGGGTCATCTACAGAGGAACAGACGGATCATACTTGTATTGTCTGCTTGAAAAGAGGGATTCAATAAAATGCCGTGTTTTTATATATATATATATAAAAACATAAGAACATGATGGTTGCTGACCTCCAAGGAGTTCATCCACCCTTTGACAGGTCTTCTTTTTTGTCCCGGTGGCTGTCATGCCACCCTCCTTACCACTGCAAGCGCTAGTCAGGCAGCCAGTTTTGATGCTGCAGATTGGGTTGCGTTGTTACCAGTAGGAGGATCAATGCTGACTCTGACCTGACATGAATGCCCTAGCCACATGTTAAAGGAGAGACAGAGGTTACAAAATCATGCATTTTACTTAAATATATCACCTTTTTTCATATTTACTGTCATGTTTACATGATGTTGTAGCAGGATTATGTATTGCTATCATGTTATTTAAGACATAGGTTGTTTCACTGTTGCCATTCATGGTTACTAAATTAATTTAATTGACTTTGAATTTTCTGCAGTGACTTAACATCACTGTCGTCTTGTTGAAAATATCTTTGTGAATGTATGGAGCTTCCTGCGTTGTCCCTGATGTTGTTGAAGATGAGATCATTAACCCTGTCAGAATGAAAGATTGTGGCGTTCCTCTGCGTCGATGACAGGATACGCGGGGTCATCGCGTATTGTTCCATGGCCTACTTGAACAAAAACATGTCTTGTTTCACACACTTTTTCTTCTTCATCTCTGCCACAGAGCACTTCAGGCAGAGCCTCTTTTAAAGTTGATTGGGTGTCATTTCAGTTTAGACCTGGGATGTGCACATTGTGTGTAATGGAACATTGTACTGAGGTCACCAACAGCCAGATGAATTATTGAAAATTGGAAGTGTCTGTGTGTGTCATGTTATGCTATCAGCTGCTTCTGTGGAAATTTTACAAGACACCAAAATAGCTGGATCACTTTTCTTAGGGTGGCTTCTGTGCGCTGGTGGAATGGAATGTCATGTCTTGTTTATCTGCATAGTAGTTTACCATCTTTTTTATAAAATGCATATTTAACATTTGTTTTATGTGTTTTTCCAGACCATACTTTACTGAAGATAATCGATGGAACACATTTGGAGTGTTTGGTAAAAAAACACCCTGCTATGGTTTCCCTGATGCACCTCCTTCCAGAGAATGTCTTTGTGTCTGGAGATCAGAATATTCCTGGGCTCGCTGTTTGTCCATCAGGTAAAAAGACCTTGTTGGCAAGGCTACAAACAGACACTTTTCTTTACAGGCACAGGTGTTCTTTAGCTATAAATTCAGTTGAATAGGAAAGTGTGTCCAACCTTTTGACTCGGACTATATGTGTTACACTAAAATTGTCTTTCAATGGAACAGTGTATTCTGTGAATAAAAGACCAATGGATAGCAGCTACAGAAGACGTCATTTCAGTGGAAAAACTCACACAGACTGAGACTGCAGGAACCACAGATGGTTAAAAAACTGGAAAAATGGCACTCTTATAAGAAAAACAATTAGCAATGTGTTACCCAGACATTTTTACTTATTGTTTGTTCTGTACAAAATTTGTATAAAGCTTTAAAAAATATGACAAAAAAAAAAAAACTTAAAACATTACCACACTGATGGAACTATTGATGAAGCAACATGACATGAGTAACGTCTTAGGATCTCACTGCACTTCAATGAGTAGTTGCATTTTTATTCATAATTTCACATTTAATATATGGACAGAGATGCATTTTTTTGTTGTTGTTTTTTTTGCCTGGTTCATGGGACCAATATTGTCACATGTGAGGATGAGGATGCTTCCTTATAGCATGAAAACAATAGGCCATCATTGATTGTTTATTGACTGGCTGTAATGTTGTCATGTGTCTGAGTATAGAGACAATCCAGACACTGCACACTTCCCTAAGCTGCTGATGCATGCTTGGCTGATAAATGCTGTTGAACACAGACAGCATATACAGGCATTTGTGATAAACTCTCAGAGAAACAATTATTTAGATATACGCAGGTCAGGAATCGATTCGCATTGTGACTGTTTCAGAGAATTCATGGAGTCTGACATGACAGGGAAAGTTAGCGGGTCCTTAGCACCCAGTGACTTGAATATAGTGTACAAATAGGCCTCGTTGAATGGTATGTTCCAGCTTTCACCTCATGAAATATTTGTTCCATTGAAAGAACGTAAAAATATTCATTATTTGTTTAAAGGCTAAAATTGATCCTTGTCATTTGATATTTTATTAATTTATAAACAGCAGAAAAGGGACTTACATTTTGGTGTTCCACTGTAACGTGTAGTTCAGTGATGCTGTGCACTGACTTCGGACTTCCATAAAAAAAAAAGACTTTGTGTAGTTCCTCAGTCCAGCCAAAAATCACATCAGTGTTTCATGTGAACAGGTCCTCATGCATCCAGATGGCTTACAGCGTAGTGGAGTGTGTGTGTGTGTCTGTGTGTCAGTTAGCTCAATCAAATCATCGTGTCATTGTCCCTTTCTTTCTTCCTGCTAACAGCCTCCAAACAGCACAGTGGATTTGTTTTGTGTGTGTGTGTGTGTGTGCGTGTGTGTGTGTGCAGCGTCAGTTAGCTCAATCAAATCATTGTGTCGTTGTCCCTTTCTTTCTTCCTGTTAACAGCCTCCAGAAAGCACAGTGGATTTGTTTTGTGTGTGTGTGTGTGTGCGTGTGTGTGTGTGCGTATATACTTGTATATCTTACAAGAATTAGCAGCATCAGTTAGCTCAATCAAATTATGTCTCGGGAGAGTCGTTGTCCCCCGCGTGCGCGTGCACACACATGCAACCTGGTTGGCACTTGTGCGTGCATGTACGACCAAAAAAAAAGACTGTGTACAACCTCAGTGCAGCAAAAAAAAAAAAAAAAAATCACATCAGAAATGAGTCCAGCTTTTCTTTCTTTCTTCCTGCTGACAGCCTCCAGACAGCACAGTGGATTTGTTTTGTGTGTGCGTGCACGATCATGTGTGTGTGTGTGTGTGTGCAAGAGGACGTGTGCACGTGTGTGTGCGTGCAGAGTGCAATGGTACCAAACGTATGGAACCAAATTTGCACTCTAAATGGAACCAAGTGTTGTGAAAGTGTAGGTACACGGACCCACAACAGGGGGCGTAATGAACGGACAATGGAGAAAGGTGAATAACAAGTTTTACTGTTGTGAAACGAGCACAACGAATACAACAATTAACAATTAGGGGTCGAATCTGCTGGTGTCGTGTGGGCAGGCTCGAAGGTAGGAGACGTCCGTCTCAGTCGAACCGGAACCACCCAGATCTCCTCTGCCACCGAACCCTGGAAATACTGGAACCGCCAAGTCCCGAATTCCCAGGTGGCCACTGCCTCCGCTCGTCGGATCCGGTACTGCTGGCGGGAGAGAGCAACAACACACAGGTGTGGATGCGACAGCACCCAGTAACGGAGAGGGGAGAAGCCGCCTCCACCTCTCACTCAATATATAGCAGGAAGGTGAGTACTTATCCAAGCAATTTAGCTATCAGTAGTCAGCAGTCCTGAAAAGGTTTAACAAGTTTTAGCTGGTTATTCAGAATATGAATGCAGAGAACGTTACCTCAGTCTTAAGGCGATATCTCGGCACTGAGGTGGAGACGCCGTCCTGATGATATACCCCCGTCCTGAGTGGAGTCAGCTGTGTCCAGTAATGGGTGACAGCTGTCACCCTGTCTGCTCTCGTAAGGTGGCGGCGCCCTCTGGTGCCTGGAGCCCGCACTCCAGGCAGGGCGCCCTCTGGTGGTGGTGGGCCAGCAGTACCTCCTCTTCAGCGGCCCACACAACACCAAGCTGCACTCTAAATGCAATGCAACACAAATTGGATGAATTAATCCATGTCATGTGACATACAAAGCACCAATCTAATAACAAGGATCCACTCAGCTGTTATATAATACAAACTAGGGTGACAGACTAATTTAAATGCATTTAGAATTTTTCTTGAAAATCTCACCCTCAAATCGCAAAACACATACACAGGCTCTAAGCAATAATTTAACAATTAAGAAAAAAAATTCACTCTTAAAAATCAATACAGAAATATTTTTTAAAAATGTAGACACTGCTATTTTTTGAATAGCCTGTAAAGTAATAATAAATTTGATAATTTTTTCTTCATGATTTAATTTGGAATAGAATCTGCAGTGTTCCCAATCCATTTGAATGTATGAAAATGTGTGTGTGTGTGTGTGTGTGTGTGTGTGTGTGTGTGTGTGTGTGTGTGTGTGTGTGTGTGTGTGTGTGTGTGTGTGTGTGTGTGTGTGTGTGTGTGTGTGTGTGTGTGTGTAAAATAGTGTTGCACTGGGCAGGTCCAAATGTAATCTGGCCACTGTTATTCTGTCTTTCTTCTATAGTACATTAATGCATTTGCATGTATGCAAATGAAAGCTATTATACTGTATAACGGCTGAGTGGATCTTTGTCATTTGATTGGTGCTTTGTATGTCACATGACATGCATTAATTCATCCCATTTGTGTTACATTGCATTTAGAGTGCAGCTTGGTTCCATTTACAGTGCAAATTTGGTTCTATATGTTTGGTACAATTGCACTCTGCACGCACACATGCACCTGCGCAAGTCCTTGTTTATGCATGCACACGTGCTTGTGCATGCGCATGTGTGTGCGCCCACGCATGCTCACACAGACACATGCACGTGCGCCCACACATGTGCACATGCACACACACAAAACAAATCCACTGTGCTGTCTGGAGGCTGTTAACAGGAAGAAAGAAAGAAAAGCTGGACTCATTTCTGACGTGATTTTTTTTTTTTTTCGCTGCACTGAGGAGGTCTTTTTTTGGTAGCACACACATGCACAAGCGCCGACCAGGTTGCGCGTGTGCGCGCATGCGACTCTCCCGAGACATAATTTGATTGAGCTAACTGACGCTGCTAATTCACACACACACACACACACATACACACACAAAATCCATTCCGCTGTAAGCCGTCTGGATGCATGAAGACCTGTTCACATGAAACGCTGATGTGATTTTTTGGCTGGACTGAGGAACTACACAAAGTTTTTTTTTTTTTTTTAAGTCAGTGCACAGCATCACTGAATTACACGTTACAGTGGAACACCAAAATGTAAGTCCCTTTCTGTTGTTTATAAATTAATAAAATATCAAATGACAAGGATCAATTTTAGCCTTTATATGAAACAAATAATGAATGTTTTTACATTCTTTCAATAGAACAAATATTTAATTCGGTGAAAGCTGGAACATACTATTCAACGAGGCGAAGCCGAGTTGAATAGTATGTTCCAGCAGAACTATAAGAGTTGAATGGTTTGTCCAGCAGAACTATAAGAGGTGGACTCCCCAAACTAAGTGGAAATACTTGGTTAAAAGACAAACACGTTTGAAGTCCTTCATGCAGACTTTGTGTTGCGGTAAATGTAAATATCAATGAATCTAAACTGAGGTAGTGGTGTATTTCACTGTTTTTACATTGCAATTTTACAAACATAAAATTAATGTATTCAGACAGGAAGGCAAACTGGGTTGTATAGGACAGCCAGTTGCTTAACGGTTGAGAACGTAAACTATCTGAAGGAGGGGATTAAATAAACAGAGATGGCCAACACATATACAGGACTGGAAATTTGAATCTGCCTGGTCATACAGCCGGCTATTTTGGGGGTAATTTTTAGTTCAACTTTTTAAAAATGGTACCAGTTTGTTCCCCATGTCATGAGGATTCAGAATATATACGAGGTCTGTTAGAAATGTATCTGACCTTATTATTTTTTTAAAAAACCATATGGATTTGAATCACGTGTGATTGCGTCAGACAAGCTTGAACCCTCGTGCGCATGCGTGAGTTTTTTCATGCCTGTCGGTTGCGTCATTCGCCTGTGAGCAGGCTTTGAGTGAGGAGTGGTCCACCCCTCTCGTCTATTTTTCATTGCGAATAAATGTCTGAACGATTTGGAGCTTTGCTGCATCAAATTTTTCCAGAAACTGAGAGAGACCTCCAGGTGGACACTATTCGGAAAATTCAGATGGTTTTCAGGGACGATTTTATGGGGATTACACAGATTAAGGAGTGCTCCAGCCGGTTTAAAGACCGCCCACAGCGACTGAGAGCGCGGCGCACTCCGAGCGCCGATCGACAGGCTGACACCCCGCTGGAACAACCAGATCATTTCCAACGTGAAAGCTTTGTTGATCCGGGACGTCGTCTGACTTTCACAAAAAGGCAGAAGATGTGGACATCAGCACTTTTTCCGGCACATTCCACTGTTACAGGAGTTTTTTTCACGGAAAGAAAAGCGGAGGGACGCGCCACGGCTCCGTTCATTACGCGGGACAAAACCACCTCGATGTTGGTCTCACAGGACGGCTTTCAGGTGGATTTCAGACGGATTCCGGTTGCTTTCCAGTCGTGTGAATATCCGATTGTGATTGTGCATGAGCTGGACATGCCAGAACATGTCCCGTGAGGCTTCATCACGGCGTTGCTTTGCGCTGAGCGGCTGCACCGCGACGCGCAGAATTCCTCCGCACGTCTGTCTTAATGTGCCGGAAAAAGTGCTGATGTCCACGTCTTTTCACAATTCCTGTGCTAGTCAGATGACATACCGGATCAAGACAGCGTCCAGTTTAAAAATGACCGGCACATTTCACTGTTACAGGAGTTTTTGTCATGGAAAGAGAAGCTGCTCCACCAAAAATAATGTCGGATACTTTTCTAACAGACCTCGTATACTATATGGTTTTTGTTATTTATTTTTGTTGTAATATGTGATAAATATCTTCTTACATGTCTGTTTATGTATCACGCCCCATATCATGCCCCGATGTATCTGTATCAGCCTGAGTCTAAAACAGACATGTGATAAGGTATACATGTGTGTGTATAAAATAACACTGCACTGGGCAAATCCAAATGTAATCTGTATGCTGTTATTCTGTAGTTCTTCTACAGTACATTAATGCATTTGCATTACATTGATGTGGCTATGATACGGCAGTATTGCATCCTGTCATTGTGTAGTGTATGGCTGGCCTAACTCTTCTTCTTTGCCTAAGGTTTGAGCTCCATCTTCCTCCATGCTTGTTTTATTTCTGCATGTGAGGTGCCCACTTGTGGCACATATGTAAACATGTCATCAACTATGTTGTTCATATTGCTGGATGACAAATTGTTATTTCAGCTACCAGTATGTCTGTAACTATATGGTCTGGCACATCCTGAGTGTGGAGGTTGCGTCTCCTCTGCTCCCTCTTTTGGTTGACTGTGATAATACTGGAAAGCTAAAGCCCTCAAATGTGTTTGCACACATTAGGTGCAGTCTCACATAACTCAATAATAACTCACTTGATTTGTCCATCTGTCAAAATAACATTCAGGTCATTCATCATGGCACTTAAATGTATTTTTAGAACTTATTTCTTCCAGAAGTTGAAATGTCTGCAGTAGTTAGAAAGTGAGTTTCTGGGGGAGAATGTAATGAAGTCTGACAGTGCAAAGCTACAATCATTGGGAGTCAGTGGGAGGTTTGGTAGCAGGCTAATCCTCTTCATGTTCTGGGGCTGTGAGCAGCAGAGACCTAAGCTGCCTTTAAGACCACAGCCATCAGCTTGATATTCACACAGCATTCAAGGCATTCCAACTCTGTGCTCTGAACACAAGTGCTGCAATGAAACGCTTGATGGCTGCATTACTCTTGAAGTGATTACGATCACATTGGCCATTTTCTCTTTGTGTCCGAAAAGGCTGATTGTTGAAATCAAATGTGTTCTTACTGCATCTATTGCTTGTGGTGCATTCTTGAAGCAGTTTGAATCCAGTTAATTCTGTTGTAATTATATTTTTCTGATTGATATTAGGATGCTTTATGCAAATAAAAATAATCTTTCAATGGAAGTGGATATTTCTTATTAAAATTCAAATCACAAATTCAAAGCTTAATCAAATAAACATTTGCCACAGAAGAGAGTATAAGTTTCTTCACCTCGCTCTTGCATATTTCCATGAGACTCCAATGAGAAATATTTATTTATTCTTGTAAGTAACTCAGGGAAGAGTTGATGAAGCTAATTTGAGTTTGTACACAAGTTGGTACACAAGTACTGTTCCTTTCTTGTTTTAAAAAGGATTAAAGAAGTACTTGAGTAGGGGTTGACTGATTATTGGCCTGGCTGATTATCACAGGAGATAGTCAATATTTTTAGGGTTATCTGTATTGTTCATTTCTGAAGCTCATTTGCTGATAAAACATAGTTTTAAAATACAGTACTTTGAGTTTTTTTTTAAAGAAAAAAATCGCTGTGATAACTGACCAAACGGCGTTTGCTACACTGTATTTTGGCTAATACGTGACTGAAAGTGGCGTATTTGTCACACTGTTGGCTTATCCCGCGGCGCACTGCTCACAGCCCTCACGGCCCGACACGCATGTCCTGTCAGACAGACGTGATATTCAGATCACCTGCTGCGTGTCCACATGAACTGACGGTCCGTTTCTCCAGCCTGTTGCAAAAATGATATATGTTTTTATGTATTTCCATGTGATGACAGCAAGCACACACACGCACGTGTCTGTCAAAACATGGGACATGTTCTGCAGCTGTGATGTCCAGGACCAGAGATGTCTCAACAGCTGTTGGCAGTCAGCCACGCCCCCTGTCCTGACAGTGCACAGACCAAGATGAGAGATGCCTCATCAAATGGCCACACATTTTCTAAGTGCCAAGCGAGCAGTGTTAGATGCGTGTCGTGTGTGTCACTTGGAATTAGGCCGACACCTGCCGCGAGAGGGTTCGATGGGCTTTCACAGTGCAGTCTTTCAGCCGCTGGTGTGTGCAAATAGTTGTAGCAACAGGTGTACGAGGCGTTGGAAGCAACTACAATTTTTCACGTATTGCATACGATTCCTGCTTCATGCGCAGTTCGACCACATTCGTACTATGTGTGAGTGAAGACCATCATCCATACATCAGCATGTATAAACTTTGGCTGTGCGTTTATATTGTCCAAAGGAGATTCTCTGCTGAGGCCTCGGCTGCTTCAGATGCTGCCCCTCACCCTGAACAGACTGACCGTGTGGCTCCAGCCGTCCCTCGACAGCTTTGAGCGCCAGTTGCTGCAACTGATCAACGCTGACTGTCTGAACACGGTAAGGCCATGTTTCCAGTTTCCTTATCATACACCACCTCAGCAGTCAATGTACATTAAACCCCACTACCTTGAATAAGTCAGCGTGAGCAATGTGGCAGCATCGTTTATTTGTTACGCTTATTTAGTCGTCTTCTGTGTGCATTTTAATTTGGCATCAAACTAAAAATATTGCAGACATGCTCATAGGAAACATCTCCTGCAGACAGTAAGTAGTGGAAAATATTGAAGGCCATAAACACATTCTAACTGCTGAAAGTACACAGTATGGTGTATTTACAAAGAAACACAAATCAAGTTTTAAATGAGTCACATAAAACACTTTCATCCTACAGTTCAGTTCACTCCCCAGATTAAAGATAGTCATGATGACCTTGATCCACCTCCACCAAGATTATTTTCTTCAACCTGATACTTTACTTTATCTCACTTTATATTTCTATAGTCTGCAAGCACGATCACGTTTTACTGCTACCACTGGAATGTAAAGCACCTCCCAAACTCAATGAGGCTTATCTATTCTATACCCTTTAATGCTCGATGGTTAGCCGTATTTGACAGGTGCAGTGATGGACTCGGAATTATTTGTACTTTGGCTTGATTTGTTCACTTCTGCCTAAGTGAGATGTGTCTTTTGGAATGGATGAAAACTGATATGAAAGTTGCTGTCATTCCTCATCTCTCAAACGCTGCTCTTTGTTACAGCTTTCATCCAGCACAGAGAAAGGAATGCTAGAGTTCATTATAAAGTGTGTGTGTGTGTGTGTGTGTGTGTGTGTGTGTGTGTGTGTGTGTGTGTGTGTGTGTGTGTGTGTGTGTGTGTGTGTGTGTGTGTGTGTGTGTGTGTGTGTGTCTGTCTGTCTGTCTGTCTGTTATTACTTAGCTGACTTGGAATCAAACCACATATTAAATGTATTTTTCTTCTAAATAGTCAAATTGATACGGTAGCGGTAGATACATGTAGGTTGGTCGTGATGACTGTGAGTTTATAATCGTCAACTGATTTATGCTGTCTTTCGTTATCTGATAATGGCAGCATCTTGTGAATGGTTGCAAAATAACCTAGTAACAGATAATAGATCTAGTGAAAGAAAAATGTAGAAAGCTCAAAAAACTTTTTGCAGCTTCTTTGGTGAGTAGCCACTCTCTTCACAAACACCCTGGATCAGCAGATAAGCGGGCTTGGTATCTCTGAAACATTGGTGTTCTGGTTCCAAATATATGGAAGTGCTGTTTCATCTGTGGACTCCTGAGAAATATATGAAAATGAGATTTCAGTGGTTGTTATCTAACCTCAAGCATGTGTGTCAAAGGTATTGGAATATGAATGTTGTTCTTGTTTATATGCATAGTATGTTTGCTCCATGCCCTCATTATGAAGAAACAATGTGACATGTCCAGTTTCTGCTAGGGATGGGTATCGAGAACCGGTTCCTTTCGGGTATCGTTAAGAAATGATTCAATCCACCGACATCAATAAGCTTTGTGCTTAACGATTCTGTTATCGGTCCTTCAGAGTGGCCGTTGTTTTGGCGGGTGTTTGTCAGGAAAATAATCATTTCTCAACATTGATTACAGACCCTGCAGCGGGTCCTTAATCAACTTTTCTGCAGCGCGGCTTTGCTTTTGAACCTTGAACCAATCGAAGCGTGGTTCGCAGATTGAAGCAATGCTTCGGTCGATTGCTTCGTTTATTTCTTTCTTTCACTTAATTTTCCCCTGCTAAAACCCTAAAGAGCATATGTCTGTGAGTATTATTTACCTTTTCTATGTTAAACCGACCTGTTATGGTCTTCTGAAACAGTTGATAGATGTATTTTATAACTTAAAAACGGGAGCGCATGTCTATGGCCAAACTAGAAAACTGCTGCATCCTAGTAAGAGCAGAATACTGCTGGAATGAATTTGAATAAGGAAAGTTGTATTTTTTTTTTCTCACCTAAATGGATTCAGCACTCACTCCAGTTTATTGTCTGGAATAGTCCCAAATTGCATTTCAGAGCTTCTAGAATTGAAACATTTTCGTGCAGGTGGTGTTGGGGGGTAATTTTGGGTTTCAACTTTTTTTGTTTTTCACCACTTTCATCCCTGAATATGAATTGTGATTCACTTTTGTGCTGATTAAAGTTACTAACTGGGACTCCTGTCTTGTTGCAAGAAAGAAACGAGAATCATCCTCCGTTCTGTTCACACAACTCCAGTCGTTGCGCAGCTCTCTGACAAGTCAAGATAGAACGATAGAATTCAGTCTGAATTAATAACTTCAAAGCGAAACACAGTTTTGTTTATTTTTATTTATGTCCAGAGATCAAGGATACAGTGACTAATTTCATATTTATTTACTTTAAGACTCAAGGAAATACATAGAAAACCTGTAAAGCCTACTTTTAGTACAAAATTCACGAGGTATCGATAAGGAATCGGATCGATAAGCAGAATCGATAATGGTATCGATATCGATAAAACCTTATCAATACCCATCCCTAGTTTCTGCTGTAGCGGATACAAGTTAAAACACTCTCATCTCTCACTCATCTTCAACTGCATGTCCGGGATCGGGTCATGGGGGCAGCAGCTCCAGCAGGGGACCCCAAACTTCCCTTTCCCTGGCCACATTAACCACCTCTGACTGGGGGATACTGAAGTGTTCGCAGGCCAGTGTGAAGTTAAAACAATATTTAATTAAATATGAAATTTAAATAAATACCTTGAAAAGGGTACCACCTACAATAAGCAGGGAAAAAAAATGTTCCCATTGATATTAATCCGTCTTTGATCAGAAAGTCGTAAGTTCTGGATACGATTGATTAAACATCTGTCTTCAACTGGACACAAGTCAAGCAGCTGGCACAATATTTACAAATTTTATTTACATATGCACAGGTGACAGACACTGGTGACTGGGAATTTGAGAATACGGATAATGATTCACAGTTTGTTCCTGAGATGACATGTTAATGATGAGACGATGATGAGTACTAAATATAGAAATCGATAAGAACTAGCATGTTGCCTGTGGGGATCCATGGGCTCTAGATTGGGTAGTGTTGATAAAATAGGTAACTGACACTTTAACATGGTAATAAAGTGTGCAAAGTTTCTATAATGAGTTGGAATGGTGTGTGTGATTTCAGAGTGTTTTTAGAACCTTAGACCTAAACAGTTTTTAGAAGGAAAAACTCAACCCTTTTATTCCCTGTTAATTATATAATTTTTTCATATTAATTTACTGTCTTAATGTATTTATAAATTGGTTAGGTTCTTGTTGTCATATACACACTATTATTGTTATTATTATTATTTTCATTATTATTATTTATTATTTTATTTTTACTTCTATTTTGTCATTACAATACATTAACACACCAAATGGTAAATGTCAGCTCTCCCCAATTTATGTGTGATCAAAATTGCATACCAGCATGCACAGCTTTTGTCTATTCTGCATTCTGCTGTAAGCAGGTGCTTTTAATTTGACAAACGGAGACTGTGGCAGGACACATTAAAAGTGCTACACTTTTCACTTATGGTACAGGGAGCATGACACTTAAGTCACTAATGGTAACAGCAACATAACACTTCGCTAAACTGACTTGACCAATGGAACTACAAAAGCACAATAAAACAGTAACATTAGAACACTGTTAAACTAACATGAACCACAATAACAACATTTAAAACCCCAAACTCTCATGATGCATTACAGCACAATGTCCATTGTTTACTGGTTAGCTAAAATCACTAATTTCTTAAAAACATTTTGTCCTATCAAATTTCCATTTTTGCAGCATTCATCCTTGACCCAAAATACATAAGCATACTAAACAGCAAATGTCAGCTTTCCCCCCGGTATTGCAGTGATCAAAGCCATACACACGCACTCGCGCATGCGCGCACACACACAAACATACAGAGGTCATTTGGCTATTATAATGTATAGAAACCTGGTTGGAAATTAGCAGTGAATTTTGGATTCACAAATTAATATGTATATGTTGCGGACATGAATGAGCAAAGCTCTTCAGCATCTGACCATGTCATTTAGGTCCTTCAGACTTTTTTTGAGTAAATGCTTCAGCGGAGCATTGGCATGACTAAAACCTTTCAGCAAAAAATATAAAGAAATTGGCAAATTGTAGCTGAACTATCAGGTCTTCTTTTTAAGAAAATCCTCCTCTACACCACTTTCGTCAGAAAGCTGGATTTTATATTTGTAATTAATTTATATCAAGTTGGAGAGATTTGCTTTTCAATTTGAGTTTAAGGAAAATAACTTTAGATTTATTTATCTACATTTGTGTCACTGGTGTGTCACTCAGACAACAAAATTAAGAGGTTATTTAAAAATAAATACTTCAGAGAGCAAAATTAGGAGGTTACACAGGTTTTTTACAGTACAGAGGAGTAAATTACCTGTATTTCTCATCCTGGGTGTCTTCACGTTATATCTCATAAATCAACAGCTGCATGCTCGTTTAAAAAATCACTGGAAAAACACGTGTGTGTGTATATATATATATATATATATATATATATATATATATATATATATATATATATATATATATATATATTAGGCAACTTGAATTAAATGAGAATTGCCACTTTTAACAACCTGGACCTCATTTCTGCCATAAAATACAGTCGCTTACTAGTGATATAACTTTGGTGTCATTTGGAGTCCGTGAGTCAAACATTTTTTCTTTTTCTACGGATTAGAATTTTTTTGTGGTACACAGCACCACCTACTGTAAAAGGAGGAACCTAGTTGTCGATATGTATCACTGATTTCAAAATGCAGCTCTTTTCAACCAGACGTGTGGTGCCGTGACATGTCAGTCATCTGTGTCCAATCAAATTTCAGAGGAGTCCAGTGCAACCTTGGCCTCCACTGTAGCTCCACCCATGCCAGGAAGTGTTCAACATTTGACATTTCCTGTTTCACTGTGGACTCAAAATTTGATACTTCCTGTTTCCGTGTGAACTTGCCATTGTATTTGTCATGTACTGTGTGTCATCCAGTGTGTGGTCATGCCTTGTTTGGGGTTCTGTTTCTTTTTCTGTGTAGTTCCTGCATTGTTTTTATTGTCTGATTGGGGAAGATGTTGGTTTGTGCTGTAGGTGTGACTTCTCTTGCTGGGTGTTTCCTGCTTGGGCTTCTCTGTCCCTATTTCTCTTGTCTGTCTCGCTTGGTGCTTGGTGGTGGTGGTGGTGGTTGGGGGTGGGGGGGGTGTCACACTCTGTCTAGGCCACACCCTGTTCCGGTTCTTTCCACAGGTGTTCCTAATCTGTAGCTCACTACTTGGTGTATTTAAGCTTCACTGGTTGCACTGATAATTTGCCTGATCGTTGCGCCTTGTGCCCTCACTTCTAGCTCCGTTCTTTGTATTGTTCAAGTCCTGCTGCCACGTGTGTTTTTGACCCTCTGCCTGTGTTTCTCGACCACGCTACTTGCCTGATGATTTTGATCTGTTTGCTATTCTTGGACTGCCTCTTTGTGTACCGGACCCCACTGATTACTTCAGTAAACATCTTATTGAACCAGAACTTCTGTGTCCAGTCTCGCATTTGTCTCCAGCCATCCCAGCTAAAGTATCTTGATAGAACGATCAGGCCAACGATGGAGACAGCAGACTCGGACCCATTCCAGTTGGCGGTCCACCACCATAGCCGTCAGCTGGCAGAACAGGAGGCTCGCCTCACAGCTATAAGTGCCGGTTTATCAGATCTCGCCAAGAGGCAGGACCTTTTATGACTTCTCTGAGTGCTCAGATCGATCAACTAGTTGCCACCTTGACTCATCAGGCCTCGTCCACCCCAGCCACCACCAATCCACCACCTCCAGGACCGAGTGCTGCCCCGCCTACGCTTACAGCACCCCCTGTGGTTTGCAACCAGCTTTCACGACCAGAACGGTTCTCTGGAGACGCTAAACCCTTCCTCACTCAGTGTGACCTCCATTTTGAATTAGCGTCAGCAATGTTTCCATCCGATAGGACAAAGATCGCATTCATTATTACTCACCTGACCGGCCGGGCAGCAGCGTTGGCTTCAGCAGAGTGGAGCAGGCAGTCTCCAGCTTGTGACTCCCTCCAGGCGTTCAAGACAGCATTCCTCCAGGTGTTCCAACACACATCACCGGGCCGAGAAGCGGGCCATTCCCTGATGTGGCTTTGTCAAGGAAACGGACGCGTTGCAGATTATGCCATCGACTTCTGTACCTTGGCGGCTAAGAGCGAGTGGAACCCTGCAGCTCTCCACGATATGTTTTTCCAAGGCCTGTCTGCGCAAATCCAGGATCAATTAACTGCTGTCGACCTCCCGGAAGAGCTGGACCAGCTGATGGCACTGGCAATCCGCACCGACTGCCGGTTGGGGACCGGCCTTGACGTGACGTAGGCCCCCCTGCCCAGCGCTCGGAGGCATCCCCTGCTCATCGCGCCAGGACCTCCTCCTCCAGCTCTGGCTCCAGTTCGTCTCACTCTCCCTCAGAGGAACCCATGCAGTTGGGACGCACCCGGCTGTCCACAGAGGAGTGGCAGCGCCGAAGAGACCAGGGCCTGTGTTTCTACTGTGGTCAAGCAGGTCATGTGGTCACAGAATGCCAAGCCAGGGGTGCCCCCGTGCGGTCGCAGTCGGTACTACGGGTGAGTCAGAATTCCATAACTTCAATTTCTCCCCAAAATGTTATCATGGCGAGCTTTGTTTCCGATCATTCGTCATGTTCTGTACCGGTATTTATTGATTCTGGTTCTGATTCTAATTTACTGCAGTCCTGTCTTGCCAGGTCTCTACACCTTAAGCTGTATCGTCTCTCACGTCTACTGGGCACAAGTACCGTTTTTAGTATGGACCGATCATAAGAACCTTGAATACCTGCACTCTGCTAAAAGACTTAATTCCAGACAAGCTTGGTGGTCAATTTTTTTCTGTCGATTCAATTTAGTGCTGTCATTCCGGCCTGGGTCTAAGAACGGCAAGCCAGACGCTCTCTCCCAATGGGAGGACCCATCGGAAGAGATGTCAGACCCTGACACTATCCTCCCCACATCCTGTTTCCTCTCTGCACTCACTTGGGACATTGAGACCAAGATCTGGGCCGCAGTACGAGACCTTCCCATCCCTCAGGGTTGTCTTCCGGGTAGGCTGTTCGTTCTGGATACATTTCGAGGGGAGGTCAGATTGTTTGTTGCTGTGACGCCACTCTGAACTTCACACGGTTGTATACGCTTCTTTTATTCCTGTTTAGCACTCTTCTGGTTATTAATTGTATCGACTCTGAACATTATTTAACAACAGTCTTGTTGTGAATTGCTAGCAGTTAGCATTCGCTAGCGGTTAGCTTTCGCTAGCTAGGTCGACACCTCCCCTCTCCGTTATTACTTTTTATAGCTATTTCTTTTCTACCCGTTTAATTCTTCTGTTCGTTTTTCAGTTGAACTGCTGTGAATTTTAAGTAATTTTTACTCCTGTGTAAAATCTTAGGAGCGGCTAGCGTTTTCGCTAGCAGTTAGCTTGCGTTTGCTATTTCTGACCCTTGTCATTTTTTCATTTCATTTTTTTACACTCCTGTTAGTTAATTAACTGTTTAGTGTATTTTATAGCTGCTGCTTTTTTTTACCTGTTTCATACTTCTGTTAGTTTTTCAGTGTAACTGCTGTGAATTTTAATTCATATATCTGCGTCTGTGTGAGCCTTAGGAGTGGTTAGCTTATCCATTATTGGTTAGCTTGTGTTTGCTTGGCTACATTTTTGAATCTCTTAGTGCACAAAGTACACTACTAATTCTACTTTACACCCTCCATAAATCCTGCGTGATGTTGGAAGATAGGGTGGCTCTCTTAGAGAGCCGTGTCCGTAAGTTAGAGCAGCTTCTTAGCGCAGTGGAGTTAGATGTTATGGGCACTCCAGATAAGATTAGTGTTGGGCCGGCTAGTGAGCCCATTAGCATCAGCTTAGAAATGCCGGCTGTGGAGGACGGCTTTCGGACTGTGGCTAGACGGAGGAAGCCCTGTAGGGCTTGGTTCCCGGTTGTGGCACCCCGATCACACTCACCAGCGCAAACTGTTAATCGGTTCTCCCCCTTGGATTTGCCAGATGTGAATTCTCTGAGTCCACGCGTGACTTCCACTCCTGTCTCCAGGCCGAAACACCGGACTTTAGTGATAGGGGATTCTATCAACCGCACAGTCAGGTTACAGACGCCGGCTGATGTTAAATGTATTCCTGGGGCCAGAGCTCCCGACATTGCATCTCATCTTAGGGTGCTGATGCTGCAGAAGGGAAGACAAACGAAGGAACATGACATGAGATATAGTCACATAGTTATTCACGTTGGCACCAATGATATCAGGATGAAGCACTCAGAGGTCACAAAAATGGACATAGAGAGGACTTGTGACCTTGCCAGAAAGATGTGTCGGCATCGATTAATAGTCTCTGGTCCCCTCCCACTTATTAAGTTTACAGTTTCACTGCTGTGTTTAGTGGAACAACAACCTTATTTAACATTACGGATATGCATCAACTCCTCAACTAAGACTGAACTAGAACCTAGATTGCCTGATGTCTTAGCCTCACTTTTGACAAATACCCAGTCAGTAGACAGACTTGTGGATAGTTTAAACTCAGTGCTCAAAACTACATTTGACATGATTGCACCACCTGTGTTTAAAACTGCGCTCCCCCAAATCACAGTCACCTTGGTTCAGTGATTACCTGCGTGACCTCAGGCATAAAGCAAGAGGTCTAGAATGGAAATGGCGTCGTTCAAAATTAGAAGTATTCCACCTTGCATGGCGTGATGCTATCTTAGACTATAAGCATGCATTATTGGCTTCAAAGCGGACCTATTACTTTGATTTGATCAACAAAAACAAGCATAACTCAAAGTTCTTGTTCAAAACGGTGGCAACACTTATTCATGGACAACCACCTGTAGTTCGCTGTCCTTTTACAGCACAAGATTTCCTGGATTACTTTGAGAAAAAAATAGATGACATTAGGTTGAACATATCCCAGTATGCCTTAACCCAGCCACTACACCCTGCTATTGAGGTGGGCGCCACTACTGAGGTATTACCTAGATTTACAGAATTTGATGGTATCTCTCTAGACATGCTGACGAAACACGTAATGTCAACAAAAAGCACAACTATTTTATTTGATCCTATACCAACAAAACTGTTTAAGGACCTGTGGCCCACTCTTGGGCCGATTGTGCTGGAAATTATTAATCTTTCTTTAACTTCTGGATCTGTTCCTAAACGTTTCAAATATGCAGTGATTAAACCATTACTTAAGAAACCTAATCTTGACCCTAGTGTATTGAAAAACTATCGTCCAATATCAAATCTATCATTTTGCTCTAAAATTCTGGAAAAAGTGATGTCACGGCAGCTCATAGACTATCTTACTGAGAATAATCTCTTTGAGCCGCTGCAGTCTGCTTTTCCACAGAAACGGCTCTCACTAAAGTAGTGAATGATCTTCTGCTTACAATGAATTCAGACACCACTACGGTTCTGTTGCTGTTAGATCTCAGTGCTGCATTTGATACAGTGGATCATCATATTCTACTTGATAGGCTGGAAAATCATTTTGGGATTACTGGGAGTGCCCTTGCATGGCTGACGTCATACTTGACCAGTCGTTCTCACTGTGTTTTGCACAGTAACACTACCTCTAACCTTAGTGACATGAAATTTGGGGTTCCTCAGGGGTCTGTCTTAGGCCCCCTGCTTTTCTCCCTTTTATAGCACCCCTTGGGCACATAATGCGGCATTTTGGGATTACCTTTCACTACTATGCAGATGATACTCAGTTATATATGCCGATAACTGCTGGTAATCTCGCTGACATAAAATCCTTAGAAGATTGCCTTGCATCAGTGAGAAGTTGGATGTCTAGAAACTTCCTACTTTTAAACTCTGAAAAGACTGAAATGATGGTTCTTGGTCCAGTGAGACATCGGCATCAATTTGACCAGTTAATACTCAGCCTAGGCTCTTGTGTCATACATCACACTGACAAAGTGAGGAACCTTGGGGTAATTTTTGATCCTTCATTGTCCTTTGGTCTCCATATTAGAAATATTACTAGGACTGCATTCTTCCACCTGCGAAATATAGCGAAGATTTGTCCCATCCTGTCTATGGCTGATCCTGAGACCCTGATCCATGCGTTCATCTCTTCTAGATTGGACTACTGCAATGTTCTATTTTCTGGTTTACCGCAGTCTAGCATTAGGGGTCTCCAATTGGTTCAGAATACTGCAGCCAGACTTTTGACACGAAGCAGAAAGTTTGACCACATTACACCCATTTTGGCTTCTCTTCACTGGCTTCCTGTCCCAGTGAGATCAGATTTTAAGGTTCTGCTACTAACCTATAAAATTATTCATGGACTGGCACCTCCCTACCTAGCTGACTTAATTAAACCTTACGTACCGGCCCAGGGTTTATGTTCTCAGGGTGCAGGACTACTTTGTGTCCCTACGGTGAATAAGAAGTCTGCGGGTCACAGAGCTTTCTCTTATCGTGCCCCTGTTCTGTGGAATGATCTCCCTGCGTCAATAAAACAATCAGATTCTGTGGAGACTTTCAAGTCCAGACTTAAGACGCACATCTTTTCCCTTTCATATGGCTAGCATATTGGTACATTTTTGTTTTACGCTTTTTACTCTTTTAATTAAAGTTATTAGTAATTGGAGCGGGCCGCGGCCTCAACTTTACCTAAGTTCTGGGTCTTTTAGTGAAGCTTAGGGCTAGTGGCCGGCGATCACCTTAGTATTTCTTGTGTTTTTCTTGTTGATTAATGCTGGAAAATTATACAATATTTTTTTGTCTTTCTGATGCCTGATTCTGTTATTTCTCTGTTTAAGGTGCAGCTCCATCCAGAGATGAGAGTTGTGTTTGTTTTGGCTACCCTCCTGTCCTGTGCACCAACTGCAATTCTTGTATATTCGTCTGTGAATTCTACTGTGAATTATTTCTGTAATTTATGTTTGTAGCATGGCCCAAGCAGAGGGTCACCCCTTTGAGTCTGGTCTGCTTGAGGTTTCTTCCTCAGAGGGAGTTTTTCCTTACCACTGTTGCTCTGGGGGTTGGTAAGGTTAGACCTTACCTGTGTGAAGCTGTTGTGATTTGGCGCTATATAAAGGAAATAAATTAATTTGAAATTAGGTCATATGTTGGGCACACACCAGTCGTTTTGCCTGTCATCTGGGTATCAATAACCCGGCAACTCTCATCTGAGAAAGGTTCTGGTGGCCACGATTACTTTCTGACGTCACTGAATACATTGGGGCTTGTCCTACCTGCGCAATGTGCAAATCCTCTACCCGATCACCTACTGGCAAGCTCCACCCACTACCCATTCCTACACGACCGTGGTCGCACATCTCAGTGGACTTCGTAACAGGCCTGCCGCCATCCAAGGGTAATACTGTGATACTGACAGTTGTGGACCGCCTATCTAAGATGGCGTACTTTATACCTCTACCAAAATTACCTACCACTAAAAAGACACTGAAACACTGTTGAACCACATCTTTAGGCTACATGGTTTTCCCCAGGACATTGTTTCGGATCGGGGTCCGCAATTCGTCTCTCGGGTTTGAGGCGAATTCTGCCGACTGCTGGGAGTTTCTTCTAGTCTCACCTCCGGGTACCACCCGCAGGCTAATGGACAGTCAGAGAGGATCAATCAGGAAATGGAAAAAGGTCTTCGCATTCTCGCATCACAGCACCCTTCATCCTGGTCTACACAATTAGTATGGGTAGAACTTTCCCACAACTGTCTGCCGTCTGCATCCACTGGCTACTCCCCATTTCATGTGTCGCATGGATTTCAGCCTACTCTGTTCTCCTCCACAGACCTGACTTCTCGTGTACCCTCAGCTCTATCACTCATCATCTGCTGCCGATGGACCTGGGAGCGGGCCCGTCGGGCCTTACTACATTCATCAGCGCCCTACAAGGCCACCGCGGACAAGAAGAGGCCACAGGAGCCTGCCTACTCATCTGGACAACGTGTGTGGCTCTCCACCCACCATCTGGCCCTCCGGGGTCTACCACGGAGGCTTGCCCATTGCAAAAGTTATTAACCCGGTTTCTGTTCGCTTTCGGCTTCCCAGGTCCATGAGGATACACCCCACCTTTCACGTCAGCCAAGTGAAGCCTGCCTGTGGCAGTCCTTTGTGCCTCCTGGCCGGCCGCCCGGTTCGTGGATGGTGGGCCTGTCTTTTTGGTGCGGCGCCTCTTGGGGTCTCAGCGGCGTGGGAGGGGGGTGCAGTATCTGGTGGACTGGGAGGGGTACAAGCCGGAGGAGCATTCCTGGGACCCTGCCCGCTTCATCCTGGACCCGGACCTGATTTCAGACTTTCACACTCGGCATCCTGTCTCCCCTGGGCTGTCGGGTGCCGGCCGTTAGGTGGGGGTACTGTCATGTACTGTATGTCATCCAGTGTGTGGTCATGCCTTGGTTGGGGTTCTGTTTCTTTTTTCTCTGTAGTTCCGGCATTGTTTTTATGGTCTGATTGGGGGAGATGTTGGTTTGTGCTGTAGGTGTGACTTCTCTTGCTGGGTGTTTCCTGCTTGGGCTTCTCTGTCCCTATTTCTCTTGTCTGTCTCGCTTGGTGCTTGGTGGGGGGGTGTCACACTCTGTCTAGGCTACACCCTGTTCTGGTTCTTTCCACAGGTGTTCCTAATCTGTAGCTCACTACTTGGTGTATTTAAGCTTCACTGGTTGCACTGATAATTTGCCTAATCATTGCGCCTTGTGACTCAGTTCTAGCTCCGTTCTTTGTATTGTTCAAGTCCTGCTGCCACGTGTGTTTTTGACCCTCTGCCTGTTTTTCTCGGCCACACTACTCGCCTGATGATTTTGATCTGTTTGCTGTTCTTGGACTGCCTCTTTATGTACCGGAACCCACTGATTACTTCAGTAAACGTCTTATTGAAGCAAAACTTCTGTGTCCAGTCTCGCATTTGTCTCTAGCCATCCCAGCTAAAGTATCTTGACAGTATTTCCACGAGATTCCATGCGATCTTGTCTGTCAATGCAGGAAGTGTCGATCCAGGAAGTGTTTGACATTTTACATTTCCTCTTTCACTGTGGACTCGATATTTGGCACTTCCTGTTTCAGTGTGAACTTGCCACTGTATTCCTACGAGATTCCATGAGATCTTTTCTGTCAATCCAGCAAGTGTTTGACATTTGACATTTCCTGTTTCACTGTGGACTCAAAATTCCTGTACCATGAGCACTGTGGGTTGCTTTGCTCATATTATTATTTTCAAGAAAATTAAACAAAGAAAGCCACTGACGACAAAGACCAGCTGAACACGTGAAGGTTCACTTATCTGGGTCCTTTGGATTGGGTGGAGTGAAGAGGTTCCATCCGGTCCGTTTCTTGGTCAGCCTTTTTCTCGTCTCCTTTAAACGGCCTGCATTGAGGTAACCCATCGGGTATCCCAGATGACCACATGCATTGGGACTGCTTCCAAAACTTGTGGATGATCAGTTTAAAGTCTTTGTAAAATTTTACAAAAAAACATTCCACGCTTCGCAACAAAAAGTTGTGGAGAAAAATTAAAGTTAACAGAAAAACCATTGGCACCAAGCGGAATAGGAAGAATTTTTGAGATTTGCAAATTCACTCTTAATTTGAAAAACTCAGCTAGGAAGTTGCCTTCAAAATGCAGGGGACTTGACTCATGCCTTAAAGTTACTGGCAATGTAAGTGACGTTCCAGGCTATAGCTAACATAAAAACGCGGGATTAAATCAAAGAAACAATGAAACAAAAGCCATGAGCTAAGACTAAAGCTGCGTTCACACTGGGCGCGACATGAGCGACTGCAGCCACAGGTTGCCATGTAATCCCTATGTAAGAACGTGTTTTGGCGCCAAACCGCGCAGCGCGACGCGATGGACGCGAGTGAAGCGACGCGAGTGAAGCGACACAAGTGAAGCGATTTTGAGCGTTTTGCACGTTTGTGGCGCGATATTGCGTCACGTCACATCGCGTTGCCCTCCTATGCAAGTTGAAAAATCTGAACTTTTTCGTCTCTTCACGCCGCGATGACCAATCAGGGACTGAATATGTAGTGACGTGGAGATCTCTGGAGTTTGACTGAAGATGTGAACATGTCCTGTATCTGGTAGCAGCCTGTGAGCAGGACTTATGTCTCTTTTGTCCTTTATTTCACAATTATGAGAGAGTTTTTGGAGCGAGCAGCAGCACCACAGCAGCGGGAGTGGAGTTTCTTTTTATTTTTATTTTACGTGCGCGCGCGAGGGAATCGTCCATAAAGATTATTTTACTTATTAACTACACAGATGTATAATAAAGCAAATGGTGACTGGTTTCTAAACACAATTATGACAGAGTTTTTTTGGGAAAGAGCAAAGAGCAGCCCTGCAGCAAGCAGCGGAGTTTCTTTCTTTCTTTTTTTCTTTTACGTGCGCTCGCGAGCGAATCGTCTGTGGAGAATATTTTATTAATTAACTACACAGATGTATAATAAAACAAATGGTGACTGGTTTCTAAACACAATTATGACAGAGTTTTTGGAGTGAGCAGCAGCCCTGCAGCAGCGGGGAGCAGAGTTTCTTTTTTTTTTTAATTGTTTACATGTGCGCATGTGAACGGGACAGTTGGTCCTCAAACTGGGTCCCGCAGAGGCGGAATGACCGCTGAAAGCAGCCGTCATCCAGACGCAGCTCCTGCAGCAAACAATGATACAACTCGCTCCGTGTGGTCAAGGTCCGCCATGATGACTTGACGCCAAGCGGAATGGAAGCTCCTCCTATTTGATGACGCATTGGAGCGAATTTTCACAGCGAAAGTCCCCCCAAGCAGAGCGACACACCGGGCGAAGGAGGTGCGTCCGTCGCCTGGCGACCCACTCGAATTTGTAGCATCTGATCACGCCCGGTGTGAACGCGGCGTAAGGATGAAGAAGATGGAGGGTCAAGAGAAGAGGCATCTGGAGGAGCGATTGAAGAGATGAGGAAGAGTTAAAGAGTCAGGGAAAAGCATTGAAGCGAGTGTTCCTTTGTGTTTCGTTTTTTTTTAAGAACACTACGCGTCATGCATGGTTGTAAGTGCCGCCCACTTGGCATCAGGTTGCTTCCAATAGAAAGTTATTTGAAAAACACAAGATATACAGTAAATGACATATACCTTCTTTCTTCTTTGGTTAACAAATATAAGCTGACTGAATGTCACCTTCTAAAGCAATCCTAGAAAAAGGACGTGATTAACAAAAACACTGTTTGCACCATGATGATTCATTAATAATCAACAAATAACATTTATACATGCACCAACAGATTTTGTAAAAGGAAGACTCATAACATCACATGCTTATATATGAACTTGCAAGAGTCTGCGATGAAAACTGTGTGCTGCACAGCAAGTTAAAGGTGAAAAATGCAATGATTACAAACAAACAAACAAAAAAACATATATATATTGACAAACATATCTTGCAAAACTTTGTTTTGGCAAGATATTGGGGTGGGGGGTAAGATATCCAGGGTGGGGGGCAAGATATCTTTTTAAAAAAGATCTTTTTTAAAACTTTTTTTATTATTTTTTAACGTGGACATCACCTGCTTAACCTCCCACTCTTGAATTGGTTCATCTAATTTCTTAGCCGTTTCTTCTGTCAGTTCTGTAAAAATTTTTTTAAGAAACTCTGCTAATTTTCCATCATCAGTGCAGGTGTCTGTATTCTCATAGAGAGATTTAAAAAAGCTTGCAAATGATTCTGCTATTTTCTGGGAATTTGTAACAACAGTGCTTTATGATTTTATTTTTTGGTCTATATTAGATGACTTTTGTTTACTTAGTTGGAAAGATAATCTACTTGCTCTATTACCATCCTCATAGTATTTTTGGTTGGTAAATCTCAAATTTCCCTCAATCTTATCAGATAGTAAACCATCTAGTTCTGTACGGGTTGCATTTAATTGTTTTAATAAGATGTTTGATGGAGATTGTTTATGACTGTACTGTAATTATTTTATTTTATTTTCCAATTCATGCTGTTTGGCTTCCTTCTGCCTCTTCTGAGCACTTGTAAATGAAATAATACAGCTCCTAAGGAAAGCTTTAGCACAATCCCATAAAATAAAGGGAGATGTTTCAGTCGAATTGTTAGTGTCTATACAATTTTTAAGTTCTGTTTTAATAAAAAGACTAAATTCTCTGTCATTTAAGAGGGAGACATTTAGTCTCCATTGTTTGGAGGATGGACTGTGACCTATATCCCACTTTAACTCCAAGGGTGCATGATCAGATAGTGTAATAATAGGATGCATTTTATGTATTCTATGCTGATCTTTTTTAGGGGTGAAAAAAATAATCAATTCTTGAAAATGATGCATGACTGCTTGAGTAGAAAGTGAAATTCCTGCTTCCAGGATATGTGCACCTCCATAAATCTACAAGACCAGACTCTGTGCATTGGTATTTAAGCATTTTACTCATTTGGGAAAGGGCAGTTTTACAGGGGGGTTGTCGGTCTGCCCTATTTGACATCACATAGTTAAAATCGCCCCCATTAAAATAAGTCCGGTGCCATACTGTAACAACTTGTTAAAAAGCATTTTAATAAAGCTTGGGTCATCTTCATTTGGTGCATATATGTTAATGAGGGATACTTCTATGCCATCAATCAGTCCATTAACTAGGATATATCTGCCCTCCGTATACTTGTGCATAGATGCTTTTATAAAATTGACATGCCTGTGAATGAGTATGGAGACCCCCCTCTTCCTCCCAGACCGATGAGAGGAATAGTATATTTTGTCTGCCCACGACTTCTTCAGCTTTTCATGTTCGATGTCTGATAAATGGGTTTCCTGAAGATAAGCTATCTGACAGTTGATTTGTTTCAATTTAAGCATGATTTTCTTCTGTTTAACAGGGCTACGGAGACCTTTAACTTTGTAGGTTCTAATTTTTAGAACCCCCATTAATAAAATGCAGATATTGCCAGGGAAGCAAGACTATTAAAAAAACAGGAACACATTGTTGCTACATGGGTCTGGAACTGTAGGGTTTGGATTAGAGTGAAAGAAGGAACAAAGAGTATACAAATCAGAGACATGGAGGACCTTACAAAGTACAGACCTGAGTAGACAAATAAATATGACGTCAGTTGGTAGTATGACCAACAAAAAATCAGAACAAACATGGAAACAGATGATAAAATATATGACATAGACACCAATATTGATGAAAGTATATTTGACTTGACTACAATTGGTTGTGAGTATTATATGGAAAAACAGTTAAATAGTGAAAAAATTACTGAAGATACCCTGTCACTCATACATATAAACATCCGAAGCTTGTACTGTAAAATGTCAAAAATAAAGGATTATTTAAACCAGTTTAAAAATAGATTCAGCATTGTTGCAATCACAGAATCTTGGCTTAAAGATTACCTCATGGCTGATGTTCAAATGGAGGGATATGACCTATATTTTGTAAATAGAAGAGATAAAAAAAGGCGGAGGTATTGTTTTGTACATAAAAACAGATCTGACATGTAAACTTGTAGAAGAAATGACAATAATAGATGATGTCATAGAAATTGTAACTGTGGAAATTGTACATGAAACATCTAAAAATATTCTAATCAGTTGTGTATACAGAGCACCAGACTCTTGTGTTGTGAAATTTACAGATAAAATAATAGAATTATTCCATCAAATCAAAAACAAAACGCTCTTTATGTGTGGAGACTTTAATGTTAATGTGGAAAGCTCCAGTTGCCAAAGAGCAAGTGATTTTTTGAATTCAATGTGTTGGGAAAGTGTAGGAACACGGACCCACAACAGGGGGCGCAAATGAACGGACAATGGAGAAAGTCAAATCACAAAGTTTTACTGTTGTGAATATGCACAACCAATACAACAGATCACAATTAGTAGTCGAAACCAATGGTGTCGTGTGGGCAGGCTCGACGATAGGAGACGTCTGTCCGAGTCGAACCGGAACCACCCGATTTCCTCTGCCACCGAACCCCGGAGATACTGGAACCGCCAAGTCCCGAACTCCCAGGTGGCCACTGCCTCCGCTCGTCGGATCCGGTACTGCTGGCGAGGAACAGAAACAATCAAGTGTGGGTGCGGCTGCACCCAGCAACACGGAGGGTGGAAACACCACCTCCACCTCTTCTCAAAAAAACAACACTGAAGGATTGGAAGGTGAGTACTTATCTATTCACGTCCAACACGGTCTTCAGCTGACCTTAAGCACAAGCAAAAAGTATTAACTCTCAGAATAGAGCAACTATCTGAGTTTGTTACCTTTTAAGTAGAGCGATATCTCGGCAATGAGGTGGAGATGCCGTCCAGTAGATATACCTCCCTGTTGATTAGTATCAGCTGTCTCAGGTGATGGGTGACAGCTGTCACCCTGGCTGCTCCTGTGAGGCGGCAGCGCCCTCCGATGCCTGGAGCCCGCACTCCAGGCAGGACGCCCTCTGGTGGTGGTGGGCCAGCAGTACCTCCTCTTCAGCGGCCCACACAACATCAATGAATAGCTTGGGCTTATTCCCCTTGATAACAAAACCAACCAGAATTACATCGCAAAGTGCAACTGTAATTGACAATATATTTACAAATAGAACAGATGAAATTATTAAGAATGGGATCTTGATGACAGATCTTAGTGATCATTTACCAGTTTTTTCAATATTGAAATATAAAAATAGGTACAAAAAAAAAACGGTTATAAACTTTAAAAGAGATAAGTCATTAAAAGCCTTAGAGGCATTAATTATGACCTTAAAAATCAAATTGGGAAGAAGTTTATGTCGGTGACGTTAATGTAACATATAATTCATTCATGAAAATACTGATGAAATCATATAATAAAAATTGTAAATTAATAAAAACTAGTAAGAAAAGAGTAAATAAACCATGACTGACTTGTTGGCAGTTTCCTCGCTTGCGAGGATAGTGGGAAGGCCTTTTTTAATTTTTTTATTTTATTTTCTACAAGCCCTCTGGTGGCTGAAAAGTCTGATGCGGATGCACAAGACCTGTTACACTTGGGGCAAATGAACACTTGAGTAGGCTGGGCTTGTGCTGCTGCCCGCTCTGTCTTTGACGCTTCTGGCGTGAGGCCTCACTTCTTTCTGCCTCAAACATCAGGCTGGCGGATTTGATGCTGGAACGCCAGCTGAGCCTATCTGTAGCTAGATGCTGCCATGACTGATGCTGAATGCCTGCAAGGGAGAGCTGTTTCTTCAGCTGGTCCTTATAGCGCTTTTTGGGGGCCCCTTGGTATCGTCTCCCTTCCTTGAGCTCGCCAAAGAGAATTAATTTCGGCATGCATGTATCAGCCATCCTGGCCACGTGACCTGCCCAACGAAGCTGTTGTTTGAGTATAATAGACTCCATGCTAGGCAATTTGGCTCTGGTAAGGATGTCCTCATTTGAGACGTAGTCCTGCCACTTGATCCCGAAGATGTTTCGGAGACAACGCTGATGAAAGCGTCCCAGTAATCTGATCTGAACCCAGTACCAATACAGAACCCAGGTTTCAGCTCCATACAGGAGGGTAGGGACCACAATGGCTCTGTAGACCTGCACTTTTGTGGAAAGTCGCAGTGCATGATTCTGCCAGACTTTCTTAGAGAGGCGACCAAAAGAACTGCTGGCCTTGGTCTAACAGGTCTAGGTCCTTGGCAACAGATGCATTGTTTGAGATAACACTACCGAGATACGTGAAGTGCTCTACTGCATTCAGGCTGGTACCCTCGATGTTGATTTGGGGTGGGGTATATGCTGTATGGGGGACCGGTTGATATAGCACTTCTGTCTTTCTCAGGCTGATGGTGAGGCCGAAGGCTCTTGTTGCTTCAGCAAAACAGTTGACAATGTGCTGCAAGGCTTGCTCCGTATGGGCGACGAGGGTGCAGTCATCTGCGAAGAGCAGCTCCATGATTAGCTGTTCTGTGATCTTAGTGTGGGACAGAAGGTGCCGCAAGTTAAACAGACTTCCGTCGGTTCTGAAGCGGATATAGATGCTGTCTGTCAAGTCTTCTTTGGCCTCACGAAGCATCATGCTGAAGAAGATGGAGAACAGAGTGGGCGCGAGGATGCAACCTTGTTTGATGCCATTTGAGATGGGGAAGCTGCCGGATAGAGTCCCGTTGTACTTCACTTGTCCCATCTGGCCCTTCATGCAGCTGGCGGATGATGGTGAGGAGCTTTGGAGGGCAGCCAAGGCATGCAAGAATCTTCCACAAACCCTCACGATTGACCGTGTCAAAAGCCTTGGTTAGGTCTATGAAGGCTGCATAAAGGGCCATGTTTTGTTCTCTGCACTTCTCCTGGATCTGTCTCAGGACGAAGATCATGTCGGGTGGTTCCCCTGTTGGCCGAAATCCCCACTGACTCTCGGGAGTATTTTCATGCGCTGTGGTAGGGGTAAGCCTGTTGAGCAGCACTCGAGCCAAAATCTTACCTGCTATTGAGAGGAGAGTGATGCCCCTGTAATTAGAACAGTCGGACTTGTCGCCCTTGTTCTTGTACAGGGAGACAGTGACCGCATCCCGAAGGTCATGTGGAACCATTCCCTTTTCCCAGCAACTGGAGAAGAGAATCTGAAGTTTGTCGAGGACTACCTCACCTCCATTTTGGTACACCTCTGCTGGGATGCCATCTATGCCAGGAGACTTCCCTGGATTCAGCTGCGTGGTGGCCTTTCGGATCTCTTCAAGTGTTGGGGGGTCATCAAGTTCCCATTTCACCTCCACCTGGGGAATCTTCTCGATTGATGACTCTTGCACAGTGCGCTTGTCACTGAAGAGGTTTTCAAAGTGTTCTGACCAACGCTGCATAATGGTTTCCTTGTCCGTCAGAAGGGTGGAGCCATCTGAGGAGCGCAGGGGTGCTTGCACTTGATGTGCTGGCCCATGGATGGTCTTAAGGGCTTCATAAAAGGAGCACATGTCTCCGGCATCAGCATGTTGTGTCTTCTCCGCAAAAGCTAGCCACCAGTCGTTCTGCAGTATGCGGAGCTTGCTTGCAGTGTGGAGCAGGCATTCTGTAAGCTGTCTTGGCAATGTGGTCATCATCATTTAGCTAAAAGAGTCTTGTGGCATGCACGTTTCTTTTCTAGTAGTTCCTGGATCTGTGCATCAGACTCATCAAACCAGTCAATATTTTTCCTGGCTGAGAAGCCCACTACTTCTGCTGCCGTCTCCTGAAGGATGGTCTTTAATCTCATCCACTGTTGTTCAGGGTCGTCAGGCAGGCCTTCTTCTCCACCCAGTCTCTCCTCTAGTTTGGCCTGGAACTCCTTTTTTGTGTCTATGTCTTGCAGCTTGTGGACTTGTAACTTCTTAAACTGTGGGCCTTTCTTCTTAGGAGGGGGCTTGAGAGTGAAAGCAATCTTGGAATTGACCAAGCGATGATCCGTATAGCAATCCGCGCTAGGCATCACCCTGGTATGTAGTACGTCTCTTCTATCACGCTGTCGCGTCAGAACGTAGTCCAGAAGGTGCCAGTGTTTGGAGCGTGGGTGTCTCCAGGTTGCTTTGAATCTCTCTTTCTGTTGGAACAGGCTGTTGGTGATCGTCACGTCATGTGCAGAGCAGAACTCCAGCAGCAGGCGGCCATTGTCGTTACAGTTGCCTATGCCATGTTTCCCTAGCACGTCCTTCCATACATCAGAGTCGCAGCCCACTCTGGCGTTGAAATCTCCCATGATGAGGAGCTTGTCCTGGGTGTTGACGCGCTGTAGAAGGTTGTGCAGCTCGCTATAGAAAGCCTCCTTAACTCCGATGTCGGCCTGCATGGTTGGGGCATACACACTAACAATAGTGGCAAAATCATGGCAAACTGTGTAACCTATGTGCTATGGTGCTCTTAATCATGAACCCGACCCCTGAGAGTCACGATCTTCTTTAGCCTTCCCTGACCAGAACAGTGTGTAGCCTGTGCCTTCCTCGGTGAGTGACCCTTGGTCTGCAAAGCGCACCTCGCTGAGTGCAGCAATGTCTATGTCAAGCCTTGCTAGCTCTTTGGCGACTAAGGCTGAGCGTCTTCGAGGACGATCGCTATTGTCTGAGTCCATCATTGTGCGTACATTCCAGCACGCAATTTTCAGGTTCTTTGTTTTTCTTTTCGCACCGCGTGTAGTGATGCCCGTTGGCAGCGGTGAGCCAACCGGGTCTAGTAAGACAAGCCATGTTTAGACCACCTTTTCTAGGTGTGTCTCCATGTGGAGCAAGCAGGGCTATCCCTAAACAGGGCTGCTTGGTCACCCAGGGCCCTGCCGGATGATGCTGTTGTCTCGGGTCAGCAATCAAATGACCATAGCTCCTGAGCCGCCTGCATGCAGGATCGAGACTGCAGCTCCCAGTGCCATCATGCACCTGCTGTTTTCACCTCTTCCCATCGCTGCAGGGCTTTCCTTCCCGCCTGTGCTCGTTGCTTAAAGTGGGGATCAGCTCGCGCACACCAATTCCACTCTTTAGGCAAGGTGGCACTCCACAGTGGCACATACAAGCTGAGACGGCTGTGGCGACCACCAGGCTGTAGGTTTTACATCAGAGTGACCTTGCGGGAGTGCCTAGATCCCGTATAGGTCATGGACCTACCACTGCCATACTTGAATAAACAATATCTGTGTTGTAAAACAACAACAACAAAAACACAAAGCCAACCTAATCAAAACCAAAGTGAGTGCAGCTCCAGGAAAACCTACCTGAAACAATCTAAAACTGACTGAAAATAAATCTGACTCAATCTAAACCGAAAACAATTCATCTAGCGCAATGTAACTATAGCTTGTACGCTAACAAACATTATATCAAATCAAATTTATTTATTTATTTATATAGCGCCACGTCACAACAAACAGTCGCCCCAAGGCACTTTATATTGTAAGGCAAGAGCCATACAACAATTACAGAAAAGCCCCAACGGTCAAAATGACCCCCCTGTGAGCAAGCACTTGGCCACAGTGGGAAGGAAAAACTCCCTTTTAACAGGAAGAAACCTCCAGCAGAACCAGGCTCAGGGAGGGGCAGTCTTCTGCTGGGACTGGTTGGGGCTGAGGGAATATAAAGCTAACCAAATCTAAATGCACTTAAACAATCACAGTCAAACCTTTATCACTATGAAAACAGATAAGTGTTGTATAAAGCTAACTGAATCTGAAAGTAACTGAAAAACAGGTAACCGAACATAAATTAATGCAAAGATATACAAATTGTTAAATGAATACGAGGTCTGTCCATAAAGTATAGGTCCTTTTTATTTTTTTCAAAAACTATATGGATTTCATTCATATGTTTTTACGTCAGATATGCATGAACCCTCGTGCGCATGCGTGAGTTTTTCCATGCCTGTCGGTGACGTCATTCGCCTGTGAGCACGTCCTTGTGGGAGGAGTCGTCCAGGCCCCTCGTCGGAATTCCTTTGTCTGAGAAGTTGCTGAGAGACTGGCGCTTTGTTTGATCAAAATTTTTTCTAAACCTGTGAGACACATCGAAGTGGACATGGTTCGAAAAATTAAGCTGGTTTTCAGTGAAAATTTTAACGGCTGATGAGAGATTTTGAGGTGACACTGTCGCTTTAAGGACTTCCCACGGAGCAAGACGTCGCGCTGCGCTCTCAGGCGGCGTCATCAGCCTGTTTCAAGCTGAAAACCTCCACATTTCAGGCTCTATTGATCCAGGACGTCGTGAGAGAACAGAGAAGTTTCAGAAGAAGTCGGTTTCAGCATTTTATCCGGATATTCCACTGTTAAAGGAGATTTATTTAATGACACTCCGCCACAGGAAAAACACCTCTGTTGGAAGCCTTAAGGACAAGTTGGAACATGTCCAGCTGTTAAACAATTTCTCATATACTCACTCCACTGAAAGCCATCAAAAGCCACCTGGATTTTACAAATGGTTATCAACACGGAGGTGTTTTTCCTGTGCCGCCGCTCCGCGCCGGCTGCGTCCCGACGCGCGGACCCGTCCGCACGTCTTTCATTAAAAAAATTTCCTTTAACAGTGGAATATCCGGATAAAATGCTGAAACCGACTTCTTCTGAAACTTCTCTGTTCTCTCACGACGTCCTGGATCAATAGAGCCTGAAATGTGGAGGTTTTCAGCTTGAAACAGGCTGATGACGCCGCCTGAGAGCGCAGCGCGACGTCTTGCTCCGTGGGAAGTCCTTAAAGCGACAGTGTCACCTCAAAATCTCTCATCAGCCGTTAAAATTTTCACTGAAACCAGCTTAATTTTTCGAACCATGTCCACTTCGATGTGTCTCACAGGTTTAGAAAAAATTTTGATCAAACAAAGCGCCAGTCTCTCAGCAACTTCTCAGACAAAGGAATTCCGACGAGGGGCTGGACGACTCCTCCCACAAGGAGTGCTCACAGGCGAATGACGTCACCGACAGGCATGGAAAAACTCACGCATGCGCACGAGGGTTCATGCATGTCTGACGTAAAAACATATGAATGAAATCCATATAGTTTTTGAAAAAAATAAAAAGGACCTATACTTTATGGACAGACCTCGTATAAAGCTAGCAATCTAAAATGTACTTAAAATCACACTATCTGAATCTAAAAATGTATTATCACTATGAACATAATTTCATGCAAAGCAATAGCTAAATGGATATAAAGCTAACAAAGTAAAATTGACGTAAAATAACACTATCTGAATCTAAAAATGTATTTATTACTATGAAAACAGCTAAGTGTATATAAAGCTAACTGAACATAAATTCATGCAAAGCTATGTGACTAGCTAAATGAATATAAAGATAGCAATCTAAAATTTACTTTAATAACACTATATGAATCTAAAAATGTATTTATCACTATGAAAACAGTTAAATGTATATAAAGCTAACTGAAAAACAGCTAACTGAACATATAAATTCATGCAAAGCTATGCAAATAGCTAAATGAATATAAAGATAGCAATCTAAAATTTACTTAAAATAACACTATCTGAATCTAAAAATGTATTTATCGCTATGAAAACAGTTAAATGTATATAAAGCTAACTGAAAAACAGCTAACTGAGCATATAAATTCATGCAAAGCTATGCAAAGAGAGAGTTAGAGAAGTAGAAAAAAATCATACTTACTAACATACTTACATACATACAATGATAATATAACATGATATAATATAACATGATAATACAGCTACTATGATACAGCTAACATAACAACACAGCTACTGTGATACAGCTAACATGATAATGGTATTATATTGGTATAATGGTATATGGTATATGGCTGACTAAGGGAATAAAACATGCCTGTGTAAAGAAAAACTATTTATATAGGTGCTTTTTAAAAATGCAAACAAAGGAAACAGAACACAGATACAAAAAAATATAAAAAATAAACTATTGACAATAATTAGGAAACAAAAAAAAAAAGATTATATAGTGAACAATTAAATAAGAGTAAAGATAATATGAGGGCAACATGGGGAATTATAAAAAGTGTGATGGAAAGTGATGGAGTGAAATCAACTTTTCCAAATTACCTTGTCAAGGAAAATAAAGAGATATATGACATAAAAGTTGTAAATGAGTTTAATGATTATTTTTCAAAGGTGGGATCAAGTCTGGTGGGAAATAAACCAATAGTAGAAGATAAATTAAATACAAATATGGTCAGTAGTATTTTCCTTGACAATGTGGAAAAAGATGAAATAAGGAATATTGTAAAAAACTGTGTAAGCAAAAGATCAACTGACTATGAAGATTTAGACATGATGACTGTAAAAAGTATATTAGAAACTGTTATTGAACCATTCATTTACATTTGTAATCTGTCTCTGTCAACAGGAATTTTCCCAGACGAAATGAAAATTGCCAAGGTAGTCCCATTATATTAAAATGGAGACAAACATAACGTTTCAAATTACAGGCCAGTGTCATTGCTTCCACAGTTTTGTAAAATTATGGAAAAGGTTTTTGTGACAAGGTTGGATAAATTCATTGAGAAACATCATATTTTAAATAATGCTCAGTATGGATTCAGAACAAAACATTCGACAGCTATGGCAATTATGGAATTAACAGAGAAAATATCAACAGCAATAGATAATAAGGATTATTTTGTAGTGTTTATTGACCTGAAAAAAGCTTTGATGTTATCGATCATTCAAGATTGCTTCACAAGTTACAACAATATGGAATAAAAGGGATTGCACATCAGTGGGTAAAAAGCTACTTAGAAAATAGAAAACAGTTTGTTCAGATAAATAATACAAAATCAGAATTGTGTAACATTATGTGTGGAGTACCACAAGGGTTGGTACTTGGACCCAAACTGTTTATTTTGTATATCAATGATTTTGTGAGGGACGGATGGAGTGTGAGATCGATAGACGGATCGGTGCAGCATCTGCAGTGATGCGGTTGCTGTATCGGACCGTCGTGGTGAAGAGAGAGCTGAGTAGGGGGGCAAAGCTCTCGATTTACCGATCGATCTATGTTCCGATCCTCACCTATGGTCATGAGATTTGGCTCATGACCGAAAGAACGAGACCGCGGGTACAAGCGGCCGACATGAGTTTCCTCTGCAGGGTGGCTGGGCGCTCCCTTAGAGATAGGGTGAGGAGCTCGGTCACTCGGGAGGAGCTCGGAGTCGAGCCGCTGCTCCTCCACGTCGAAAGGAGTCAGTTGAGGTGGCTCAGGCATCTTTTCCGGATGCCCCCTGGACGCCTCACTGGAGAGGTGTTCCGGGCACGTCCCATTGGGAGGAGGCCCCGGGAAGACCCAGGACACGCTGGAAGGATTACATCTCTTGGCTGGCTTGGGAACGCCTTGGGGTTCCCCCGGGAAGGATTACATCTCTCGGCTGGCTTGGGAACGCCTTGGGGTTCCCCCGGAGGAGCTGGGGGAGGTGTGTGTGGATTGGGAGGTCTGGGCGGCTTTGCTTGAGCTGCTGCCCCCGCGACCCGACTCCGGATAAAGCGGAAGAAAATGGATGGATGGATGGATGGATGGATGGATGGATGATTTTGTGAATGTATCTAATGTAATTGGTAGCATTTTATTTGCTGATGATACAACATTATTTTACTCTGGATCAGATATACAGGAAGTATCACAAGTGATAAATACAGAGTTGGAAAAAGTTAAATATTGGTTTGATATAAACAGATTGTCACTTAATCTTAATAAAACAAATTTCATATTGTTTAATGACAGAGTAAAAAAAATGATGTGTCATTAAAAATAGATGGAATGGACATTCAAAGGGTAAAAGAAACAACATTTTTAGGAGTTATGATTGATGAATATTTTACATGGAAGTCACACATAAATTACATAAAAGGAAAAATAGCGAAAGCTATTGCTGTTTGCATAAAGTTAAATACTCATTAAATAGTTATGGATTATTAACATTGTACAATTCATTGATTGTTCCATATTTGACTTATTGTGTAGAAATCTGGGGATCAACATGTACAACTTATACGCAACTTTTGTTTCTTTTGCAGAAAAGAGCTTTAAAAGTGATTAGCAACAGTCGTTTTAGAGACCCATTTGTTCATTAAGTATAGGGTACTTAAATTTCATGATTTAGTTGATTTGAAATTATTACAAACAATTACAAACAATGTACCAAGCGAATAACAATACCTTACCAATAAACATTCAAAATATGTTTGAAAAAAGAGTAAGTAGTTATAATTTGAATGGCATAGAAGTCTTTAAAAAACCCAAGATTCAGAACCAAGATAAAGGAATGGAGTATTGCAGTGAATGGTGTAAAATTATGGAACAACCTTAACAAAGAAATCAAAGAATCAAGGTCGCTTAAATTATTTAAAAAACGTATTAAACTAGATGTATTTCGTAAGTATGAAACTATGAAATAAGTCAGTGGGCTGTGACAAAGCCAAAAATGTAATCTGTTAATAATGTTTACAATGTTTGAAGTTTAAAATGTAATCTGTTAGGGATGTAATCTTATAAATAATGGTTAAAATTATGAAATAAGTCGGTGGCATGTGACAAAGTCATAGAAATGTAATTTGTCAAATTATGTTGATTAATGATGCTTGATATTGTAAGATTGTATTGTAAAAAAGGGGCAGAAAATATAAGACTTGTTCTTCCAATCTGCTCCTTTTCATTCAAGGGTTTGTAAAGTTTTGTTATTTCTGCTGTTCTGTTTTTTTTTCTTTTAAATGAATGAAATAAATATTAAAAAAAAAAAAATTTGCCGGAGGGGAATCATACATTAATTTCCCACATTTGAAGACCACCGGATGAAAGTAAGGAGCAGAGGCATGTAGTCCACAGATATAGCCTGTGTAATACAGTGGTGTAGCCATGTACGTATATGGTGTGGACATCGATAATTAAACCAAATAATATGAAGTGGATCCTCATTGTTAATAAGGCTGCAGTATAACATTTCTCTCACAATACACTCGGCATTCAATCATGTAAAAGAAACAAGTGATACGGTTCCTGTATCAGTGTTTGAAGCAGAGTCCCCGGAGAACAGGGGGACCATAACAGGCACAGCAAAGAACAAACCAGTAACATTAGTTACAGAGAACAGTGGTGGACCTAGTCCCAAGCCACAAAGCATATGGCAAAAAAAAAAACAGTCTCAGAAGAAATAGACTGTCTTGACAGTGCAGAAAAAAGTACTCACATGGGCTCCTGCAGCGCTGGCATGAGGACAGACAGCCACATATTATAAAGTGTACTCACATGAGAGTTCTGGGGAAGTTACTCAGCAAGTGTTAAGTCCTGCCGTGATACAGCGGGATGATCAGTCCTCAGTCTGTGCGTAGCTCTCAGACATACTCCATTGCCTTTTTCGGATCCACAAACTCCTTTTCTTGGTCGTTAACGGTGAATCGGAGTCTAGCCGGAATAGAACAAGCTGTACCGATATGCCTTTCAGTCCCTGATAGCTCTTTCATGTACTTTCGAAAAGGCAGCCCTGGCTCTGGGGGCGCTGATCGTGTAGTCGGGGAAAATCGCGATGCGTCTCCCGTTGTATTCAGTGGGGCGTGTGGTCCCGTGCTCTCCTCAGGATTTCAACCGCGGTCTCCATCAGAGTGGAGTTTAGTGATTAGCACTTGTGGATGCTCCCGGTTTCCTGATCCTCTGGGCCCCCGTAGGCGATGTGATCGGTCAACTTTTATATCTCGGTCCAGCTGCAGCATTTCTGTTTTGTGTTTCCCTAAATATTTTTATTGGATTTTTAACACCAATAATACAGAAATACAGGTATACAAAAATATATATGCATTTTTTTAAAGAACAGAACAGAACCAACCTTCCACAGTGCACAGCACAATCACACCTCAGTAATAAAATATTGAAATAAAAAAACAGCTACAAAAGGTACAATCTGAAGAAAGAAGTCCCATCTTAAAAGTATTAAGATGTGCAATGTAGGCAGGTTAAAAAAATAATAGCAATAATAATAAATAAATATATATATTAAAAAAAGAGACAAAAGAAAAAAAAAAAAAAATAAGAGGGGGTCTTCATTGTGCAAAGACAAAAAGAAAAAGTACTGAGATAAAAGGGCCAGTAAGTACTAAGCTAAATATGACCAAATAATTAAAGTTGAGTTAATCCAGATAATATAAAGGGCAATAATACAAGGGTCAAGCATAAAATATGTGATTATAGCTGAAATTCTGTTACGGTTACGTGGGTACCTTCCGGGTCTGCAGTGTCTGAATATGATCAAAAAAAGGTTTCCAGATCTTAATACATTTTGAGGTGGATCCACGAAAGGTAAATTTAATTTTTTCAAGTTTGCTGAAATATAAAGAATCATTGATCCAAATTTCAAATGATGGAGGAGAGGCTGATTTCCAACACAACTTTGTCTTGCCAACAAAGTGAGGAATGCAAAAAGATCAGTTTTGGTATGGCGACTCTGTCCGGGAAAAACCCCAAACAGTGCTGTTAAAGGATCAGGTTGGATGGTCAGCTGGACAACTTCTGATAATGTTGCAAAAATTTTCGTTCAGTATTGTTGAAGTGATGGGCATGACCAGAACATATGGATTAGTGATGCATGCATTTGGTGGCAACGGTCACAATCTGGACTAACATTAGGATATACCCTAGAGAGTCTAGCCTTAGTCCAGTGAGTGCGATGCACTATCTTACATTGAATTAATCCATGCCTGGCACACAGTGAAGAACCATGTACCCGATGGAGATTTTTTACCCATAAATCATCCTGGATAGCAAAGCCCAAGTGGTGGGCACAGCTCACCGAAACGTTTGCTTTGATAATCACTAATCCACTCACTAAAAGGTTAACTTTTATAGTGCCAAACCGATAAACCCCAAAACATTTAGCGGAAGTTACAGCTAACCACTAACCTTTAATATTGACTTGGTTCACTGCCGGCTACTGATAAGCCAGTTTTGAGTTTAAGCACTGCAGGAGTTTCTGAGTAAATTCAAAAGCAGTCACAAACCCAGCATGAACAATGAGCCTGAGCTTTTGTCTTCATGCACCCTTCCGATTGTTGCAAAAAAAAAAAATGTTATTTATATTTCACACACAACAACACAGGCAATGGCAGAAGAGATCAAATGCAAGGCACTTTTCACTCATCAACAAAACTAATTCTGGACAGTTTATTGACATTAACAGCAACTCTGTCATTTTAAGGTGCTGTGGACTGATGAAACTAAAATTGAGTTATTTGGATATAACAAGGGCGGTATGCATGTCTGAAAAAGAACACAGCTTTCCAAGAAAAAACACTTGCTACCTACAGTAAAATTTGGAGGTCGTTCCATCATGCTGTGGGGGCTGTGTGACCATGCAGGTACTGGGAACCTTGTTAAAGTTGAGGTCACATGGATTCCAGTCAATATCAGCAGATTCTTAAAAACAATGTTCATGAATCAGTGACAAAGTTTAAGTTACCCTGAGCCAACCCACCATGAGCAATCCATGGGGTACCTTAAAATTTGAGTTTCTGACTCGTCAAAGGAGTATTACACTTTACTAACCATGCAATGTGCTCTTATATGTAGTTAACTGCCATAGTCTGTAACTGTGGAATGGTTCATAGAAGGGGGTGTATATCATATATGTATATCATGTTTCAGTAGGCCACTGAAGTTTTTTTAGGGGAAGATATATTGTCCAAACGGACAAAAATTAACGTTTTTTTTATCCAAAAGATCCCTTCGGGCGGAATATTACGGCCCTTTTTAGGGTAGGGGGTTAAATGGGCCAAAACAGCGACATAGTCAAATGTGGATTTTGACCTTTGAATATCTTTGTGCATCCTCAGTAAGCCTCATTGATCTTATGGTATATGAAAGTATGGCTGGATTTCTCCCATTTAGCGTTGTATTGTTGAAGGCTAACTGAGGGTGCCGCCTATAGGTGGCACTTCAAGTCACAATTTTTGGCATTTTGGGCTACATTTGGGGCCCTCCCAGGGCGTGCGCCCTTAATAAGCCTTGCTCATTTATGCATATTTGGATACACTGGGACAAGTTTTTTTCCAAATTTGCATAGTGTCTTAGTTAGGGCGCTTTTGCATAGGTGGTGCTCTTTATGTTAAGAACGCGATATTTGGCGATTTTCATTTGGCCATATCTCGGTGAGCCCCCTATGGATTTCAGTGAAACTTGTTTTATTATGTTCCTCTGTATCTCTGCTATTCATCAGTGTTTGGTTAAGAATTATTTATATGCTACAGGGTACCCAGACAGAACCTGAGTGTTCTGAGCTTCTGACAGTCCAGGTTTGTTGATGATCGGTCTGTGGATTCAACATAACAGTTTGAGAATCATCTATATATTAACCCTCTGGGGTCCGAGGGCATTTTTTATACAGTTCACTCGCCTGGCATAAATGTTTTATTATTGCTGTTAACAGCTCTCCCTGCATCCCACAATCAAGTTTTATGTCTCTTTTTTTCAGGACAACCTGTGCTTTCAGAATATATATGTTTTTGTTGTGTTTTATAAGTGTAATAAAGGTTACAATCAAAATAGGCAAGGAAAAAATAAAGCAAAAAATAATTTTCCACACACATTTATTCAAAATACACAGCAAACTATAATAAACAACTGTTTTGACACTTTGTAAAGGTAATTTGAGGTATTGTGTGAAAGACTGAACAAGAAAAAGGTTCAAACAATAAACACAAATGCACATTTTGAACAATATATACAAAATGGTCTATGCGTTTTGTTGTCCATTGATATGGTAAACAGTGCTTTACACAGAGAAAGCAACAAAGTTATCTAGTAACATTCACATGCAAACTAGTGGAGCGATCCTGATAGTAACATGCTCTTTGTTTGAGCACGTGAGATTGTCATCAGAGGCTCTCCGTGTGCTCCTGCTTTCACTGATCGCTGTGCGTAATGGCGCAGGGCACACTGAGTATGTACTAATAGTATGTACTTATTGGAGCACCCAGGGGGCTATTCAAATGGGCCAACTAGTAACATATCACTCCTGAAAACGATCTTTGGCTTTTCACGTGAGGTAAATCTGCCCTACAATTGGATTTTGGAAAACCATGTGACGGTGAACCAGTTGTGATTGGACACTCACATTGCGCACGTCATCACACAGCTTCTATGAGGAGTACAAAGATGGCTGATGGCTGGCTCGAAAGTCCGCGGAGTTAACTTTTCAGCCAAAAAAAAAAAAAAAAGTAAGTTTCTATCTCATATCATTCAAAACTTATTTACGAGTATAATTTAATAAAGCTTGGTCTTAGCCGTCGTATACGATGGCGTCGGTCCCAGAGGGTTAACAGCCAAGTGGCCCCTGTGTGTGTGTGTGTGTGTGTGTGTGTGTGTGTGTGTGTGTGTGTGTGTGTGTGTGTGTGTGTGTGTGTGTGTGTGTGTGTGTGTGTGTATTTTTGTTTGATCACGGGCAAACTGGGGAGAGCTGACATTTGTCATTTGGTGTGCTTATGTACTTTGGGTCAAGGATGAATGCTGCCAAAATGAAAAGTTGATAGGACTAATATTTTTGGAGAAGCTACAAGTAGTAGCTAACAACACTGAACAATGGATGTTGATAATTACATTCTGGACTCACATGCCATTTCAGCAGGGGGCAGTAAATCATCTACGTATATATTCAAAGCGAAGTGGCTTTGTGTATATGTATGCGTGTGTGGGTGTGTGTGTGTGTGTAGTTCAATGTAAGTACATAATATATTTGGAAATGCATTAAAAATACATGGATGACAACAGACATTATTTCCATTGTGGTCCATTTAAAAATCACATGACAAAATACAACCCCTGGCACAAATTATGGAATCACCGGCCTCGGAGAATGTTCATTCAGTTGTTTAATTTTGTAGAAAAAAAGCAGATCACAGACATGACACAAAACTAAAGTCATTTCAAATGGCAACTTTCTGGCTTTAAGAAACACTATAAGAAATCAGGAAAAAAAATTGTGGCAGTCAGTAACGGTTACTTTTTTAGACCAAGCAGAGGGAAAAAAATATGGAATCACTGAATTCTGAGGAAATAATTATGGAATCATGAAAAACAAAAGAACGCTCCAACACATCACTAGTATTTTGTTGCACCACCTCTGGCTTTTATAACAGCTTGCAGTCTCTGAGGCATGGACTTAATGAGTGACAAACAGTACTCTTCATCAAGCTGGCTCCAACTTTCTCTGATTGCTGTTGCCAGATCAGCTTTGCAGGTTGGAGCCTTGTCATGGACCATTTTCTTGAACTTCCACCAAAGATTTTCAATTGGATTAAGATCCGGACTATTTGCAGGCCATGACATTGACCCTATGTGTCTTTTTGCAAGGAATGTTTTCACAGTTTTTGCTCTATGGCAAGATGCATTATCATCTTGAAAAATGATTTCATCATCCCCAAACATCCTTTCAATTGATGGGATAAGAAAAGTGTCCAAAATATCAACGTAAACTTGTGCATTTATTGATGATGTCATGACAGCCATCTCCCCGGTGCCTTTACCTGACATGCAGCCCCATATCATCAATGACTGTGGAAATTTACATGTTCTCTTCAGGCAGTCATCTTTATAAATCTCATTGGAATGGCACCAAACAAAAGTTCCAGCATCATCACCTTGCCCAATGCAGATTCGAGATTCATCACTGAATATGACTTTCATCCAGTCATCCACAGTCCACAATTGCTTTTCCTTAGCCCATTGTAACCTTGTTTTTTTCTGTTTAGGTGTTAATGATGGCTTTCGTTTAGCTTTTCTGTATGTAAATCCCATTTCCTTTAGGCAGTTTCTTACAGTTCGGTCACAGACGTTGACTCCAGTTTCCTCCCATTCGTTCCTCATTTGTTTTGTTGTGCATTTTCAATTTTTGAGACATATTGCTTTGCGTTTTCTGTCTTGATGCTTTGATGTCTTCCTTGGTCTACCAGTATGTTTGCCTTTAACAACCTTCCCATGTTGTTTGTATCTGGTCCAGAGTTTAGACACAACTGACTGTGAACAACCAACATCTTTTGCAACATCATTAAACTTAAGTAAAACAAAATACATGTTATTTGGCTTTTGTAATACAGACATACAGGTTCAGTTACAAGTCGAGGGGGTAGATATTGAAAGGGTACATGAAAATAAGTTTCTGGGGGTGATAATAGATAAGATAAACTGAAAGACTCATATAAAACATATACAAAGTAAACTGTCAAGAAGCATTTCAGTTCTAAACAAAGCGAAACATATTCTGGACCACAACTCACTCCGCATTCTTTACTGCTCACTGGTTTTACCATATTTACAGTACTGTGCAGAGGTATGGGGTAATACGTATAAAGGTACAACACAATCACTATCAGTAATGCAGAAAAGAGCTATAAGAATTATTCATAATACTGGCTATAGAGATCATACAAATCCACTATTTTTACATCCAATCTGTCTTGTAATTGTTGTTGTATCAAATGTTCGAAATAAACAGTTTTCATTCATTCATTCATTCAACATTGCGTGATGATTTACCCTCTTTTAAGAGTTTGATGATCCTCTCCTTTGTTTCAATTGACATCTCTCATGTTGGAGCCATGATTCATATCAGTCCACTTGGTGCAACAGCTCTTCAAGGTGTGATCACTCCTTTTTAGATGCAGACTAACGAGCAGATCTGATTTGATGCAGGTGTTAGTTTTGGGGATGAAAATTTACAGGGTGATTCCATAATTTATTCCTCAGAATTGAGTGAGTCCATATTTTTTCCCTCTGCTTGGTCTAAAAAGTAACCGTTACTGACTGCCACAATTTTTTTTCCTGATTTCTTATAGTGTTTCTTAAAGCCAGATAGTTGCCATTTGAAATGACTTTAGTTTTGTGTCATGTCTGTGATCTGCTTTTTTTCTACAAAATTAAACAACTGAATGACCATCCTCCGAGGCCGGTGATTCCATAATTTTTGCCAGGGGTTGTATAAGTCATAATAATAATAATAAAAAAAAAAATAATAATAACAGTGTCTATGTGATATCAAGAACTTAAACAATTTATAAATACATTAAGATAGTAAATTAACATTAAAAATTATTTAATTAACAGGAAATAAAAGGGTTGAGTTCTTCCTCCGAAAGCTATTGAGGTCTAAGTTTCTAAAAACATTCTGGACTCACATGCCATTCCAACTCATTATAGAAACATTCCTTAATTTGTTACAACCCTAGAAAAGTGTCAGCTACCTATTTTATAAACACTACCCAATCTGGAGCCTGTGATTCCCAATGGGCAACCCGTTAGTTTAATAGTAACACTAAATTGATCCATGCTGATATTCCCTTTCCAGCCACAGGCCTTCCAGCTGCCTTCCCAAAGCCAGCCAGTTTCTGGCCAACAGCTAGTTCCTGGGGAGTTTTTATGATGATGATGATGATGATGATGATAATAATAATAATAATAATAATAACTAGGACTGCAAGCAGTCATATACGGGCCCTCGTGCCACACGACTGCCTACCCAGGCCACCGTGTCCCCTTGTGACTAGATAGGTGCATACAGGGGCTGACCCTCATTACACAGTTCAAGTTTCAAGCAAATCAGACAATGCATGTAGGAGTTATGAAAATGTGATGTTCATCCACGAGGGGGTGCACAGAGCACAAACAAAGGGCCCAGGTGTGTTAAGGGGCCAACCCTCATCACACATGTGAAGTTTCAAGTCAATCAGGCAAAGCATGAAGGAGTTATCATGGCTTGATTTTCCAAGGCGAAGGGTCAAAATGGTGGCGCCATAGCGGCCACACCCTTTGACATAGTAAAAAGCTTTCGATAACTTTTGATCAGTATCGTCTCGGGATGATCTGAAGGAAATTTGAAGTACATTGGACAAAATCCCTAGGAGATGTTCAAATACAACATGTGAAAATCATGCCAAAATTACACGAAAATTCAAAAAGGCCGACTACCGGTTTGGAGTAGACCAATGGTGCAAGAGACATTTTTGTACGTCTATGCAAGTCGCACATGTGTACCAATTTTCATCTCCCTTCTCCTCCAAAAAAAAAAAAACCCTATGGGGAGGGGTTTTTTAAAGTTGCAAGGGGGCGCTATTGAGGCATTTTGCACCGCCCATGGGTGAAAACCCTATGAATTGTAACAGGTTGTCGTGCTTGACCTGTGTATCAATTTTCATGATGATATGGCAAAATTAAGGCCATCAAAAGGAAGAATGTAATTTCATGGCAAAGACAAGAATCTTTCTTCGCAGAAAAAAATTGCTCAGTCAGAGAAACAAATAATTATTTTCTGATCGTTAAGCAGCAGTTACATTATAAAAAGATGGTTACAAGTCCGCACAAACCAGCTAAAAGAATTTGGTATGAATGTAGCATGAGCAGATGTTTCTTTACTTTATCTTTTAATATTGAAAATAGTTTATTTTTACTTTTAACTTTTTTGTTGGGGTGGCCTGAGGGCTGGTCACCCTTATTGGCCCTGGTCCACTGATTTCTATCTTGCCCTTATGAAGCAACTTGGGACGACTTGTGTTGTGATTTGGTGCTTGCCCATAAAATTTAATTGAATTGAATTCTTCTTTCTCTCCATTTCTTTCCATGTGTGTGATTTTGAAGTTATCTGTTGCTTTAAATTAGCTTGTCATTTTCTTTCATTTCCAAACCCGAGGGCACTGCTGCTTATTATCATAAAGATAATGTATTTATTTGCATCATTGCATCATGATAGCATAGTTGTAATTAGTTAGCTCTGTTTAGAAATCACTTTAATTATCTTGCCCAGCAACATTATTTTTTCATTGTTTTTTTTAAAGTAGGGAACTTCACAACTCCATGGAAAATGGTCATGAAATTTGGTAAAGTGATAGGCCGTTAGCCAAGAGAGAATACATTAAATGTCACTGCATAATGAAGATCTAACATTTTTGCTTTATTACATCATAAACAAACATCTACTTTTCTCTACTTGGCACAATAAACTTCTTTTATTGTGACAGCATAAGAGAGACATTGATGTCATAAACTGCTTTTGTTATCATTATAGTGCTTTTAGTTGGATTTTCTTTTGGCAATCACAGTATCAGGCGTGGCACAAACTGTATGGACACACCTGCAAACTCACACAACTGAGTTCAAAAAGAGGTTTAATGAGTACAAGCAGGAGATTGGTACACATTTGGTCCAGCAGCGTGGCAGAGGTAGCAGACAGACGAAAGGCTGAGGCGTAGTCAATAAACAGGCACAGGTCAAAGTACACAGTGTGAGTACTATCAGAGGCAAGACAAACCTGAGGTCAAAAACAGGCAAAGTCAAAATACCGGCAGGCAAAACAGGACAAAACAAAGCAAGGGATGTAGGTTAGAAATTGACATTAAAATCAAGAATCTGGCAGTAAGCTGTGAGACTGTGAGGGCTTAAATAGGGAGCAGGTTAATCAAGGTATGATGGGCTTCAGGTGTGTGGAAGACTCTGGAAGGGGGCGTGTCCGTGGAAGACAAAGGTAAGTACAAGAGAGTGCAGTGAGACAAAAGCAAACTGTTAGGTAAACTAATGGTGCAAAACATGACATGTTCAAGACAACCCATAATTACATGAACAAAACAAAAAGCGGCAGGACAAATCTAAAAGTGGAAAACAAAAAGGTCCATGAAGATAATCAAAACTAGAACAGAACTGTTTCCAGCAAGAATATAAAAGTAAATGCAAAAACCGTTAACAAGGTTACAACAAAAACTAAGACTACACCGAAAATAAATGAACAGAACCACAAAACCAGAAACTACAGGCATATGCAATAAATAACAAAACAAAATAATTGATAATCAGAGAATGCAATAACAAACGGAACATAAAATAACAGAAAAGAAACACTGAAGATAAATAAAAAACAAAATCAGTGGTTAAATGTGATAAGCAGAACTAAACTAAGACTAAAGTAACTAAAGGGACCAAGAATGAAAGAATGCAATAAACAACTACCGAAGCTAAGGCGGAACTGAACAAAAGACAAGATGACATACACAGAAGATAAAATTAAACAAAACTAGTAATAATTGAGCATGGCCATAAAGCCATGAATAAAAACACTGAAGACTCTGAGATGTCAATGAGAACCCACAACTTAAGACAAGAACCCAACATGGGCAGGAGCATGACACACAGCATCTTCACTATTAATTCAATTTGGCATTTCTCAATTATTCTGTTAATTTGTTATTCTGTTATGAATCTGTTAGTGATTTTATTGCTGTTATTTCATGTGTAAGAGGCTTTAGATATTTGTGATTTTAAAAATATACAACCCCAATTCCAGTCACGTTGGGACTTTGTGAAAAATACAATGATTTGCAAATCCTCTTAACCTATATTCAATTGAATACACTGCAAAGACAAGATATTTAATGTTCAAGCTGATAAACTTTGTTTTTGTGCAAATATTTGCTAATTTTGAAATGGATGCCTGCAACACGTTTCAAAAAAGCTGGGACAGTGGTATGTTTATCACTGTTTTACATTACAATTATCTGAACGTCATATAATCATTGCTCATTGAATTTTGTCATCATCAAATTGCTTACTGTGATATGTCCTGTTATTTAACTCCTGCCTGAGTTAAATAAATATCTTAAACGTGTTTAAGGCCTTGCCTTAAACGAAATGGGTTTTTAGCCTTGCCGCTTACATCTAGAAAGTTCTCCAGATTCTCTGAATCTTCTGATTATAATATGGAATGTAGATGATGGAATTCCTAAATTCCTTACATTTGAATGTTGAGAAACATTGTTCTTAAAATGTTGGACTATTTTTTCATGCAGTTGTAGCAAGTATGATTATATAATGCTAGAGAAAGAAGAGATGAAAGGATTTGGTAAAAGTGGTAGGCCAGTATAAGAAGTTATTGACTCGGCTCTGGGAGGTGCGATGCAGTGAAATAAAGAGAGTGACAAAATATCATCTTTTTAGTGGCCGTTGCCTTATTATTGAAAGTGCAAAGTTATATTTACAATATTTACAAATCTGCAGATATTACACTCACAAACATTGAGTAGTTCAGAAATGTTGTTACCCAGGTTTCACACAATTTTTTATAGTTACCAAGTGCACTGGTTTTGTAAATTATTTGTAGATCACAAAATATTTTTCAACACAATATCAATCAACAGCAATGCAAAATAAAGTTCACAGTGTTTTCCAACGACCTGTCACTCCTGCAGTAAAGTGCATTTTAAAAGTCCATAAGCACCGGTTTTAATTTGTGCAAAGTCACAGGAGTCCAAAGCACAGAGTTTGTGCAAAAGTAATAGTTCACATGCACAGCACAGTTCAATACAGTCTTTAGGTTTGTGCAATAAAACCCGCGCAAATGAGAGGGGGAGAGGTTAGGCTGTTTAGCCTCCTAATGCACTGATGGGTTGGAAAAGTAAGTTGTTGCTATTGTAGGCTCGGGCTCAGCTCGCCATCATAGGGTCCCCAAAGGACCTGGCCTACATGTAAACAGCAGGATCATAAATCATTAAAAAGTTTAAACAAATACTACTAGCTAGCTTTTTCACAAATTTCATTCCAGTTCAGTGTACACATTCACAACGTCTCCATTAATAAAAGGGAAACACATATTAAAGTAGCGATACATAAACATTCAAAGATTTAGACGATGCGGCTTGTAAACACAGGCTATAAACTTTGGCTCACAGTTAGCATTGAAATACATTGCTTTGAATGATCGCGGCTAACGCCCAGCTGGGCAACATGCTAACCATAGCACAAACAACAAACAGACTCATCAGTTCCTCTCACAGATCCCTCACACAGCGAAACCCGATGTCCTAAAGGCGGATATAGTCCGAGGTCTAAAAGAGGCATGTAACTTAGTAAAGATGTACAAGAAACAATTTAAATAAGGTTGAAAGTTATCGGAGCGTACCTGTCACAGCCATGTGCTAGCTCCCTCTCCCCATGTCTGCAGTGGGAGAGAAGCGGAAGGCTTACATGCTCGAACGAGTTGTACGAGGCTGTATGTGGTGCGTGCGTAATGACGTTATGTGATACATTTCAGGTCGCGCAAAAATGGGATTTATTTATATTTATAGTAAGTGTTTTTTTTATGTGGGTTACACAGTTGTTCACAAAGTGGTGATCCTCACCCCATCTTTGCTTGTGAATGGCTGAGCCTTTTGGGGATGCTCCTTTTATACCCAATCATGACATTCACCTGTTTCCAATTAGGTGTTCTTTGAACATTCATCAACTTTCCCAGTCTTTTGTTGTCCTGTCCCAACTTTTTTGAAATGTGTTGCAGGCATCCATCTCAAAATGAGCAAATATTTGCACAAAAACAACAACGTTAATCAGTTTGAACATTAAATAGCTTGTCTTTCTGGTGTATTCAGTTGAATATAAGTTGAAGAGGATTTGCAAATCATTGCATTCTGTTTTTAATTTACATTTTACACAACGTCCCAACTTCATTGGAACTGGGGTTGTATATCAAAGCTGAGCACAAAGCTGGTTGTTTTTGGCAGCTCAGTCAAAGGTTCAAGAGATGAATGAGGAGATTACTGCTACTGCTAGAATGCATATGGTAAAAATATATGGCTGTTTAGACAACGAGTGTTGGGAGTGCTTTGTTGCTGCACTCACCTGGGTCGTCTTTACGAACTACAAGAACCACTGGCGCACCAACACACCCATCAATGGTCAGGCCTACAGGTGTCGACGTATGAACCCTGTGAGGTTGCAGGATCTGTTGTTGTAGCACGCCTGCAAACAGAGCACAGTGAGATATGAGGACTTGGGCCTACCCAAGGAGATTACCATTAGGGTCGGGAATGAGAGGATTTATTTGCAAATGACGATAGTTGGTTCATAAGCTGACAAATCCCTTTATATTTTGGAGCCTTGAATAAAATAAATGATTATGTTGCTCACTTGTTCCTGTAGGTACAACTGGAAAAGGTTGGCATTGGGGGGGCATTTTCATTTATATGAAGACTAAACATTTGTATCAATGATGCTCATGTGGCACGAGACCGATAGTCAGCAAGCACCTTAAGGGAAAGATGAAAAGAACTTTGAAGAGTTAGCATGCTGGCAGATAACTGCAATCTTCACCACCACCACCAAGTTCCTCCTGCTCCTGTAGCACCTCCATGCCAGCGGGAGCCTCACCGTAACTTTCATTGTCCGATTCCAACACCACCTGCTGTTGCTCAGAGGGACCCACAGGTGCCCCTGCCAGTCTGACTTCTGCAGCAAACGTTAATTTTTTCTGCTCTTTGCAGCATCAGTCACAAGAACTTTTTAGTCTTGTTTTTTTCCTTTTCCCTCAGTTTTTCTGCACAGGTTTTGCGTTTTTTTTCTCTGTTTTTGGACTCGCTTTGTTTTTTTGTGTTCTGCTGTGTTGTTTCTCTCTCTCTCACATCATGATTGCTCCTCATTAAAGGTGATTGGATGGGGTGGGGTGGGGGGGTGTTTAGAACATTTGTGGGTGGGGCTCCCGGGCTTCTGTAGCCTACCATAGGGCCACAATTGGGTCAGGTATGATTTTGACAGACAAGCCATTGGGCCTATGCTGTGTCTGCAGGCTGCAGCTAAGTTCGGTGGCCTTGTGTATGTCTCTTTCTCTGGGCTGGGAGAATTACCATGTCAAGGTGCAGCAAAAAAAAAAAAAAAAAAGCAGGCAGCCATTGGCCCATTATTGATCAGACTACCAGGAAAAATCCCCAGTGGCCAATAGACCCTTGTTTTACACTGACCTGGTAATACAGTAATTAACACAATAAAGTGTGTTTAAGAGTAAACGATGCAAAGTGCATTTTTATGTTCCTTTGTTTGTGCTTGTATAAAGCGACATGTTGCCATGAATAATCTTTTCATTTTCGCCTTTACAGTTTCCTTATTATAGAAAGTGTTTGACAGTCTTCATAACCAGCAACAACTGCACATATTAGTCAGGTTTTCCAAACTTTAATAACTTCAGCACTGTGATGACATTTTCACATCTGTGAGAGGTGTTAATACATGCACAGGTCAGCTTGGTTCCAGATATTAATTAAAATCTGTGTGTGTGTGTGTGTGTGTGTGTGTGTGTGTGTGTGTGTGTGTGTGTGTGTGTGTGTGTGTGTGTGTGCGTGTGTGTGTGTGTGTGTGCATATGTGCATGTGTGTGAGGAGTAATGTGTGATTGTATTTTACCTTTAAAGTGTGACTTCTGGATTGTTATTGAGCTGTCTCTGTGTTGTCTAGTGTTAGTGTTGTACTCTTTAATCGTGATCGTTACTGAATTTTTAAAATGCTTATCCCAAAGCGTTCTTTTTTTAATGACATCATGCAAGTTTTATAAGTCTGTGGACACTGATCTGTGTGTTACAGATACATATCAGTTTCCTCGGATCCGCAGAGATTCGCGGAGGAAAAATGCCACTCAAAGCCTGGCTGTTGCAACAGTTGTCGTAAAGCGGGACTGGTTGGTTGCTGCGCTGACTGGCTCCTGTGCGAAGCTTAGCTAAACATAGCATGTGGACATCGCACACTTTTAGAACTTTCAAGTTTTTAAAAGAAGAATTTTGCAGCATGTCTGTGTCACGGAGCGACATCAGACAGAGCAAAGATGGCAAGAAAGACGGTTTGAAAAAGTATGATCAGGACAAGAATCCGTGGAATTGTTGCTGGCTTCATGAACACACCTGAAAGATAAACAGGAAATGCGAACTGGTAAGAATTTTTTTCTCTCTCTGGAAAATAAACAATGTGCTGTTCAAACAGCATTTCAGAAAAGATTATGTGCCTTTTTTTCTTTCATTAATCTAGACTTTCATTCATTGGAAAAAAAAGACATTGTGGCTTTGAATGAATTTAGGCTACATGAATTTACACAACAATGTAAATTAGTTTTTATTAATGTGGACTTTTTTCATGGGAAAAAAAAGACACTGGCTTTGAGTGGATTTACAGGAATTTCCACAAGAATGTGTGTTTTTTTTTACTATAAGGTATGTTATTGATATTTTACCCTGATTTTTAAAATATTCTACAACCTTTAGCTGTGGTTTTTGACATGCTTTAACAGTCTTTTCAGTCTTCATGAATTTCATGTAGTTTAATTATTCTGAGCTAATGCATAATTTGGTTTACAATTAAAAGGAAAATCATTCCAGGTCCTACTTCCACGTCGTATTCTGTTATTTCAACATGATCATTGATGGTTCAAATGAAAGGTTGAATCTAGGATCATTTAAATATGCACTAATTTTGAGATTTGTTCTTCCAGGAGATGTTGAAAATGTATCAGTAGATGAAAATTTAATTTGGTTTCTGGGGCCCCACAAGGCCCTAGACCCCGGCTCCTGGGGAGCTGCGCCCCCCAGATCCCCTGCGAATTTTCCTCGGATTTTACAATTTTCATTTCACAGCCCTGTACTATATAAAAGACAAAGCAGGCTGAACATTTCTGAAATAGGATTCATTTGTCACTTTCAACTCAAAGGACACCTAGTTTGTCTGTACTGCCACTTGTTCCAGTCGAGTGGCTTCTTATCATAATTAGGCCTGTAACCGTTGTTGAGATGCAGATAAAAGGCCGGGCTTTAATGCACTCTGCTTGCATCAAATATTCATGAAATGCAGGTCTCCATAATGACTGATGATCCAGTTTTTAGAATTCACATGAGACAAAATGCACAGCAACAGAATGAGGAAAGATACATTCATAAATATTGATATTTCTCTTTGTTTGCTTGTACTATTTTGAATATCTGATGGAAGATACACTGATGTATGAAATACTCAATTTCCAACTTCACACTCATCACCCTGTCAGACACTCGCTTAACCTCCAACACACTTTTAACATACTTTTCCTTTAAAATGACCCAACACCATTTCTCTTCCTGTCCTCACCATGGTACAACAACTTGTACCCACCGCCGATGCTCCTGCTCTTACTTCCCTTCCACTTGGTCTCTTGCACACACAATATGTCTACCTTTCTCCTCTCCATCATATCAGCCAGCTCTCTCCCTTTCCCAGTCATACTATCAACATTCAAAGTCTCCTCTCTCATTTCCACCCTTCTAGTTTTCTTCTTCTCCCGGTGTTCGTGGCAACGTTTTCCTCCTCTTCTTCGTCGTCTTCGCCCAGCAGTAGCCCAATTTCCACCGGCACCCTGTTGGGCAATAGCACCGGTGGCGGATGTTGTTAACCCTGGCCGCGACCGATACGCTATGGGAATTCGATTCTGAGTCTGCATAGTTCGGTTGGCTTGTTTTACGCCGGATGCCCTTCCTGACGCAACCCTCCTCATTTATCCGGGCTTGGGACCGGCACTCAGAATGTACTGGCTGCAAACCCCATGTGGCTGCTAAATCTGCATTTTATGGTTCTTCTGTTACATGGGCATGAAATATCCAACTGGAGGAAAATATGACACCATTTTTCATGCTCTAAAAGTCAAATACTGATGTGAAAAATGTTTGTGCTTTGTTTTGCATGACACATAAATTGTCAGTATTCCACAAATGCTGACATCATAAATGAACAGAAAAATCTGTGTTGTTGGGTTTCCCATTTACATAAGTGAAGAAGAATCAAATTTAAACAAATCAGTGTTCCTGTGAACTAAAAATGATATTAACTTAATGAACAGTAGGTGCAGGAGCAGCCGAAGGGACTTTATTCATGTTAAGACCCTATCAGTTGTTATAAAAGCACAAATTGCTGAAGTCAAATGTTTAGATGAATGCAGACATAGAACAGTAATGCTGCATTTACACATAGGCAAGATGCGTTCCGAATGTCATATTTGCATTATTCTTGGCACATTCCTGACATTCTTAACGTGACAGCGCATCTGAATAGGTTTCTTAATAATGTGTGTTAGTGCGTGATATTCGTGATTTTTGTGGAGCATGTTTTTCGCTGCCAAAAAAATCTTTCACGAATGTCATGCACCACCCTCATTTTGCCTCATGTTGTGGAGGTCGCAACTGAGCGTTTTGATCCGTCTTGATGAGTGACAGTGTTCTTCTCTGACATGCGCACAGTTAAACCCTGCTCCACCACATTCAGTTTCATTGCTGCAGTATGCTGAAGAAGGATATTATTTGTCTGATCATAAAGATTCCAAAAAGGTATAGTGTGGACTATCTGTGAATGAATGGTCTGGAGTTATGGGGTAAAAACAGCAAAAACACTGAGAAAGGTCAGTTTCAGTTTGTACAGGGTCAAAAGTTAAAGTTGCTCCAATGTTGGTAAAAAGTGGTGCAAATTACTGGTTGAGCTAATAGGATTAATAAATGGAATAATTTTGACTGTGTTGCGTGCTTGGTTTGCAAAGTAAAGGTTAAACAATATCAGCATCCATTGGATTCTATGACATGTGACATATGCTACCCTGTAACATGATAACTAAGCATGATACGAGGTCTATTAGAAAAGTATCCGACCTTATTTTTTTCAAAAACCATATGAATTTGAATCACGTGTGATTGCGTCAGACAAGCTTGAACCCTCGTGCGCATGCGTGAGTTTTTCCACGCCAGTTGGTTGCGTCATTCACCTGTGAGCAGGCTTTGAGTGAGGAGTGGTCCACCCCCTCGGCGGATTTTCATTGTCAGGAAATGGCGGAATGATTTGGGCTTTTTTTCCATCAGAATTTTTTCAGAAACTGTTAGAGACTGGCAGTTGGAAACCATTAGAAAAATTTATCTGGCTTTCGGTGAAAATGTTACAGGCTTGGTAGAGAATAAGGAGTGTTACTGTCACTTTAAGGACAGCCCCCAGCAGCTGTGGGGCGCGCCGCGCTCCGAGCCGCCATCGACAGGCTGAACAACCATTTCATTTCTAAAGGGATGGCTGTCTGGATCCGTGAACATTGTGTGCCATTTCTCTGGTTATCACAAGAGCTGGACATCAACCATTTTCCGGCAGATTTCACTTTTAACAAGAGATTTTGTCATGGAAAGCCGAGGGGAGGCTTCGCGTGTCACGATGGATTCGCTACTGGAGCGAGACAAAACCATCACAGGACGGCTTTGAGATGGCGTTCAGACAGCTGTCAGTGGTTTTTCCATTGAGTGATTATCTGAGAAATTGTGGATGTGCCTGGACATGCCAGAACATGTCCCGTGAGGCTTCATCACGGCGTTGTTGTGCGCCATGCGGCACCGCCGCTCCTCTTTCCATGACAAAAACTCCTGTAACAATGGAATGTGCCGTTCATTTCCAAACTGGATGCTGTGTTTTATCCGGGACGTCGTCTGACTAGCACAGGAATTGTGAAAAGACGTGGACATCAGCACTTTTTCGGCACATTGAGACAGACGTCCGGAGGAATTCCGCGCGTCGCGGCGGTGCCGCATGGCGCAAAGGGTTCAAGCTTGTCTGACGCAATCACACGTGATTCAAATCCATATGGTTTTTGAAAAAAATAAGGTCGGATACTTTTCTAATAGACCTCGTACATGATGCAAACTATTCCTTTTTAAAACCGTATTCATCCAACTAATAATTTGCATCACTTTTTACCAAAATTGGAGCACCTTTAACTTTTGACCCCTGTACAAATTGAAATTGACCTTTGTCACTGTTCTTGCTGTTTTTACAGATAGTCCAAACAATACCTTTTTGGAATCTTTATGATCAGACAAATAATATGGAATACCTTTCAATATGATTGGAGCATTTTTAACTTTTGACCCCTGTCTAATACTTCAGTTGGCCGCCTATTGAAAGTTCACGTGGGTACCTGGCATTTTTAACAGAGTAATGTCTAAGGAGTATGTGTGCCAAATTTGGTGCTTGCATCATTATTTGAAGGATCCCTCAGTAAATATTCACTTATCTGCTGCACTAACAGTGATTTTTGTCTTGTCTGAATGTGCCATGTTAATTGTGTTAATCATTTTTACTGACTGCGCACTTCCACGTCCATACGGATTTGTGCACCTTTTACCTTCTGTAAAACAGTCCGTAGAAATTACTTGCGGTTACGTTAATCCTGTGTGAATACACACATGAGTAATATCCTGTTGAAATGGAGTTTCCTTCCATTTATCTCCAGCAAGACAATCACCTTGTCATTAGCAGAGATTTGACATTCACTCTTGAGTTTAATTTAAGTTGAATTTCTTTTTTGATCTGGTAGCACATCGTTGCTACAAAATTATGTGATTCTGTTCATGTCAGTGCGTCACCTCTGTGCATTCCCATAGCTGTTATATATGACAACTGCATACAGAAACATTCACTTTGTGTCCTGAGCTCATAAAAATGTTACAGAAAATAGGAGCAAATATTTGCAGGTTTTGTGGTTGTCTTCATAATTTTTTTTTTTTGGAATGTTTCAGCACTTGGGCAACAGTGATTTATCAGTTGCATCGCTGTGCCAGTTAAAATCTGTTAAGGACCAGAGGAGTGGGAGGATGAGAGTGGCATGCTAATGATGCTGCTACTGTTGTTTGCCATGTATGACTCACCTTGTGTACGGGGGAGCTAACATCCATTGTGTGGGATGTAGTAACACATAGACAGACCTGCTCTTAGTGCCAAACAAACACATGTACATTTTAACATGGATGCATGTTATAAAACTGAGCGTCATGCATGACTTGAAGGTCTGTAGGAATAGTTTTAACCAGAGTAACACATGACTGATAAGTCCATCAATTTCAATTCAAAATTTTAAAAGAACAGATGGCCTTAACCTTATTACGGTTGTGACCCATATTGTTATGGTGCAAAAACACCCAAAAGCAGAGATTAGGTCTTGAATGCAGTGAACAGACCTTATGTTCCAAAAAAAAAAAAAAAAAAAAATTATTTTACAGTGGATTATTATCTGCAAACAGACTGAGCCAAAGAACCAAGCACTGGAGGATGGAGAGACGAACCAGAGCGCTGGTTTGCAAAGTGGATTTACAGACTGGGTAGCAGCAGTGTGGCGTTCAGATCCAGAGCAGAACCAGGTGGCTGTGACAGAGCTGAGTGATTCCACAGGCTGTGAACACGGAGACAAAAATTAGTAATGAACAAACATATGTAGCAAGAGACTAAGAGCACAGAACTGAGGCCAGATACCCCATAGGCACAACTGAGTTTTTGGTGTCTGAATGGGTGAAGAGCCGAGGTATAAATGCAGGTGAGGATGATTGCTGGCAGGTGTGTTCCCTCAGCTCCGTGACGCAACCCAGAGAAACGGGAGGAGGAGTGAGGCAGGCAGCTGAAACACAGCACATACAGTCTATGATAGCGGCATTGTAGATCACTTTAGGGCTTCCACCGACTTGCACGACGGATGCTAAGAAGCACATGGTGACAGCCAATCACAGTAGAGATGCTCGTTGACGTCAGCTGCTGCTTTCTCAAAATAATACAACATGAAGGAAAATGCTTCAAAACAGCTTATTTCTGCATAAATTGAAAATGTTTCTAATTTATTTTGTAAAGGTTCTTCTTTTTCTTTGGGCTGCTCCCGTTAGGGGTCACCACAGCAGATCAATCGTTTCCATCTCACCCTGTCCTCTGCATCTTCCTCTGTTACACCAACCACCTGCACATCCTCCCTCAGCACATCCATAAACCTTCTCTTTGACCTCCCTCTTCTCCTCCTACCTGGTGGCTCCATCCTCAGCATCCTTCTCCCTGTATACCCTGGGTCCCTCCTCTGCACATATCCAAACCATCTCAATCTCGCCTCTCTCACTTTGTCTCCAAACCGTCCCACCTGAGCCGTCCCTCTGATATGTTCATTCCTAATCTTGTCCATCCTTGTCACTCCCAAAGAGAATTCCAACATCTTCAGCTCTGCCACCTCCAGCTCCGCCTCCTGTCTTTTTGTTAGTGCCACCGTCTCTAAGCCGTACAACATAGCTGGTCTCACTACTGTCTTGTAAACTTTCCCCTTCACTCTTGCTGATATTCTTCGGTCACAAATCACTCCTGCCACCTTTCTCCATCCACTCCACCCTGCATGTACTCTCTTCTTCACTTCTCTACCACACTCTCCATTACTTTGAACAGTTGACTCCAAATATTTAAACTCATCTACTTTCACCACTTCTACTACTTGTAACTGCACTATTCCACTGCGCTCCCTCCCATTCACACACATGTACTCAGTCTTTCTCCTACTGACTTTTATTGCCCTGCTCTCCAGAGCATTTCTCCACCTTTCCAGACTAGACTCAACTTGCTCTCCACTGTCACTACAGATAACAATGTCATCTGCAAACATCATAGTCCATGGAGACTCCTGTCTGTTCTCATCCGTCAACCTGTCCATCACCATTGCGAAAAAGAAAGGGCTCAGAGCTGATCCTTGGTGTAATCCCATCTCCACCTTGAATGAGTCTGTTATTCCTACTGCGCATCTCACTGCTGTAACACTATTCTTGTACACATGCACACCCCGTGAATGCGCATCACGAAAGGTCAGTGATAACTTCCAGTAATTTCACAAAATCATGCTTGTGCACATGCACTTCCACCTGATGATGACATTAAAAGGAAAATAAAATATTCATTATGGAATTCGCTACAAGTAAATATGTTCTCTTCATTAAAATGAGCTCTAATTTTCTAACACGTTTCAAAAATGAACCAACATTGTAATGTTTGGATTTTAGTACAAAGTAAAATTTGTCAGTTTTGTGAAATTTGAAAGACCGTACTGCTTTAAAGTGTCATAAACTTTAAGTTTAGGCTAGAAGTAGAGGTACAGTCAAAAACTTTAACAGTGGTGCATGTTTTTGTGTGTGTGTGTATTGCAATTGTTTTCTCTGTACATCACCACAGTGTATTTAAAATGAAACAGTCAAGGTGTGGGTGTAGTGTGTATTTTCAACTGAAGTTCAAAAGGTTTAACGAAAATACCACATGAACGATTTGGGAATCACAGCCTTTTAAAAATAGTCTCTCCATTTTCAAAGGCCATGAGTATTTGAACCAAGTAAATATAAGGATTATTACTAATTTATGTAATCATTCTTAACAGCCAATTTCTTTAGACAAGTCGGGAGATGGATAGATGAGCATTATCAATTCCCTGAATATGTCTTTAACTTAATTTCCACAGCATCCGGAAGTATTCCCAGGGCTTCACTTTTTCCACATTTTGTTATGTTACAGTCTTATTCCAAAATTGATTAAATTATTTTTCCCCTCAAAATTCTATACATACTACCCCATAATGACAGTGTAAAAAAGTTTTTTTTTGTTTTGTTTTTTTGCAAATTTAGAAAAAAAAAGAAATCATATGTGCAAAAGTATTCACAGTCTTTACCATGAAGCTCAAAATTGAGCTCAGGTGCATCCTGTTTCCACTGATCATCCTTGAGATGTCCACTTGTTGTAAATTCAGTTGATTAGACATGATTTGGAGAGGCACACACCTGTCTACATATAAGGTCCCACAGCTGACAGTGCATGTCAGAGCACAAAACAAGCATGAAGTCAAAGGAATTGTCTGTAGACCTTTGAGACAGGATTGTCTCGAGGCACAAATCTAAGGAAGGGTTCAGAAACATTTCTGTTGCTTTGAAGGTCCCAGTGAGCACAGTGTCCTCCATCATCCATAAATGGAAGAAGTTCAAATCTACTAGGACTCTTCCTAGTTCTGGCCACCCGTCTAAACTCAGCTATAAGGGGAGACAGGCTGTAGTCAGGGAGGTGACCAAGAACCTGATGGTCACTCTGTCAGAGTGAGAGGAGAACCTTCCAGAAGGACAACTATTTCAGCAACAATTCACCAATCAGACCACTGTAGTAGAGTGGCCAGAGGGAAGCCACGCCTTTGTAAAAGGCACATGGCAGCTCGCCTGGACTTTGCCAAAAGGCTCCTGAAGGACAAAGATCGAAGTCTTTGGTGTGAATGCCAGGTGTCATGTTTTGGGAAAACCAGGCACCATCCCTACAGTAAAGCATGGTGGTGGCAGCATCATGCTGTAGGGATGTTCTTCAGCGACAGGAAGTGGGAGACTAGTCAGGAATGATGGAACAATGAATACAGCAATATGCAGAGACATCCTGGATGAAAACCTGCTCCAGAGCACTCTTGACCTCAGGCTGGGGTGACAGTTCATCTTTCAGCAGAACTATGACCCTACGCACACAGCCAAGATTTCAAAGGAGTGGCTTCAGGACAACTCTGTGAATGTCCTTGAGTGGCCCAGCCAGATCCCAGACCTGAATCCAATTGAACATCTGTGGAGAGATCTGAAAATGTTATGGTTTATGCAATGTCTGATGGAACCCAAAATGCAAGGCAGAAAGCAGAGGAGAATGGTAATCGAAAAACGCAAGTGATTTATTTCTCCCAGCCCATAGTAAAAATACATTCCAAAACCAACAGTAAAAATCTATAATCAAACTGCAAACAAAACTCCAAGAGATGCACAAACTAACACCAGGGTGCAGGTGGCAGCACACAAGAAGGTAACTCACATAAAAGAAAATACTAACTCTCTGAGAAACAATTTAACACAGGGTAACACTGGAGCGTGGATAAGGGCAAAAACAAAATTCTCACAGCCAGGCAACACGAACAAATGTGAGTGAATGAACCCGTAAGAGGCAGGGAAGAAATGAGGGCTTAAATAGCAAACGATTAACTCAGCACAGGTGTGTAACTAAGGACACAGGAAAAACAGATGCAGGTGGAAATCAGGGGAAGGAGGAGGAGGAAGTGCACATGAGGAAGTGACTGCGCAAAATGGACGACTGGTGTGTGACAGGGTCAAAGGTCATGTCGCAAACAGGAAGATGGTTAAAAAAACTAAAAATGTATGGAAGATGAGGAAAGGAACATAAGTAAATTACAAGAAAAGATGTCAAACGCTAAAGATGCAAAATACAAATCCAAGTACCCAAAACCCATGGACTTAAAAAGGTGTAAAAGGAGTAACCAAACAAATACATAAAAGAGGTGAACAAAAAATACTAAGTGAAGGTCTCTAACAGAAAAGCAATGTGGGGCTCAGCGTAGAAATAAAAATGCTACAATACATAATACAATAAAAACTAAACAATGACCACAAGGAAGTACATTAACCAAAAAGAACTCAAACCAGTGAGGGAGTGCAACAGAAAAATAAAACAGGACAGAGAGATCAGCACACAAAACCAACTTGCAAAACCCAAACATAATAACACTTAAAGGGCACTAACAGGGGCAAACCACAACAGAAAATGGCTGTGCACCGACGCTCCCTTTCCAACCTGATGGAGCTTGAGTGGTGCTGCAAAGAGGAATGGGCAAAACTGCTCAAAGATAGGTGCACCAAGCTTATGGCATCATATTTTGGAAGACTTGAGGCTGTAATTGCTGCCAAAAGTGCATCAACAAACATTGAGCAAAGGGTGTGAATGCTTATGTACATCCATAGTTTTTTTAAATTATTTTTAATAAATTTACAGAAATAAAAATAAACTTTTTTTGTGTTTATTTTCATTATGGGGTGGTGTGAGTACAATTTTGAGGGCAAAAAAAAAAAATAATTTTATCCATTTTGGTTTATGGCTGTAAGATAACAATGTGTGGAAAATTGAAGCATTGTGAATACTTTTTGGATGCACAGTACATCAATCCTTACCTCCACCAAAGACTTATACCCCCATCACACATATGCCGATTGAGGCCGAATGGCATCAGAATGACATATCCAGCCACAATCGGGAAGTATTGAGGTGTGGCCTGAAGACCAGTGGACAGCAGTCTGTGAGCATCAACATATTTGGTCCCATTCGCTTGTTCGCTCAGTTGTCCCAAGTATGTTCAAAACACTCTTGGCTCCATCGAGATGGGATGTACATCTGACAGTGGTCTATGTGCAGTTTTTGCATCATCTGTTTACATATTCAGATGGCATCAAAACAGCATCTGAAACGATCTGATCGTGGTTGATTGCGCTCTGAGATTGATCTGTCACAGCAAAGTCTGCCGACATGTTGTGCCACAGATGTCCGCCTCCACTGGACCCCAGCCAGGGAGGGCAAAGGAAATGTTGATATGTGGCATGCATTCATCATGTACAGTGGGTGTGAACAGCGCGCAATCAAACCAGAAGCACTGTGTGCCGCTGCACCTCTCTGTGACTTCATGTGCAGTAATGCGTCATCACACACATCAGAGCTGAATGGACCTCACCGCTGTAATATACATATTATTACTTGATCACCATCTAAACTCTGCAGGAGGTGTGACATGGAACTGTATCGCCAGGCTGTGACACCATTATTAAACATGAAACTCACCTCCAGCATGGAACCAGGACAGTGCAGAGCACACAGGATCCAAACCACAGCCTGTGGTGAAAAACCTCACCCGACTGCTGTGTGCTGCAAATCACCACGGCAAAAACTGTCAGGCTTGGTGATGACAACTGGCAGGACACAAATGCAGGACACAAACTCACAGCTCTGTAGGCTTAAATCTTTTACTGGCTCCGTTAGCTGGGGTCGGTACATGGTAAGGCAGTCAGACGGGAGCAAAAGTACAAAAATCATCAGGCTATAGGCGTGGTCGAGGAAGGCAAGCAGGTGGTCAAAAACATGATGAGGCAAACGAAGCAAGGCAAAAATACAAGAAAGAGCTGGAAGGAAGGCACAAGGTGCATCGATCTGGCGAAGGACCAGAGCACACTGTGAGTCTTAAATACACGCAGGTGATGAGATGCAAAACAAGAACAGGTGTGAGGAGAAGCGACCAGAACTGGGGTGTGGTTAGACAGAGGGAAACGCCCACCACCAAGAGAGAGACAGAGAAAACCTAAGCAGAAAGAAACAGCCAAAGAGCAGACAGCTCACAAAATAAAACAAAAATTCAATAAAACAGAACACATACGAAACAACATACCAAATCCTGACAAAAACTAAATCCCATGTGATAATCCAACAGAGATCACAGCGTACAGAGTTGCGTTGTGCTCCTGAAGTGAGCAAAAAAGAAAAAAGAATTTAAAACTTGCTGGAAAGGCTGCGCCGGTGCATGGTGACTGCTTGACCTACTGGCAGCAAATTTTCAGCAAAGGTGTCCAGTGTGGCACGCACGCCTTGCACACACATGCTCATGCTTAGTGGCTCATTCAGCCATTATGAACACACACACAGCTGAGTGATAATTTCAGCATGCACACACACATGAGATCAGCAGCGCTGGGAAGGGGAGGACGAGTGCAGATGTGATGGCATGAGTGAGTGAGTGTCCACACCATGCCGACTTTGACACATATGGCGTGAGTCCAGTCCATACGTTTACTGTACTTCGGTGTCCAGTCCCGGCAGGGACTGTGCAAAGGCAGGAACACAGTGCTCCCTCCCACTACAGTCCCGTGTTTGCCATCCAGACGTTTGGACATCAGGCAGTCTTCAGCGCCTTTTATGGCCACCTGACAGCAGTCTGTGTCATCTGCCTGTTGTTTACATACGCTTTGGATGCCATCGTGCAGGTGTGGACGAGGTAATCTGGCTGTATTCTTACACTGCTGACCACACCTGTTTTCGTCCCGACTGCGTCAGATTATGACAATATTTGCCATTTCGGCCTGGTTCCTGCACATTCTTGTTATGTGTGACGGGGGCTTTAGTTTCCTTGTCTGTTGATCCATCTGTCAACAAAATTAACCAAAAACCATTCCATTAATTTACCTTAATCTTGGTGAAGGGGTATGGCAAGGCCCAGTTTTGTTTCTGTGTGCAAAATACAATAATGTAAGCATGTAAAATGAAACTAGGATGTTTAGAAATGCTGTGTTGAAAATTCCTTGCTCTGTTAAAAAAGCATGTGCGAAAATTTTGAATAAAACATTAAATTTCATAGGGCCGTCTAACAGTTTTGTCATCATCTGCATTAGCAGAGCCTATTTTCTTCTCCTCCTTCTAAAGATGTAGTGTGGAGGAGGAAGAAGAACAGTGTTAAGAAATAATGTTTTTTTAAGTGGAATACCACACTCTTGAATAAAAAGAGGGAATAAATTGTTTTATTCTGTTTGAAGGAATATGTATTTAGACTACGTAAAATTACAAGGACAGCTTTTATAAGAGCCTTGTGCACAAACTGAGCAACAAGAAGTAAATTAAAGGTGAGCTTATTATCTTTTACAAATGTTGTACAAGAGTTTCCAGTTGCCTCACATATGAACATCTGTTCTGTGACTCAAAGAAGCAGTTTACTCAGGTTTTTGCCTGGTATAGTAATATTAATTAGCTTGTTAGCTGTGCTCCTTAACCCGTTTCTTATAAATAAATAATGTGGCACTTAAATTCATTTTGCTTCTTGCTGAAGCGGTAAATGCGACTTACACTCCAGTGTGACTCATAGTATGGATTTTGTTCTTTTTTTGTCCCTCTTAAAGATGCAGTTTTACACAGGTTCAACTTATACTCTAGAAAATACTCTATAAGTGAAAGTGAATGCTTAGAATTGTCTCTTCTTTTTTTTGGATCTCGAAAATTGTCAGCGGTCTAAAGAAAACCTGATAGGAGTTAGAATTGTTCAGAGGTGCTCCATAAGGCGTCTGACTGCCTTATTATTGATCAGTGCCACTAAGCTCTGTCATGACCATTTATAAAGTTCCTACGCAGTGATTATAGCACCAATATTCATTTGCTATCTTGACTTTGTACTTTCCAGCTGGAGCCATTAGGAAGAGCTTGCTTATTCACGTTGTCTCCTGCCCTTTGAGCACAAAGAAATAACCTTCAGAAACTAATTCATCCTCCTCTGAAAATCTACCCTCATTTTCCTCAAACTCATACAATGAGGCAGCTGCCGCCTGCTTTTCATTTCTCTCGCAACCTCTATTATTTCTAATTTCAGACCAAATTACTTTCTTTCTCTTTCAGCACTTCCATTCTATTCATTTGACAGTAGATCAATTTTGCTTACTAACATTTTTGTCCCCACTGCTCTATTTCTCTCTCGCTCCCTGCATTTGCAGTATTGCTCCTAAAGAGACTCTAAAAGTTATTTTGCTGTTAATGTTTCACAGTGATGCCATTTTCAGTAAATGCCAATACTGAAGAAAAACATCCACCACTTTCGTGAGAGGTTGGGGGGGCTTTCGTATTAATAAAAATGCAAGGGGAAAAAAAAAATCTTTCAGGCCCCAGAAATGCAGTGGATATTTTTCCTCCAGCACTTGTCTGACACCTCCCCACTCCTTCTCCATCCATGAGGAGATAAGCTATTGTTCCTTCATAGATACATATCTTCCCAACTTCATCTTTATCCTCCACACTAATTTTTCAGAATTTGCGGCCATTTTTTTTTCCTCTTGATGGCAAACACAATGAAATAGATGTGGGGTGATGATGATCGTGGTGAACTGGTCTCAGCGCCACACTGGTGTAGAGTTGGCTTTGCTTTGCTCTTGATTTACTCTGGACTTACAGCTGCATCTAGAACTTCACAGATAATGCATTGACATGTTATTTCAGTTTGTAGATGTAATATCTAGTAGGAAATGAAGGCTTCATAGAAATGTTAGGTCAGTGGTGGGCACAGTTCCGCTAACCGCTAATTATCGAAGATAATGTTTTTTTTATCGGATTAGCTTTTCAGATAACTTTGAAAACCATCATCAGACCAATTATCTTCCGATACGTTTTGGTCTAATAATTTTTAGACTGCTAACATATTTTTGCAGGTGTGGTGAACAAAGCTTAACAGTTACAAACATTTATTAAGTCTTAATTCAGTTGAGTAATTACCTGTTAAATGTTTTGTGGTAGATGTGCAGTTCTATCCTCTGCAAACAAAGGAGAGCTAGTTTCAAAAGAAACCGCTCTATCCTCTGCAAGCAAAGGAGAACTGGTCACAAAATTAAAAAAGCTAATTTCTTTTGACCCCATACTGATACACTCATCCAGAGGCATACAGTTTTAACTTATGGTTAAAATTTTAACCATACTAATTTCGGACAAGTTATTTAAATTAAAGTCATGTCTGAAGTTTTATAAAGTGAAAATATCAGTTATATGTTTTAGTTTTAAAGTGATGCTCTAATTGTGAAGGTTTTAGTGTGGACATGCTGTGTCCAGGTGCATTATGGGTAATCTCAGTACATTCACGACAGAAGAAATGCATTTGAGAGGTCTGTAATTTTCATCACAGGTACACTTCAACTATGAGAGACAAAATGAGAAAAAAAAAAATCAGGAAATCACATTGTAGAATTTTTAAAAGAATTTATTTGTAAATTGTGGTGGAAAATAAGTATTTGGTCACCCACAAACAAGCAAGATTTCTGGCTGTCACAGACCTGTAACTACTTCTTTAAGCCCCTTTCACTGGGGCTGCTCCCAGTTGTTCCCTGTTGCATCTTGCAGGCATTTCTGCATCAGGTACACGCAGCAGGGGGCAGAGAGGAAGTGAGGACGCAGCCTGCAGGTTCTCTGCACAGAGAAGTCAGAGTGCGCAGTTTGGCTGCAGACAGACTGAGCACTCTGACTTCTTTTCTACTTTATATTTGTTCCTGTGCTGAGCTGCAGGTCTGCGCTCTGAGTTCTGTTATATAACCCCTGGCAAAAATTATGGAATCACCGGCCTCGGAGGATGTTCATTCAGTTGTTTAATGTTGTAGAAAAAAAGCAGATCACAGACATGACACAAAACTAAAGTCATTTCAAATGGCAACTTTCTGGCTTTAAGAAACACTATAAGAAATCAGGAAAAATAATTGTGGCAGTCAGTAACGGTTACTTTTTTAGACCAAGCAGAGGGAAAAAAATATGGAATCACTCAATTCTGAGGAAAAGATTATGGAATCACCCTGTAAATTTTCATCCCTAAAACTAACACCTGCATCATATCAGATCTGCTCGTTAGTCTGCATCTAAAAAGGAGTGATCACACCTTGGAGAGCTGTTGCACCAAGTGGACTGACATGAATCATGGCTCCAACACGAGAGATGTCAACTGAAACAAAGGAGAGGGTTATCAAACTCTTAAAAGAGGGTAAATCATCACGCAATGTTGCAAAAGATGTTGGTTGTTCACAGTCAGCTGTGTCTAAACTCTGGACCAAATACAAACAACATGGGAAGGTTGTTAAAGGCAAACATACTGGTAGACCAACGAAGACATCAAAGCATCAAGACAGAAAACTTAAAGCAATATGTCTCAAAAATCGGAAAATGCACAACAAAACAAATGATGAACGAATGGGAGGAAACTGGAGTCAACGTCTGTGACCAAACTGTAAGAAACCGCCTAAAGGAAATGGGATTTACATACAGAAAAGCTAAACAAAAGCCATCATTAACACCTAAACAGAAAAAAACAAGGTTACAATGGGCTAAGAAAAAGCAATAGTGGTCTGTGGATGACTGGATGAAAGTCATATTCAGTGATGAATCTCGAATCTGCATTGGGCAAGGTGATGATGCTGGAACTTTGTTTGGTGCCGTTCCAATGAGATTTATAAAGATGACTGCCTGAAGAAAACATGTAAATTTCCACAGTCATTGATGATATGGGGCTGCATGTCAGGTAAAGGCACTGGGGAGATGGCTGTCATTACATCATCAATAAATGCACAAGTTTACGTTGATATTTTGGACACTTTTCTTATCCCATCAATTGAAAGGATGTTTGGGGATGATGAAATCATTTTTTCAAGATGATAATGCATCTTGCCATAGAGCAAAAACTGTGAAAACATTCCTTGCAAAAAGACACATAGGGTCAATGTCATGGCCTGCAAATAGTCCGGATCTTAATCCAATTGAAAATCTTTGGAAGTTGAAGAAAATGGTCCATGACAAGGCTCCAACCTGCAAAGCTGATCTGGCAACAGCAATCAGAGAAAGCTGGAGCCAGATTGATGAAGAGTACTGTTTGTCACTCATTAAGTCCATGCCTCAAAGACTGCAAGCTGTTATAAAAGCCAGAGGTGGTGCAACAAAATACTAGTGATGTGTTGGAGCGTTCTTTTGTTTTTCATGATTCCATAATTTTTTCCTCAGAATTGAGTGAGTCCATATTTTTTTCCCTCTGCTTGGTCTAAAAAAGTAACCATTACTGATTGCCACATTTTTTTTTCCTGATTTCTTATAGTGTTTCTTAAAGCCAAAAAGTTGCCATTTGAAATGACTTTAGTTTTGTGTCATGTCTGTGATCTGCTTTTTTTTCTACAAAATTAAACAACTGACTGAACATCCTCCGAGGCCTGTGATTCCATAATTTTTGCCAGGGGTTGTAGTATATCTTTCCTCCTTTGACCGCGAGATGCGCGCGCATGTGAACGAACTGTCTGTGAGCAAATGTGGAAATGTCTGGAGTTCTACTTGATTTTGACATGTTCTGTCTCTGGCAATCAGTCTGTGAGCAAGGCTTATGTCCTTTTTTGTCCTTTTTTAAACACATGATGAGAGTTTGAGGGGAGAACAAGGAACTAATGCCTGCAGCCAGACAGTTTATTTTTCTTTCTTTATTGTTCACATGCGCGCATGAACGAACCGTCTGTGAGTAAATGTGGAGATGTCTGGAGTTATACTTGATGTTGACATGTCCTGTCTCTGGCAATCAGTCTGTGAGCAGGATTTGTGTCCTTTTTTGTTCTTTTTTAAACACAGTGATGAGAGTTTGAGAGGAGAACAAGGAACTAATTGCCTGCAGCCAGACAGTTTTTTTTTTCTTTCTTCTTTTTTAAGTTCACATGTGCGCGCGTGAACAAATCGTCCGTGAGTGGACTGGAGATGTCCGGACTTTTTACTGGATGAGGACATCTCCTGTCTCTGCCAAACAGTCTGTGAGCAGGACTTTTGGATTTTGTTTAAACACTTTTGTGAGAGTCTTCTCACAAAAGTGTTTAAAAGTGTTTGCTCCTGCTCCTTTGTGAAAAGGAGCAGCAAGGAGGAGCAGCTGCTGCAATCAGCATTTTTTTTTCTGTGTTTTTTTGAGCGTGTAGTTTTACTGCATTATGTACACGGTATGAAAACAATCCTGTGTGATTTATACTTTGGGAACAATGGAACACAGCAGGAATCATAAATTGGCATCGGGTAACGTTGTCTTGTGAGTGTGTGGCTTGAGTGTGTGGCACACTGAGTACCGTCCTATTGCTCTGACTTGCGCCATAACCACTTAATTCTGCGTCGAGCAGAGGACACAAAAAAATTAAACGTTTAATTTTTGTTTCCGCCCCTTGCGCTGTTGTGGCGCCGAGCTGCATCACCTCCGCACCGAGTTGCTTCCACGCGGCGTCGTCATAACAATGCACGACGCAACTGGGAGCAGCCCCGGTGTGAAAGGGGCTTTAAGAAGCTCTTCTGTCCTCCACCTGTTACCTGTATTAATGGCATCTGTTGGAGCTCGTTATTTGTATAAAAGACACCTATGCATAGCCTCAAACAGTCAGACTCCAAACTCAACCATGGCCAAGACCAAAGAGCTGTCAAAGGACACCAGGAAGAACATTGTAAAAGAGTGAATCTACAATCGGCAAGAAGGTTGGTGTGAACACTGCATTATTCAGACATTCAGTCTACATCAAGTCCATGTCCATCAAGATCTTCCAGCCCTTTCCCTACCATCAGTATCTCTGAGCCTAGTGTCAATTGGCAGCCTTTGAAAAGGCTCACAAAAGTGCCAAATCTGACTCTGAAATAGAGCTCCAGAAATCTGTAGTGCTAAAAGAGCTGTCCAACACTGTGCATTCTGGGTTCAAGAGTCCTGCAGATGCAGAGTTCACATTTGGAAAATAAGTGGCATCTGAGATGAAACAAATTAATAATCTGCCATTGAGAACAAGAGTCAAGAAATCTATTGTGACTGTTTTGTATGACATAGCAAGATCAAATTTTGACCTGTCATGCACACTATGGAGCAGGAACACCTTGAACACCACAAAGTGTGTTCCAAGCACAACCTCAAGGGCGAGTCTATTCACCACCATTATCTCAATATGGGGGTGATTCTTTAACTACGGTCACTATTGGCCTTGTAAATGTAATTTCCACCACACCATTGCCTTACAATATAAAGCGCCTTGGGGCAACTGTTTGTTGTGATTTGGCGCTATATACATGTGCTCTGATGTCACTGTTTATCTCCATAGAAACTACCCAAACAATCTTTCATACAAACTGTTTAGGGACATTACAGTGTTGTGGTGGAAATTACGGCAATAGTGTGGGACAACTACATTTTGTTTAAAGAAAATCACAACAGTTGTATGACATTGAATACCCCAATTATGTTTTGATTATTTTACTGATATTTTATTCAGAGATATTTTAAAACATTAGAAAAAACGTTTCTTTACCATTCATTTTAATCATTGAAGATCAAAAGTCTGGGTGTGGGACAAGCACAAAATGGCAATATTTGCATATAATGATGCTGAAAAAAGGTGAAAAAGTCATCATAGACTACTAGAACAAATTTCTTAACACACTTTCATTGTAAAGATAACTATAAAAGTGTGAAATTTCCCCTTTTTTCTGTTTTTCATACAATATGATCAAAGGACATAATAAGTGCCTGTAGTCTAAGAATCACCCATAAAGGGCCTTGGGGCGACTGTTTGTTGTGATTTGGCGCTGTATAAATAAAATTGATTTGATTTGATTTGATCTTACACACACACACACACACACACACACACAGGCCACCTCAGGTTCTGCTGCTGTGGAACCTGCTGTGGAAACATGATGACGTTTGCAAACAGATTTTGATCGATCAGTTATTACTCCTTGATCATCCGCTTGCAACACAAAGTAGTTTTTCTGAGTTAACTAGTCAGCTCCGACTAGTTAACTTGTTGTCATGTTGCTGTTGGTGCTGTGGTAGTTGTTTTTTGTGCTTTGCATTTAATGACAGTTGTGGAAACACCTGTCTCTTCAATACCGATGATACTACTGACACAGCCAAAAACGAATAGTGTCACATTTTCAGAATTTTGGTGTCGATTTGGTCTCAAAGTGTCGTTTCTCCTGACATCCATAGTATGGTGGAGACAATCTTCCATTGTGAAATTCAGGGTTTTACAATGATGAAAGGCCAATTTTTGGAGATAAAACGATGTGTTTGTGCTTCCTGGATGAGTGTTGCTGTCGTCTTTCTTATCCAGATGCGAGGTGTTCAGGGACGTTTGTTCATATCATGCAACTGTGTGGACTGACAGTTGTGGAAGCAAGATCTGTGGAATATCACAAATATGCCATATAAGCATGAGACAAATGTACTATGTGTGTTTGTGTGTAAGAGAGAGAGAGCAAGAGACGAAAACACCCACGTGGCACTTCTGTGTTCATCACTCAGAAAACTCCTTCTACTGTGACTCTGGAAATGGTGTATAATTTAACTTGCGGTTCATTTGATTGTTCCCTTTAAGCTTCTTAGCGTCTTAGCTCTAAAATATTCATATTTCAGGCAAGGGAGGAAGAAATCTGTGATGGCAGCAGACAGGCAAGAGGGAGAAGAAACGGGACAGTGAGCAAGAAAGGTGGAGAGAGAAACATGCGGATTGGGGAAAAGAATGAAGGAAATGAAAAAGAAACTGGAAGGAGGGAAGTCAGGAGAGGGACGCATAGACCAGAAAGCAGCACTTTCAAGTGATGTTCTCTTATAAATGCCCAAAGAGCTTTCTTTCTTTCAGAAACACTTCACTGTGAGCGTGCCACATGAGAGCCAATGTCAGATTCCTCTCATCTTCCCAGACAGAAACCAGAAAGAACGGGAAGAAAATGGCACATTCATAGTCATAATCTTGACATCTTCGTGCTATTCGGAAGTATTTTCTAATACCTATACCTAAATCATCAGGTTTTTTTTTTGTTTGTTTTTTTGCCAGTTTTCATTAGACAAATCAGAGGGTGGACACATGAACATTTCCAGCTCACTGAATATGTCATGGACTTTTATTTAGATCAACTTTTAAGAAATAAAAACAGTATGGTACCCCATGGTGAATCTGTGCGGAGTAGACTGTTTTCAAAAAGTGACAATGTACAATTAGAGATTTTTGATGAGGTGTACCCATGATTATGCGGACCTGGTCAGGATGGGGTTCACCGAGGCCTTATAACTGCTTTATTATATGGTAAACAAGAAAACTGGAGTTTGTCAAACATACTAAAACTGAAAAATCAACCTGAAGTTTCAACTCATTATTACTGTCATACTGCACCAACTGACATCCCATCGATCGACTGGAGATGCCTGTTAAGTCCGTGATGAAGAGTCGTCAGGCTTGTTTTCTTATAAAGTTCGCCATTCACCTGTCTAGCTTCCGCGTAAAATCGACCGAGTACTCCGTCAAGCATCCGTCTGTCATAAGTTTCAAAGTTGGGCGCATGTCCCTTTTCAGTGACATACTTGCGAAACAGGTTGGCTGCTGACTGTGTATTTCTGTGGGTGTTCTTCGCATTTTTTTCATGTAAAATTTGTTTTAAGTCAGCGTCGCTAACAGATGCAAACCTGTCTTCTGCCATCTTGTCGACAAACTGACAGCCAAAGCAGGCGTTGTATCGCGTTATCTGATTGGTCGTTATCGATAGAAGGCATCGCTCAATTAGCTAGCGCTACGCTGCATGCGAGGTGTACGCGTTTCACACGTGCGGTCTACTCGGCTCCACCAGCAGTCAACTTGGCATGTGGTACAGCTCAGAAAGTGGCGAATGGGCCAATCAGAAGTTCGCAAAATTCCATACCATATAATAATGCAAAAAGGAGACTGCTGAGGGAAGCCATCACGACACACATCGCAACTCCGAAAGAATTATAGGCTGTACATAGGACAAATTTGGCCTGTTGCATCACCACTCATAGGTTCATGGTGGAGTGGAGCAGAAAAGAACCTTCATTAAGGGGAACAGCTCAGATCTCGGCTTGAGTCTCCCATGCGCCTCCTGGTAAACTGGAGCTGAACTTTTAAGCCTGCTTTTTTTGTTTGTTTGTTTTTCAGAAAATCCTTCTCTGCTTCTGAGTTGCAGGAGGATAATTTTAGAAATTTTAATGTAGAGAAGACTGAATGACTTTTTTTGTGTTTGAAATGACAAAAACAAATTAAAGTGTGTAAAAGCGTGCAAACTGTTGTGCATGATTTTGAATTGAATAAACTTTGTGTTTTAATCTGGGGCAGCACAGTGGGTTAAGTGGTTAGCACTGTTGCCTCACAGCAACCCATGGCTTTTCTGTGTGTAGTTTGCGTGTTCTCCCCATGTTTGTGTGGGTGCTCTGGCTTCCTCCCACTTCGGAAGACATCCAGGTTAGGTGGATTGGAAACTTTAAATTCTCCGTAGGTGTGTGTGCAGGTGTGTATTTTTGTTTTGTCAATATGTGGCCCTGCGAAAGACTGGCGTCCTGCCCAGGGTGTACCCCGCCTCACTCTCTGTGACTGCTGGGGTAGGCTTCAGCCCTCCCGTGACCCTTAATTGCAGTCAGCAGTTGAAGATGAGTGAGTGAGTGTTTTAATCTGCCCCTGGTTGTGGTATCGATTGAATCTAAACATTGGCTCTACACTTTATTCACAACTGTGTTGCCGCTTTTTACTCAGTATTTTAAGAAACTCCATGAGAGCTGGAAGGAATTTATAGAGTTTCTATTTTGATTTTTGATTTTATTAGAATTTTTTATTTATGTTTTTACATTGTCTCTATTCACAACGACACCCTTGTGTTATGCATGAACTCAGCCACATAACTGTGTTTCCATGCTGGCAATTAAAAACAAAACAAAGCAAAAAAAAACAAAAAAACAATCTGCGACAGGACTTTCAAATTGTTTTTAAGTAGGCGAGGGTCAGGCTAAAGTAGCAACCTTATCCCAACGCAGGATATTCCACATCACTGGGGAAGTTATATTCTGACTTAATCCCCAACCTAAATGTCTAAGTTTAATAATAAAGGAAAATGCAAAAAATAATTGCTCACAGTTGATTCAAATCAAAGCTGTTACTTTTGGCTTTATAATTAGTGTTTGATTTTTACCTGAGACCAAAATATGACCATCGGGTATGATGAAGACTTTCCATCCATCAATCTGTCTGTCTGTGCTCAGCATAGGTCCAGTCCTATTACTGCCACAGTCTTTAAATTCGGATTGCCGGTTCCAGCTTTCACCTCATGAAATATTCGTACCATTGAACTCATAAACATTTATTATTATATACTACAATATAGTTTGCACTGGGATACCAATTAACAAGTGCAGATTATAAAGAAGACAATAAGATCTAATAAGAATGTAAATAGCAGCTGTATACCTATAGAATATTTCCACACAACATAAATCGAACACCAAAATGAGGACTAGAAAAACAATGGACTAGTAATAGGCTAAACATTTGACCTAAATTCACATTAATAACAAAGGGTTGAGTTCCTCTTCACTTAAATTTTTTTTTCTTTCGGCTGTGTTGTGTGGGCCGCCAGAAGAGGAGTTACTGCTGGCCCACCACCAGAGGGCGCCCTGCCTGGAGTGCGGGCTCCAGGCACCAGAGGGCGCAGCCGCCTCACAGGAGCAGCCAGGGTGACAGCTGTCACGCATCACCTGCAACAGCTGTTACCAATCAGCAGGGATACATCAGCAGGACGACGTCTCCACCTCTTTGCCGAGATATCGTTCTACCTGGAAGGTAATATTCTCAGCTGACTGCTTGACAGTAAACCTTTGTGATTTTGTGAGTGATAACAGACCTTTTTTCCAACGAGATGTGGAGGTAGCTTTCCTGCCGTGCGGATTACTGGGTGCAAACGCGCCCACCTTTAATTGTGTTTTTGTTCCGCGCCAGCAGTACCAGGTCCGACACACGGAGGCAGTGGCCACCTGGGAATTCGGGACTTGGCGGCTCCAGTATTCCCGGGGTCTGGGTGGCGGAGGAAATCGTGTGGTTCCGGTTCTGCTTTGGACAGGTGTCTCCTATCTTCGAGCCGGCCCACACGACACCTTTGTGAATTGATTCTGATCTATTGTTGTAATCTGTTGTATTTGTTGTGCACATTCACAACAGTAAAGTGTTGTTATTTGACCTACTCCATTGTCCGTTCCTTTGCGCCCCCTGTTGTGGGTCCGTGTACCGACACTTTCCCAACAGGATATCTCGGCCAGCGTCATGGATCCCGAGGGGCGTCAACCGGCTGTTGAACGGCCAATGGAAGAACAGGGCGCACAGGCGTCCGCAGGAGGAATGATCGGTGAGTTGCAGCGGATCCTCACCGCTTTCACGGCTCGGTTGGATTTAATGACCGAGCAGAACGTCCTCCTTAACCGCAGGGTGGAGGCTCTCGCCGCGCAGGTGGAAGCGCGCCCTCAGGGCGCTGCTGCGGCTCTCCCTCCTGTCGATCCTGTGCGTAACAGTGACGTTCCACAGGTCGTTCAACGACCCCTCCCACCTTCCCCGGAAGCATACATAAGCCCTCCAGAGCCGTACGGAGGTTGTGTGGAGACGTGCGCGGACTTTCTTATGCAGTGTTCGCTCGTCTTCGCACAACGTCCCGTCATGTACGCGACTGATGCTAGTAAGATAGCTTATGTCATTAATCTGCTTCGCGGCAAGGCACGCGCTTGGGCTACAGTGCTTTGGGAGCAAAATTCACGGCTCCTTCTGATATATGATGGGTTTGTGAGGGAGTTTAGAACAGTGTTCGATCACCCAAATAGAGGAGAGACCGCTTCAGCCGTGCTGCTGTCAATGAGACAGGGGCGCCGGAGCGCAGCTGTTTATGCAGTCGACTTCCGCATCGCGGCTGCGAGGTCCGGCTGGAATAACACTGCCCTCCGTGCCGCCTTCGTAAACGGACTGTCGTTGGTCCTGAAGGAGCTCCTGGTGGCCAAGGACGAACCGCGGGATTTAGACGGGCTTATTGATCTCGTTATACGATTAGACAATCGGTTAGAGGAACGCCGTCGGGAGCGAGGCGAAGGACGTGACCGATACGCGCCGCCCCTCTCCTTCCGGGTTCGAAAGGGGCCGCCCTCCCCACGCTCCACAGCCGCATCGCTTTGTGGGGCAACAGCTCCCCCTGGTGACGTTGTTTAGGGAAACGCACAGGGCCAAAATGGGGAGGCTGATCCGTGGAGAGTGTTTTCCTCTGCAGCTCAACAGAGCACACACAGAGAGACTGCCCCAAACGGCCAAAACGTCAACACTCACCCTTAGAGACTGGGCTAAGGGGGGGTCAAGACATTCAAGTGAGACACACACAAATTGCCACACGACTCCCAGTCACAATCCTGAGCGGGGATTTAACCCTTCAAGCCCGAGCACTGGTGGACACGGGGTCAGAAGGGAATCTGCTAGACAGCAGATGGGCAAAGGAGGTAGGGCTCCCTCTGGTGGCGCTTCCTTCGCCATTGCAGGTGCGGGCACTAGATGGCACCCTCCTCCCTTACTCACACACAAGACACAAACAGTAACTCTGGTGGTGTCTGGAAACCACCGGGAGGAGATTGAGTTTTTTGTAACTTCTTCTACTCCCGCGTGATTTTGGCATCCCATGGATGTTAAAGCACAATCCCCGGATCGATTGGCCGTCTGGGGTGGTGGTTCAGTGGAGCGAAACCTGCCATCGGGTGTGTTTAGGATCCTCGGTTCCTCCCGGTTTCCAGGCTAAGGAGGAGGGTCAAAGTCCCTCCCAATCTGACGGCAGTGCCGGTTGAGTACCACGATCTTGCTGATGTCTTCAGCAAGGATCTGGCACTCACCCTTCCCCCCAGCACCGTCCGTACGATTGTGCCATTGATTTGGTTCCAGGCGCTGAGTTCCCGTCCAGCAGGCTGTACAACCTCTCACGACCTGAGCGCGAATCAATGGAGACCTACATCCGGGACTCATTAGCTGCCGGGCTGATCCGGAACTCCACCTCCCCGATGGGGGCAGGTTTTCTTTTTTGTGGGCAAGAAAGATGGCGGACTTCGTCCATGTATTGATTACAGGGGGCTGAATGAGATTACGGTTCGCAACCGATACCCGTTGCCATTATTAGATTCCGTGTTCCCCCCCCTGCATGGAGCCAAAATCTTTACTAAGCTGGATCTTAGAAATGCGTATCACCTGGTTCGGATCCGGAAGGGAGACGAATGGAAGACGCATTCAACACTCCATTAGGTCACTTTGAGTACATGGTCATGCCGTTCGGCCTCACAAACGCCCCCGCGACATTCCAAGCATTGGTTAATGATGTCTTGCGGGATTCCTGCACCGATTCGTCTTCGTATATCTAGACGATATACTCATCTTTTCTCCGGATCCTGAGACTCATGTCCGGCATGTACGTCAGGTCCTGCAGCGGTTGTTGGAGAACCGGCTGTTTGTGAAGGGCGAGAAGTGTGAGTTTCACCGCACATCTTTGTCCTTCCTGGGGTTTATCATCTCCCCCAACTCCGTCGCTCCTGATCCGGCCAAGGTTGCGGCGGTGAGAGACTGGCCCCAACCCACTAGCCGTAGGAAGCTGCAACAGTTCCTCGGCTTTGCAAATTTCTACAGGAGGTTCATTAAGGGCTACAGTCAGGTAGTTAGCCCCCTGACAGCCCTGACCTCACCAAAAGTCCCCTTCACCTGGTCGGATCGTTGCGATGCCGCGTTCAAGGAGTTGAAACGGCGCTTCTCGTCTGCACCCGTTCTGGTGCAGCCCGATCCTAGTCGCCAGTTAGTGGTTGAAGTGGACGCCTCGGACTCAGGGATAGGAGCCGTGCTTTCCCAGAGCGGGAAGACCGATAAGGTCCTTCACCCGTGTTGCCTATTTTTTTCCGCAGGTTGACCCCGACTCCGAACGGAACTATGACGTCGGCAATCGAGAACTCCTTGCGGTGAAGAGGCTCTTGAAGAGTGGAGACATCTGTTGGAGGGAACGTCCGTGCCATTCACGGTTTTCACTGACCACCGGGACCTGGAGTATATCAGGACCGCCAACGGGCTGAACCCCAGGCAAGCCCGCTGGTCACTGTTCTTCGGCCGTTTTGACTTCCGGATCACCTACCGTCCCGGGACCAAGAACCAGAGATCGGATGCCTTGTCCCGGGTACATGAAGATGAAGTCAAAGCGGAGTTGTCGGATCCACCGGAACCCATCATCCCGGAGTCCACTATCGTGGCCACCCTCACCTGGGACGTAGAGAGAACCGTCCGGGAGGCCCTGGCACGAAGCCCGGACCCCGGAACTGGGCCGAAGAACAAACTATACGTCCCACCAGAAGCTAGGGCTGCAGTCCTGGACTTCTGTCACGGCTCCAAGCTCTCCTGTCATCCAGGGGTGCGAAGAACCGTGGCAGTTGTCCGGCAGCGCTTCTGGTGGGCGTCCCTAGAGGCCGACGTCCGGGATTATATCCAGGCCTGCACCACCTGCGCCAGGGGCAAGGCTGACCATCGCCGGGCATCAGGTTTACTCCAGCCGCTGCCCGTGCCTCATCGCCCCTGGTCCCACATCGGCCTGGATTTTGTCACGGGCCTCCCGCCGTCCCAGGGTAACACCACCATCCTCACGATAGTGGACCGATTCTCCAAGGCGGCCCACTTTGTGGCCCTCCCGAAGCTCCCAACAGCCCAGGAGACAGCGGAACCTCCCTGGTCCACCACGTCGTCCGGCTGCATGGGATTCCAACAGACATCGTCTCCGATCGCGGTCCCCAGTTCTCCTCGCAAGTCTGGAGGAGCTTCTGCCGGGAACTGGGGGCCACGGTGAGTCTCTCGTCCGGGTACCACCCTCAGACCAACGGGCAAGCAGAACGGGTAAACCAGGAGGTGGAGCAGGCCTTGCGCTGCGTGACTGCCGCACACCCGGCGGCCTGGAGTACCCATTTGGCCTGGATCGAGTATGCCCATAACAGCCAGGTGTCTTCAGCTACCGGCCTCTCCCCTTTTGAGGTATGTCTGGGGTATCAGCCCCCATTGTTTCCGGTGGTTGAGGGAGAGGTCGGTGTGCCCTCGGTCCAGGCCCACCTGCGGAAGTGCCGTCGGGTGTGGCGTGCCGCCCGTTCTGCTTTGCTAAAGGCCCGGACGAGGGCAAAAGCCCATGCAGACCGTCGGCGGACCCCGGCCCCTGCGTATCAGCCTGGGCAGGAGGTGTGGTTATCCACAAAGGACATCCCCCTCCAAGTGGACTCCCCCAAGTTACAGGACCGTTACATCGGCCCATTCAAGATCCTGAAGGTCATCAGTCCAGCCGCAGTGAGGCTTCGGCTGCTGGCCTCACTGCGGATCCATCCTGTGTTTCATGTGTCCCGGATTAAACCTCATCACTCCTCACCCCTCTGTACTCCGGGTCCGGCGCCGCCTCCTGCCCGGATCATCGATGGCGAGCCGGCTTGGACTGTACGCCGGCTTTTGGATGTCCATAGGATGGGCCGGGGCTTCCAGTATTTGGTGGACTGGGAGGGGTACGGCCCCGAAGAACGCTCCTGGGTGAAGAGGAGCTTCATCCTGGACCCGGTCCTCCTGGCCGATTTCTACCGCCGCCACCCGGACAAGCCTGGTCGGGCGCCAGGAGGCGCCCGTTGAGGGGGGGGTCCTGTTGTGTGGGCCGCCAGAAGAGGAGGTACTGCTGGCCCACCACCAGAGGGCGCCCTGCCTGGAGTGCGGGCTCCAGGCACCAGAGGGCGCAGCCGCCTCACAGGAGCAGCCAGGGTGACAGCTGTCACGCATCACCTGCAACAGCTGTTACCAATCAGCAGGGATACATCAGCAGGACGACGTCTCCACCTCTTTGCCGAGATATCGTTCTACCTGGAAGGTAATATTCTCAGCTGACTGCTTGACAGTAACCTTTTGTGATTTTTGTGAGTGATAACAGACCTTTTTTCCAACGAGAGGTGGAGGTAGCTTTCCTGCCGTGCGGATTACTGGGTGCAAACGCGCCCACCTTTAATTGTGTTTTTGTTCCTCGCCAGCAGTACCAGGTTCGACACACGGAGGCAGTGGCCACCTGGGAATTCGGGACTTGGCGGCTCCAGTATTCCCGGGGTCTGGTGGCAGAGGAAATCGTGTGGTTCCGGTTCTGCTTTGGACAGGTGTCTCCTATCTTCGAGCCTGCCCACACGACACCTTTGTGAATTGATTCTGATCTATTGTTGTAATCTGTTGTATTTGTTGTGCACATTCACAACAGTAAAGTGTTGTTATTTGACCTACTCCATTGTCCGTTCCTTTGCGCCCCCTGTTGTGGGTCCGTGTACCGACACTTTCCCAACAGGCTGTTCCCGTTAGGTGCACTTCCTGATGCAACCCTCCTCATTTATCCGAGCTTGGGACCGGCACTCAGAATGTACTGGCTGCACACCCCATGTGGCTGAGTTTTCTCTGCACTTAAGTGACTGAATAAAAATGACTTTAGCTGTATTTTAAAATATGCCTTATTGCTTATGGCTAACCTTGTCCCATTTTAAGACGTCAAAAGGTCACGTTCTGTTTACTATTTTTATGCTCTTACGGCCAATGTTATTTTAGCATTGCGTTATATTTAAATGAGCAATGACCAACAAACCTTTAACACAAAAACAACACCAACATGAAACAAAATATCTATGGACCTCAACGTTTAGGTCATTGGTCCATTTGAAAAATTAGGATATCCTGCCAAATGTCTGATTACAACATAATGGCACATCACCCTCTGCTGTGAATGTAATAAGCACTGTGGCAACAATGTAACAGCCAACCCCGATATCCCCTACTGCATGCAGTGTAGCAGACAATCGAATGAACAACAGGACGTAGTAGCTATATAATGACCGCTTTGATCTGTCCCTCTGAAGATTAGATTCTAGGATTTGTTTATCATGTTTGGATCATCGCTCCAGCCCCCAGTAAACCCTTAACTGGAGTAAGCGGGTGGAGAAAATGGATGAATGGATGTTTGGATCATTTACCTTCAGTGATCAACAGCTGAAAACACTTGCTAGCCCTGGTCTGCTCCTGGCTGATAAGGGAATTATTTTGCTGTAGTCTGCCAGTAGAAGCCCACAGAGCGCTGCTTTATAGGTTCCAAGCACCAGCAAAGCTGGTCAAAGGACCTTATTGTTTTTGTGCGTATTATTATTATTTTTAGGATCCACTCTAAACCTCACTTTGGGTTTTTATTCATTTATATTTTTTGGGCCTGTGCAGTGGTTCTCCTAACAGTTTGCGTTGGTGTGGACAGTAAACATTATCCACCACATATTTCCTCAGTAATTGTGCATTAACTGGACCTACTGACTGCTGCTAAAAGTGCTAAAACTATTAGAATACAACATTAAATAACCCCAGAGTTTCACTCAGGATAAATATTGCAACAGGGACATCTTAGATGATCGGTTAGGAAGTTTCACCGCACAACAAGCCATATTATTCCAGTTGTTTGTAACAAAATACTCCAGACAGACAGCAACAACACAACAGCGAGTGGCTTCATTACGGTCGAAGGAGGAGTCGCTGGACCATGCTGCTGTCAATCAAAGCAACCACACCCACAATTATACCGAATTTTATTAATTAAAACTTATTAAAATCAGAAATTAGAAAAAAAAATCACCCCTGTGCAGTTGTCACAGAGGAGGAAACTACAGTGAGGAAAATAAGTATTTGAACACCCTGCGGTTTTGCAAGTTCTCCCACTTAGAAATCATGGAGGGGTCTGAAATTTTCATCTTAGGTGCATGTCCACTGTGAGAGACATAATCTAAAAAAAAAAAAAACAGAAATCACAATGTATGATTTTTTTTTAATAATTTATTTGTATGTTACTGCTGCAAATAAGTATTTCATCACCTACCAACCAGCAAGAATTCTGGCTCACCTGTTAATTTTTCTTTAAGAAGCCCTCTTATTCTGCACTCTTTACCTGTATTAATTGCACCTGTTTGAACTTGTTACCTGTATAAAAGACACCTGTTCACACACTCAGTCAATCACACTCCAACCTGTCCACCATAGCCAAGACCAAAGAGCTGTCTAAGGACACCAGGGACAAAACTGTAGACCTGCACAAGGCTGGGATGTACTACAGGACAACAGGCAAGCCGCTTGGTAGAAGACAGCAACTGTTATGATTATTTATTAGAAAGTGGAAGAAACACAAGATGACTGCCAATCTCCCTCGGTCTGGGATTACATGCAAGATCTCACTTTGTGGGGTAAGGATGATTCTGAGAAAGCTCAGAACTACACAGGAGGACCTGGTCAACATTGATTTTCACAGGTGTTCAAATACTTATTTGCAACAGTAACATACAAATAAATTATTAAAAAATTATACATCATGATTTCCGGGGTTTATTTTTTTTAGATTATGTCTCTCACACTGGACATGCACCTAAGATGAAAATTTCAGACCCCTCCATGATTTCTAAGTGGGAGAACTTGCAAAATCGCAGGGTGTTCAAATACTTATTTTCCTCACTGTATCTATAGAGACTAAAACCGTTTTTGTACCAGACTATAAACATGTTTATTTCTGCTTTAAAGTTGGACATTTTAAAATGGGCTTCTATGGGAATTTGCTTTGTTTTGGAGCCAACCTCAAACGGCCAGTAAAGGAACTGCACTTCCTGGTTGGGGTCAAAATGCGAGAGCAATGTTGCTGCTTGATTGCGATCGGTGGATTAAGTTCTTTCCAATGGTGTAGGTCACACCTCTTTGTGCCAATGTATGTTTTTTGCAATTTGCAAAATATGCAAAAGTAGACCCGTGCAAACTCGTCTCTAAATTTTTGATGCAGAAAGGTCAGATTGGTGTCAAACATTCTCTGGTGCATGATTCTGAAAAATTGGACTGGAAACTTTGAATTTTTTTACTTTGTTTACAAGTTTCTTGACCTTGGATTTGACCATATGTAATGCTATTTAATTAACGATGGCTTTTCTCATCAATGGGCTTACCAAATGGCATGAAATTTGGTAGGTTGGTGGAACACAGAACAATCTTATACAGAAAATGCATGGTAAAAACCGCGTCCCTATAAATAACAAATATGTTTTGACAAAAACAACTTCTAGTAACTTGTGAAATTTCAGTCACACATAAGAAAACTTTACACTGTGGCGTGAGCTCTGGTATAGGCCACGCCCATTTCTGTCTTAATGTGTTTTTTTGCATAATTCCAAAATGTCCAAATTGGTCCGAAGTGAACTTGACTCTGTATTTTTGACACAGAAAGGCCAGATTGGTGTTAAAATGTTCTCTCCTACATGACACTGAAAAATTGGACTGGAAACTTTCAAATTGTTTCCTCTGTTTACAAGTTTTGTGGCTTTGAGTCTGACCATGTGTTCAGTTATTTAATTTATTATGAGTTTTCTCATTAATGGGACAACTGAATAACATGAAATTTGCCAGTTGTATGGATTTCCTCTTACAGAGTCACAGTCCTAAATTTGGTGGAACTATGCCACTAGATGGCGCTGCATAGCATATTTATATGAATTTCACAGCTCTAACATGCTCAAAATTTCATGTAGATCTTGCCTGAGAGTCTTACAAGGTGCCATTTTACTATTAGACCAAAGCCGATGATGAGTCATTAAAAAAATATCATTTCATATTTGTCATTAATTTTAGAACTGTTAAAAAACTTGAAAAATCCTCAGATTCATGGATGTGCCAGATGTCAAATTTGCCTTCTTCTTCCAGGATACTGTTAACATTTTTTGAACTCGATTTGGTAAAATGTGCCACAAGGTGTCCTTAAATGTTGTTCAGATGTTTGCAATGAATAAGACATGTATCCAGATTTGTAAAAATCACATTTTGAAGAACTGCTAGGTTGGAAACATGATGTTCTGCTGTCGCCAATAGTTTCAGACTGAACGGTGATGATCTGGATGTAGCTGCAGCAAACAGGGATTCTTCTTCTTCTTCTTTTTTGGTGGTAGGCCTGTCAGCTGACTGGTGCATTACTGCCACCATTTGGCATGAAATCTGTGACTTCCCTGGAATACAAAAGTATACATTTTGGGCAAAATGAAATGTGTGTTTTGCGTTGCTGCTTGCTTCTCAGTGGTCCCTGCTTGAGGCAGGTCAGGATCTGTGCGGGTACAAGGGGTGCTTGGACCCTTAATATTTGCTTGCAATTTTTTTTTCTTTTTTCAGATCAGGTGTGTGTGTGTGTGTGTGTGTGTGTGTGTGTGTGTGTGTGTGTGTGTGTGTGTGTGTGTGTGTGTGTGTGTGTGTGTGTGTGTGTGTGTGTGTGTGTGTGTGTGTGTGTGTGTGTGTGAGTTTTGACAAAGTGCGACCTGAGTTCAAATTTAATTAATTGGAATTTGAGGTCCGGTTACATTCCAGCTGAGTCAGGCAGCCTCAAAACTTTAACACAGTTCACATTCTAAAAACAAATTAGTTCAGTATTTAAATGGACCAGATGTTTACAATTAATACACACATTTGTACCACTCCGGCAGCCATGCGTGTTGTTTTGTTGTATACACCCAGTTGAGCAGCTTTAAAATTGCGTGCTAATCTGTGTTGCCCTCAGTTGTCGCCTTGCTTATGAGCACGTTTGCATCAGCATGAATTAAAACGCAGATGTAAGTAGACTGCACTTTAGTATGTGTATCACTGTTATCATCTTGTGGGCTGCTGTCAGGGACAATTCCGGTTACAGTTTAGTGATTTAATTGAATGTATGCAAACAAATGGTCTGTCAACTTACATGCAGAGAAACAGCTGGTGTTTGCACAGACAACACATGCACCTATAAATCCAAAACGTAAAGCAAAATGTAAATATCTGCCCTTGTAGGTTTTCTCTTTATGAAAGATAAACACACAGCACACGCTGTTTACCAAGTAAGTTGTGGAAGGACGTAACAAGTGCACCACAAGGCCAAAACTACTTTACATGAAATGCCTATCCCTCCCCCAAAAAGAAGTATGAATAACAAGAAGAATCCATAATAATAATAATAATAATCCATTTCTCGTGTGTGTGTGTGTCAAGCAAAGAAAAAAATTGTTGGCTGATGTGTTTGATTTAATTTGCCTTCCTTGACATTGAGTGTCCTGCTGTGTGACTGTTGTGCATGCAGGCATCATGCTCATGACAGCGATGCTTAAACTATATACTGTGCAGCCCCACAAGAAACATTTCACGAGCAGAACTCCCTTTTCTGCTTCCCATGAAAACCTAAACCTTTTTACAATTCCATTTTGTCATTCTGGGGCAATAGAAGACGATGTTGCTGATGTGGAAACATCACTTTTATATTTCTGTCTGCTCCAAGTCTAGGATGCACACAATGAAGGAAAAACAAAAATGACGCTGTTATACTATGGCAGTGTGACTTAAATGCAGAACAGCAATCCAACAAGTCAAGGATTATATCACCTGAAAGGGCTCTGCTCCTCTTCTACACACAATACTATGTTTTCCTAGCAGAGGCATGAAGCGGGGGAACTGAGTTCTGCTGAACTTTGCTAGAAGTCAGTCGTTTTCTTTGTGTCATTTATTACAGGTGTCTAATTGTAAAAGCTTTCACAAGCTGCAATGTGCACCCATGTGCCAAAGCTTTAGAAAACTATAAATTACTAGCACATTGCACGTGGGGATCCATGAGCTCCACATTGGGTAGTGTTATGAGACCAAGCATGAGAATTTTGAGAAGACATTTCCTCAAAATTGAGCGGTAAGAACAACAAAAATGAATGCACTGAAATTGTCATATATCCTATATGTTACATTTGTTATATGTTACATATATGTTACATATCTATGACACAGCAATAATAAAAAGCAACAGAATGCTCAATAAGAGTGAGCTTTGTAAAATTTTGCAAAAACCTTGTAACCGTTAGACTGGCCTAAGCAGTCAGTCACCCCTCTGAGTCTGGTCTGCTTGTGGTTTCTTCCTTAATATCATCAGAGGGAGTTTTTCCTTACTACTGTCACCTGTGTGCTTGCTGTAGGAGTTGGTAAGGTTAGACCTTGCTTGTGTGAAGCGCCTTGAGGCAACTTTGTTGTGATTTGGTGCTATATAAATGAAAATAAAATGAACAAAAAAAGAGTGGTGTGAATCTTGGGCAACCAAGTGTACTGAAATACTGGCTGGTGATCGAATGAAACAACTTTGTGATGCAATAAAAAATGAAGGGTACATTTCCTTAGCTGGGAATGAGTCCACTGACACCACTGATAATACTCAGTTGATCCTGTTTGTGACATAATATGTCGAGCCAAAGAAGTTTGTTGAAGATGTGTTGAGCATGGCAACCCTCAGTGGACAAGCAAGGGGAGAATACGTATATAACGCAATACTGAAAATGCTGAATGAAAAAGGAATAGATATGAAGAAGATTGTATCAGTTGTTACGGATGGTGCTCCAGCTATGATGAGGAGAGAGAGAGGACTGGTTCAACGTCTGAACAATATCATACCACTGCATGATTCACCAGTCTGTCCTTTGTGTAAGTCTTGGAGAAGTGTACTCTGAAATCATGGCAACAATGATGAGACTCAACTCCTTGAGAGCATCATCTGCACTGCAGCACTGCTTGCTACACACATCCCTGACAGAGGTCAATGTGAGGCATCAGTGCTAACCAGTAAGCCACCATGCTACCCAAGTACCACTCCTGTTTTAATATGCTGCTCCGTGTTCATTCCCACTCTACTCACACACCCTACTGAGCCCTATGTCATTATTATAGCAACCGATGTGACTAAGATGGAAAATGAGGATTGCCACACAGATGCACAGATTGTATCTGGTCACTTGTTAACCCCCAAAACGTGAATCATCTGCAAATCATGAATTATCTGCAAACCGTTAATTGCAAAATGTGAATACTGAAAAAATATCTCCCAAAACCTGAACGCAGGTCTCACAAAAAAATGCGAGTGCTAGTCTCGCAAAATGTGAATATCGTGTGTCTGTGTGTGTGTGTGTGTGTGTGTGTGTGTGTGTGTGTGTGTGTGTGTGTGTGTGTGTGTGTATGTATATATATATATATATATATATATATATATATATATATATATATATATATATATGTGTGTGTGTGTGTGTATTTCCAGTTTAAATAGTTTATGGATTTCAGTTTACAGATCAATTACTGCAGGAAATCTTGATTGCAAACCCTATCACCGCAAAAATGACTTTTTTTTTATTTAATTTTTGTTTTTTTGGGGGGGGGGGGGTTTTGGCGGAGTGGGAGGGGGTGAGGGGTTGCTACAGCCTGAGGAGGTGATCTGAGCAGCTCTCCCTTCTGGTGTCAAGCGCCCAGGCCCGCTGGGTGTGTCCCGCTCCGTGGACGGTGTCAGGTGAGGGGTTTGACTGAGACAGCCCACCTGTCAAACTCACAGAGGACAGAAACCTCCCCCTCCGGTAAATGTCTCAATAATCTTAAGAGAAACGTTGTAGAAAAACAAACACTACATTCTAACCTCAGGAAGGTAGACAACAAGCTAAAACCTTATTTTCATCCATATGAGCCATCCTGCAAGCTGCAAGGCGGCGAAGAAACAGAAGCGTACAAAGTCTACAAAGTACAAAAACAAGACACCAGAAAAATATTCAATAAATTTAAGGTGTGGTGTCACCAAATTCACTGCACACATCAGTGGAGTCCTGCTGGTTATTCTGCAGCACTCAGTTTGGAAAAATGTGCAAAAATTTAATTTTAGTGAACTAGTGAATTTTATTGCTCATTTTATGACTCATTTTAATGATTTAAAAAATCACTATTAATTAACGGTTTGCGGATAATTTCCCATTTGCAACTGATTCATGTTTTGGGGGTTAACGCTTGTTATATGCATACAGTACCAATCAGCAGTTTGGACACGTTCTGACTCAATTGAATGGGAAAGGGTGTCCAAATTTTGAACTGATACTGCATAATGTGCAAGTGAGATCAGATTTGAATTAGCTATACAATAAATCTGATTTGAACTAGCAGTATGATCAAAGCCTCTGCTGTGTACCTCTGTCATGATTTCACATAAAGTAGCCAAAACATGGGAACAGATGAATACAGAAATCCTCTCTTTAAAAAATGTTCATGTGGGATTGATTATCAAATCTCTGTTGCTGTGTGGTAGATTATTATTTGTAAAGAGGGTCAGCGTGGGAAAGTGCCTGGAGAGAAAACGAGTCATCACAAAGAGAGGCAAGCAGCAGCTTTCATGGCTTTAGGTGCTCTATACAGTTTCCAGGCAGGCAAAAAAAAAAAAAAAAAGCCCAACTGATATGCTAATTTGACTGAGAAGGTGTGGGTGGTCATGGAGAAGGTTTTAAGCAGTGAAAAGGAGAGAAAGGGAGCTTTTCAAGAAAAAAGATAGAAAGGGAGGGTGGGAGGAGTGAGAGATATGTAGCAGAGATTAATGGATAAGTAGATGAGAGAGTAAAGATTGAATTGAAATAAGTGCAAATGAGTAGGATTTGAGGCGTGGCGCAGCATGCAGTGATATGGTCCATCACTGAGCTCTTAACAATCAGCTGTGTGTTTGCGTGGCACTCAGTTAAGATGTGCTGATGTAACCGGTCGTGACTGACTCTGTGTTGTGTTTGAAAAAGGAGAGTCTCAGACGTGGGTATCTTTGGAGGTCGTCTCCATTTAATTTCTCTCCCTCGGACATCAGTAACCAAAGGGCAACCACAAATGATACATTAAATCATTTAACAGGATATAACATACCTGACAAACAGTGAAATAAAAAATAAAAATCCTCCAGTCAGTGGCTTCAACACGACATGCCCCTCCACAAATTAAATGACACAGATATATGTTTCAGCATATCGTAGGTACTTTATAACAAACCTAAGCTAGCCAATAAACTTAAAAAAATGCAATTAACCATTGCTAAAACAGAAATTCCCTCCCGATCGCAAGACGACTTACCTCTCCCTCGGACATCAGTAATAAAAGGGGAGAGGAAAGGCGCGAAAACGCTACTTATAGAGGACGGTGTCACATTAAAATGTGAACGTAAGGGGACAGGTGCATACTAAAGTTCCACATACTGACCTGGAGGCCCAACCTGTCAGGTATTAACTAAAATAAATGAATAAAAATAAAATCAAGGTTACACAGATTTTGTGTAATTATACCAATAACTAATGTACAACATATTTTTACAAACACACATTGTTGCTGTATAATTGACCCTGTTACACTCACCCCCCCTAGAATTACACACATTCTGGGTAACAAAACAATCCACATAAGCAACCTGGCCATCAAGAAAATAACCGACTGACATGAACCAGCAATATGAGCTTCCTATTCAAAAGATAAGAGAATGTGAGAATTGCTTGGCGCCTAGCAAGAACTCAGAGTACTCTACAGACAAGATGAGGTGCCATATACACCACACACAGGCCGACGAGGTGGGTGAGTAAAGGAACAAAAGGGCACAATATAGCAACATGTAACCACAATAACAAAGAGCAGCTTTACATAACATGCCACCCTGATTCACATATCTCACACATGAAGAACAGGACAGGGGCCCGGCTGGACCCCTAGAATGGACTCAAGTTGTGCCATGGACTCAATCAAGCGGCACAATGGTCTAATGACTCTACCCAACTGCGTGGTACATTGGCCATCTGCATCGGGTGCTTGAGGTGGATCAGCAGGCAGTGGTTGTGGCAGGAGAGCTGGGAAAGCCGTTGGGGGGTCCAGGGAAATGGCAGGGGTACCAAAAGCAGGTGAGGCTGCTACAGAGGGAGAAGTCAGACAGCCAGAAGTAGGGGGCTCATTAATGGAGGACTGCTCACGGACCCATGAAGCAGTGCGGCCATCATCCCAGTCATCAACTTCTGAAAGCGAATCAGCAAGGGATGGCTCAGCTGTTGCAGCTGCAGTGTCTAAACCAGACACATCTGTCTCATGCCAATCAGATTCGGGGGGGCATTGGTCATGCTGGGGGCGGGCACAGACATGGGAGAACCATCATCCAAGGCTTCTCCCAGTGGAAGGAAGTTGACCTGAAGCAGCAGATTCCTGTGAACTAGCCGTTCATTTCCCTCTGGATCCCTGATCCGATAGATGTGCAAGGCAGGTTTTGAGGCCACCACGGTATGTACAACAGGCAGCCACTTGTCAGTGAGCTTACATTTACCCTTGATGCCCTTGTTTGCCAGCAGCACCTGGTCACCGAGAGACAGAGGCTGACCTTTGACCCGTTTGTTGTACTGGTCACACTGATGCCTCTGTTCAGCTGTGCAGTTTTTCTGAGCCAGTGCCATGGCACAGTGCAGGTCCTCCAAAAGAGAAGAGAAGGTCAACTGGCAGCCTAGGGACTCTCCCAAACATCAAGTAGAAGGGCGCGAACCCGGTGGTCTCAAGAACCGTGCAATTGTATACGAAGGTCATGGTTTGGATCATTTGGGGCCACTTCCGTTTGGAGCGAAGGGGAAGTGATCTCAACATGTTGCCCAAGGTGCGGTTAAACCTCTCCATGCTGCTGTTCCCATAGGATGGTAAGGTGAGGTGTGGGACTTCTCAACACCTGACAACTTTAAGAGCTCAGAAACCAATTCGCTCTCGAAGTTTGCTCCCTGATCAGAATGGAGGCCCTGAGGGAAGCCATAAATGCAGAAGAAGTTGTCCCACAGTCTCTTGGCCACCCTCTTGGCAGTTTGGTCCTGGCAGGGATGTGCCAACTTTGTGAAGTGATCAGTGATCACAAGGACATCCACAGACTTGTTGCAACTGTCCTCAGCTGACCAAAAGTCAGTGTTAACTTATCCCATTGCTTCAGCAATCTTAGAGTTGGCGGAGTCTCATTGCAGCGTTCACGCCTGGAAGGTCTCTGTTTCCTGTCAACATAGTGAGTGACTCTTGAGATGACTGGGTCCTGCTGCTGGTGTGACTAAAGTTCAGCAAGAGACAAGGAGGGCAACATGTCTTGGCCAGGAGGTCTCAGGTTGGTGAGGTGGTCAGCCATGGAGGCCGCACATTGCCTGGGAACAGAGTCCCATTTGTCTAAAGAGGAGAGGAGTGCGGCGATATCCTCTTCGGACATTGAGCCTTCAACAGCAGAAGAGTGAGAGGGACCCATCAGTGACTGTGGCTGGCAGGTGAGTCGGAAGGCATCCTGCACACATCCATCACTGACATCACACACCTGGTCTGGCAGCTCAGAGTAAGGTTCACTCAGCAGCCGCTGTCTCAGAGGCTTCACAAATGGATCTCTGCTGAGGGCATCTGCCACCACATTCATCCTGCCAGGAATGTGTTTGATCTCAAAGGAATATGGAGCCAGCTTGGAGACCCACCGCTGCTCACAAGCATCAAGTTTCGGCTTTGTTAAGATGTATGTGAGGGGATTGTTGTCAAACCAAACAGTGAACCTGTGACCCTTGCACCAGTGGCTAAACTTATTGCAAACCACCCACTTCAGAGCCAAAAATTACAGTTTGTGAGCAGGATAGTTGGCTTGACTGCGACTGAGAGTTTTACTCGCAAAGGCGATAGGTCTTGCCTTCTCCTCACCAGCAGGCATCTGTGACAGAACAGCACCCAGACCATCAAGGGAAGCATCGGTGGAGAGAATGAAAGGCCTATCAAAGTCTGGGTGCGCCAAAACCACACTGTTGATGAGTGCGCTTTTCAAATCTTCAAATGCTTTCTCACAGGCGGGAGTCCAATCTTGAGGAGTCAGTTCTCGGAAGGTGCCAGCCTGCCTCTGACCAAACGAGTCTTTAGCCCTCCTCTTCTGCCCTGCAGTCAAGGTGTAGAGTGGCTTTGCGATGGAAGAACAGCCAGGAATGAAGTGCTAATACAGCGCCATCCCAAGGAAGGACTTGACCCTCTGCTGAGATGGGGTGCGGCCATCATCATCCATGAGTTCCTCCCTCCTGAAAGCAGAGATGGCCTTCACTTTCTCTTCATCGACTGAGACACCATTACTGTCCACCATATGGCCAAGAAACCTCACAGATCTGCGTAAGAAGTAGCATTTCTTCTGCGCCAGCTTCAGGTTGTTGGCTCTGAGACGCAAGAAGACCACCTCCAGCCATTTCAGGGCTTCCTCCTCTGATGGAGCAAAGACGAGTAGGTCATCCAGATAACAGAGGAGGCTGGAGAACTTCAAGTCATCGAACACACTGATCATCATCCACATGAATGATGCAGGACTGTTGCATAAGCCCTGGGGAGTCTGTTGTACTTAATTTTCCCCTGCTAAAACCCTAAAGAGCATACATCTGTGAGTATATTTACCTTTTCTGTGTTAAACCGACCTGTTACGGTCTTCTGAAACAGTTGATAGATGTATTTTATAACTTAAAAATGGGAGCGATGCTAACGCGTTAGCATGTCTATGGCATTTTCAATGTTAAAAGTTAACATTTAGCAATTGCAGCCATCATCACATTCGGGTGCATTTGTTTTCAAACTGTAATATTCCTTAAATTTGTTTTTGCTTATATATTAATAATCTAATGATTATTATATACAATTTTAGAGAAAGAGACAAAAAGAACCTGAATAGAAACACAACAGAAAATATATAATAGCAATTAACAATGAACATAAATAAATAAATACATACAGAAATAAGTGTTTCCTGTGAACACCTAGTGGCTCTCACACCTCCATTTCATCCCTGTCTTATTTAAGTTTAATGACAGTTTGTTTCGGTCAAACCATATTTTCAATTTGTTAATTTCTTCAGTGATTTCCTCCAGAACTGTCTGCCAAACTAGAAAACTGCTGCATCCTAGTAAGAGCAGAATACTACTGCAATGAATCCGAATAAGGAAAGTTGTATTTTTTTTCTCACCTAAATGGATGCTGCACTCACTCCAGTTTATTGTCTGCAATAGTCCCAGATTGCATTTCAGAGCTTCTAGAATTCAAACATTTTCGTGCAGGTGGTGTTAGGGGGTAATTTTGGGTTTCAGCTTTTTTTGTTTTTCACCACTTTCATCCCTGAATATGAGTTGTGATTCACTTTTGTGCGGATTAAAGTTACTAACTGGGACTCCTGTCTCGTTGTGAGAAAGAAACGAGAATCATCCTCCGTTCTGTTCACATAGCTCCAAACGTTGCGCGGCTCTCTGACAAGTCACGATAGAACGATAGAATTCAGTTTGAATTAATAACTTCAAAGCGAAACACAGTTTATTTTTATTTATGTCCAGAGATCAAGGATACAGTAACTAATTTCATATTTATTTACTTTAAGACTCAAGGAAATACATAGAAAAACCTGTAAAGCCTACTTTTAGTACAAAATTCACGAGGTATCGATAAGGGAATCGATAAGGAATCGGATCGAATCGATAATGGCATCGATATCAATAAAACCTTATCAATACCCATCCCTACTGATAATGCCCTTCAACTCTATCTCAGACAGCACCTCTCTCAGTTTATGATAGTGTGCTGGAGGGACACGGCGATAGGGAAGCCTGAAGGGGCGATCATCAGTGAGGTGAATTCGGTGGACAAACTCCTTTGCTTCCCCGCAGTCCAGCTTGTCTTTAGAAAAGACATCCTGGTAAGTGAGCACAAGTTCAGCTATCCGCTCTTTCCATTCATCTGACACTAGTCAGGGGGCCAATTCTGAAAAGAGCTTCCGTTAAGACTTTTGCGGACATGTCAGGGTACAAGATGACAACCTATTTTTTTTAGTCAGAAGGGACACACAGGTGAAATTCTAGAGTGGTTGTAAGGCTGAAAAAATGTTTTTGTGACTTTTAGGAGCTATTTTAGGGGAAAAAATTGTTATTTTGTGTAACACGACATAACTACAGAAAATGGTGATTATCTCAGGAACCGCAAGGGCCACAGACAAAAACTTGGTATAAAATGAAAGCTGACACTTCTGGGATGTAGAAGTAGAAGTGGTAAGTAGAAGTGTCAGCATGTACACACTCTAGGAGAAAATGGAGCTTGAACATGTAAAAATCCATCTCCTCCTAAAGTGTACCACTTTATAAAGTTAATATCAGCTTGAAAACACAAGATACAAACTAAAAACCTCTACAAATCAGTACCCTCATCTAGGGGAAAGAGGTGTGCCAAGTGTAAGGCATGTATTGTGAAATGGGACAACACTGCATAGGTTTTTAACATTTAATGACTAGGCGGAAATCTAGAATTCTAATTAAGCCAATACCATTTGGTCCTATTTGACTTAATTCATATACCTGACTGTAACTCAATATGCAACAACTGTATCAAAGCTATATATATATATATATATATATATATATATATATATATACACACACACACACACACATATATATATATATATATGTGTGTGTGATATATATGTGTGTGTGTGTGCGCGCGTGTGTGCCTATATAGGCCTATATGCAATAGAAAACATTAAGGCAACATATTCATGTTTTGACCAAAAACATTGTTTAATAAAAAATAAACACACTTTACAAACTTAAAGGAACTTGGACTTCTTTAGGACTTCTGAACTTTCATTAGCAGCATGGTAATGTCCATCAAAGCCTGCTGGTAGAATTAGATTGGTTTGTTGTACTCCGAATAAAGTAGAAATTGTATGTTGCCATCAGAAGACACCTACGAGCCATGTCCACATTTTCAGTCAGAGTCCTAAACAGGGATTTAACAGAAGAGTTTGCGGTTTAATTTTGTTAAAAGATGCATCACATGAACAGGAAAATTATTATTTTGAACATAATATGATAAACATATGATATTGTGATGTGGTTACCTGAGTATTCTTGCACCAAGCTACTGAAGCACAACCACATGCCCCACAGCAAAACATCCCACCTCTTCGACATCGGCACTGCCTAGTGCTGCACTGCGTTCCACTCTCCTTGCATCCACAGGTCGTCAGCTCCAAAGATCTTGCCTGTAATGGTTCTTTGGTTAAAAGCTTGGGTACCAGCACACCATCCTTCATATGCCAACCACAGCTAGTTGGTGAGGGAAGCTGTGGATGAGACACTAGTGATTGTTTCCAAATCTTTGTTTGATAGTGTGCCCTCAATGTTGCGCAAAGACAAGCAGCAACACCAGAACATTTGTGTTTCTGCACTGAATGATGAGCCACTGAAACCCCTTGACTGTTGCATCAACTGCATGTAGCAGAATGCGTGTATCCGCTTCCTCATGAACAGCCTGCAGTTGGGAAACATCAAAGTCAGCTGTAGATGCCACTTTTTCAGGGTCAGGAAATCCCCCACTGATCACAATTTCCCAACCATACTGATGAATTTGCCTTTCGAGCTCCTCTGACAGGAAATGGGTCAGGCTGGCTTTGTTTTCGTCCAGGTCAATAAAGGTATTCCAGTCAGCGGGTACCTTCACATCCCTTCTGACAATGGTCCGAATCTTTCGTTGTGTCATGCTGCGTTTTGCTCTAGCTCCATTCTTTATTGAGTTTTGTTTGTATTGATCAAACACTAGGTCAACTCTTGTGATCCCACCATGTAGATGACCAGTGACTTTATGCATGAAAATGTCAGCGTACTCTTCAAATGTTGATGCATCAAGAAGTTTTCCTAATGCTCGCACCAGGGCCATCCCATCAATTATAGTGCACGTGCTCACAGGAGATGGAGTGAGGTCTGTCGCCATTGCACCAGCTTGTAGTATGGTGGCAAGGTCAGCTTTGCTGGTTGGTCTGAGCAACAGATCTGCTGTGGCAAGTGAGAGGCGTACTGCACACAGTTCTTTTTGAAGGAGCTCATCAATGTTGACCTCTCTAACTCCCTCCTCAGTCTTGATGGAAGGCAGTCTTTGTGGGTGTCTTCATCATCCTCTCCATCATGTATGAGATAAAACAAGGATCTCCATTGAATCTCTTTCTTCAGGCCTCATAGCACAGATGTGGTAACAAAACAGTGCCCCTGTGGTGCAATACTCCTTTGGTATGCTTATTATTAATTTTATCAAAGGTTATATTTGCACATAAGATGGATTATATTGGAAGAATGTTCAAGAGTACAGTAGGGGTTAAGAAGAGAAGGAAACATTTAGGGATAAATTCCGATTTTCCCACTTTTAAAGATATAGTCATAAAATGGACAAAATCTCATTTTCCAAGCTGACAACCAGTCTAGATTACATCCCTAGGGTTCAAATAATAATATTTTATAGGTTGTCGGCTTGTACCCTGAGATGTCCGCATCAGTTACAATGTCAGTTTTGGCCCCCTGACTACACCTCACAGCCCTCAAGGTTGATGTCTGCCAACCCACAGTCCTTAAGCCGCTGAAAGGGGGTAGAGTTGGCATCTGATTTGGGGTTAGGGTCCGTTGACTGACAGGTCTGTGGCCTACTCACACCCTGGGAAAGGGGGAGGTCCTCCACTGCCACACAAGGAAACACATCTGCCACTTTTGCATTGCGGCGCAGTGTTACAGGTCTCATTGTTGGGTTAAGGACCTTCATCGGGACCCAGCATTCTCCCCACATGGGTGCTACAACCCAACCAACAATGATGTCTTTAGGAGCTGAACGGGAAGATGTGGGCTCCACAATGATAGTGCTCCCAGGTGACACAGGAGCACTACTGGGTAAATTTCCCCATACCAGATACTCCATTTGTGGTGCAAGAGTGACTGCCTGCTGCATCTTGACAGTACCAACTTTGTCAGGCAGTTCTGGACCAGACCAACGAGTAATGCAGCTGAGCAACTGAAGGAATTGCTCACACTCAGGGTCTGAAGTGTTGGGGTGGATAATCTCCCAGGATTTATCATCAGACTTCATCCTCTGTATTATTGGCCTAATGACATTGCTGCCAATGATGAACTCGTCTCTCTCTGTCTCGGGACAAGGAAAGTCGGCACAATGAATTTGGACCCATAAACCTCAATTTCCAGGTCATAGATACAACTGGGTTGTGTTGTTAGGCCATCACAGCCAACAAGGACCACCATGTCAGGCACAGGCTGAGGACTAGGAAGAGCACCAGTGGCTCTAAGCTTGGACTCTGCCTCTACACTGAGAGTGCATGACATGCTCCCTGAATCAAGCATCCCCCTCAAACTAGACTGACTTCTGACAGACACTTCACTTCAAATAAATGAATACAAATAAAATCAAGGTTACACAGATTTTGTGTAATTATACCAATAACTAATGTACAACATATTTTTGCATACACACATTGTTGCTGTATAATTGACCCTGTTACACTGACACTTGCACAACTTTGATGAATGCACTTGCACAACCTGTGTTGTGCAGGAGAGTAAACTCTTCTTTAATGGGTGTAAACTGAACGTGAGAGGGGTCCCGGCGTGTGCAATTGCGCAGAGAGAATCTTGAAATGTTCAAAATCTTTCACGCATAAATGTCGTGCAATGTGGCGTGATCTGCTCGCCAACACTACGTGCAGCTCGTCAAGTGGAGTAAAGAAGAAGTGAACAGAGGGAGTGGTTGCGTCAGCGCACCTCATCAGAGCGCAGCTCGTCTGAAGGATTATAACGAGATGTTAAATCTTTCACAAACAAACTTTTACAACTGCACACAAGAAGATTATAACGAGATGTTAAATCTTTCACAAACAAACTTTTACAACTGCACACAAGAAGGAAAGAACATGCAACTGTTTTACCAAGCCATTAAAATGTAAACATTACAAATAATTACCTTTTTAGATGGCTCCAAATGCTTTCTCCAGCTCATTCAGTGCGCATGCACAAATGGCTGCTGCTGGAGTGGTCCTCTGTGATTCAGGAAGCGATTAGAGCCGTTTTCAGCAGCCGCTACGAAATAAAATTACAAAAATAATTATTTGATACAGTAGTGTTCAAAATAATAGTAGTGTTATGTGACTAAAAATATTAATCCAGGTTTTGAATATATTTCTTATTGTTACATGGGAAACAAGGTACCAGTAGATTCACAAATCCAACAAGACCAAGCATTCATGATATGCACACTCTTAAGGCTATGAAATTGGGCTATTAGTAAAAAAAGTAGAAAAGGGGGTGTTCACAATAATGGTAGCATCTGCTGTTGATGGTACAAACTCAAAACTATTATGTTCAAACTGCTTTTTTAGCAATCCTGTGAGTCACTAAACTAGTATTTAGTTGTATAACCACAGTTTTTCATGATTTCTTCACATCAGCGAGGCATTAATTTTGTTGGTTTGGAACCAAGATTTTGCTCGTTTATTAGTCTGTTTGGGGTCATTGTCTTGTTGAAACACCTATTTCAAGGGCATGTTCTCTTCAGCATAAGGCAACATGACCTCTTCAAGTATTTTGACATATCCAGACTGATCCATAATACCTGGTATGCGATATATAGGCCCAACACCATAGTAGGAGAAACATGCCCATATCATGATGCTTGCACCACTATGCTTCACTGTCTTCACTGTGAACTGTGGCTTGAATTCAGAGTTTGGGGGTCATCTCACAAACTGTCTGCGGCCCTTGGACCCAAAAAGAACAATTTTACTCTCATCAGTCCACAAAATATTCCTCCATTTCTCTTTAGGCCAGTTGATGTGTTCTTTGGCAAATTGTAACCTCTTCTGCACGTCTTTTATTTAACAGAGGGACTTTGTGGGGGATTCTTGCAAATAAATTTGATTCACACAGGCGTCTTCTTACTGTCACAGCACTTACAGGTAACTCCAGACTGTCTTTGATCATCCTGGAGCTGATCAGTGGATGAGCCTTTGCCATTCTGGTTATTCTTTTACCCATTTTGATGGTTGTTTTCCATTTTCTTCCACACGTCTCTGTTTTTTTTTTGTCTATTTTAAAGCATTGGAGATCATTGTAGATGAACAGCCTATAATTTTTTGCACCTGCATATAACTTTTCCCCTTTCCAATCAACTTTTTAATCAAACTACGCTGTTCTTCTGAACAATGTCTTGAACGTCCCATTTTCCTCAGGCTTATTGTGAACACCCCCTTTTCTACTTTGTTTTACTAATAGCCCAATTTCATAGCCTTAAGAGTGTGCATATCATGAATGCTTGGTCTTGTTGGATTTGTGAGAATCTACTGAATCTACTGGTACCTTGTTTCCCATGTAACAATAAGAAATACACTCAAAACCTGGATTAATCTTTTTAGTTACATGACACTACTATTATTCTGAACACTACTGTATACGCAGCGTCCAGCGCAAAGCGCATGGCAACCGGTGGAACAAAGCACAGCATCCAGTCGGGGACATTAGATGCTGTCATGACAATGTGCGTGCAAGTGCGTGCATCAAAGTCGTGCAAGTGTCAGGGCACCTTTAGACTATAGTAGGAAGTGCCTGCACTATCACATGTTGATTTATTTATTTTTTGTCTTTGAATGTTTTATTTTACGCAATCATTAGGTTTTGAGATTTTTCACCTGTCTTCTTTCAGTGCCTCATTCACTTATTCATTTTCCATACTCGCTTATTCCAATTAAGGGTCACGGAACTGTAACCTTTCCCAGCAGTCATTGGGCGTGATATGGGGCTCACCCTCACAAGGCCACCAGTCTACGAGGTCTATTAGAAAAGTATCCGACCTTATTATTTTTTCAAAAACCATATGGATTTGAATCACGTGTGATTACATCAGACATGCTTGATCCCTCGTGGGCATGCGAGAGTTTTTTCACGCCTGTCGGTTACGTCATTCGCCTGTGGGCAGTCTTTGAGTGAGGAGTCGTCCACCCGCTCGTCGATTTTTTTCATTGTTTAGGAATGGCTCAGAGACTGTTGCTTTGTTTGATAAAAATTTTTTCAAAACTGTAAGGCACAACTGAGTGGACACCATTCAATAAATTCAGCTGGTTTTCGGTAAAAATTTTAACGGCTGATGAGAGATTTTGGTCTGGTAGTGTCGCTTTAAGGACGGTCCACGGCGCCTGACGGCGATCTGCGCTTCGAGGCGGCAGCGTCTCGCCGTTTCAAGTTGAAAACTTCCACATTTCAGGCTCTGTTGACGCAGTAAGTCGTCAGAGAACAGAGAACTTTCAGAAGAAGTCGGCATGAGGAGTTTATTCGGACATTCCATTGTTAACGGTCATTTTGTAATGAAAGAACGTGCGGGCAGAGTCGCATGTCGGGCTGGACCCGACCGCAGGGGGTCGCGGCAGGAAAAACACCTCCGTTGGAAATCTTAACGGGCAAGTTGGAACATGCCCAAGCTGTTAAACAATTTCTCAGTTACTCACTTGTTGAAAGCCATTAAAAGCCACCTGAATTGTACAAATGGTTTTCAACACGGAGGTGTTTTTCCTGTCGCGGCGCACACAGATTTGCCGAGTCGTCACAGAAACGACTCGGCGAATTTGCGCGTACGTCTTTCATTAAAAAAATGTCCTTAAACAGTGGAATGTCCGCATAAATTCCTCATGCCGGCCTCTTCTGAATCTTCTCTGTTCTCTCACGATGTCCTGGGTGAATTAAGCCTTAAATTAGGATGGTTTCAGCTCGAAACAGGCCGACGACAGCGCCTGGAAGCGCTGCAGGACGTCCCGCTCCGTGGGAAGTCCTTACACCGACAGAAACACCCCATAATCTCTCATCAGCCGTTAAACTTTTCACAGAAAACCATTTTAATTTCTCGAATAGTGTCCACTCGGATATTCCTCACAGGTCCAGAAAAAATTTTGATAAAGCAACGCGCGCCGTCTTGAGCAGCGTGTGAAACAAAGGAATTCAGCCGAGAGGGCGGGACCACATCTCACTCAAGGCCTGCCCACAGGGAAATGACGTCACCGACACGCGTGAAAAAACTCACGCATGCGCACGAGGGTTCAAGCATGATTGGTGTAATCGCATGTCATTCAAATCCATATAGTTAAAAAAAAAATAAAAGGGTCGGTTTATTATCTAAGAGACCTCGTATTTCAGTAGCTCATACTATTTATTACACACACACACACACACACACACACACACACACACACACACACACACACACACACACACGCACACACACACTTCCAGATTTCCAGTTTTTGAAAAGGGCAGGGTGGAAGCAAGAATTGTGGGCACTTCTGCAAGCAGAATTCACCAAAGATGGCATTTGCCAAAAGTGAATGATAGGTTCTACCTTACTCGTGTGATGTGCCTTAAGGCAGCTTTGTTGTGATTTGGCAGTATATGAATGAAATAGAGTTGAATTGACTGGGATTCTTATTCTTTTTTCCCTCTTAACAATAAATAGAATGTGAATTAATGAAAGCAAAATTAAACACCAGTGTTTAATGTCTTTGACTTTGATCCTGATGTCTCTGACACTCTATCTGTAGTGAGCGCCTTGCATGGTAGCACCCTGACATCGGTGTGTGTGTGTGTGTGTGTGTGTGTGTGTGTGTGTGTGTGTGTGTGTGTGTGTGTGTGTGTGTGTGTGTGTGTGTGTGTGTGTGTGTGTGGGTGGGTGGGTGGGTGGGTGGGTGGGTGGGTGGATGGGTGAATGTGAGGCATCATTGTAAAGTCCTCTGAGCTTGTGATTCAGATGGAAATGCGCTGTATAAATGCAGTCCATTTACCATAATCCATTTTAGTGTCACAGATTATTTACACAAAGATTCACTAAAGTCTTTACAGACTGAATGTACATGAAGGAGATTAGCGAGGAAAGCCACCAAGACAAGTCAGCTCTGAAGGAGTGGTAGGCCTCTGTGGCTGTGACTGGAGAGACAGTACATATAATGCTATAAACTGCTGTCCTTGCTAAATGGTTAATGTGATATATATTTATAATCACGACCTGCAAAAGCACATTTTGATTGTTTAATTTGAACTTTGTTGTGGTGTTCTAGGCAACACTGGTGGGGGTGGAAGTCTCTTCCATTCATGGATCAATTGGATTTTTTCTTTTATTTATTTTATGGTTAGGAGCAGGGGTTTGAGTGACTGCAGAGAGAAACAGCAGTAAACAATTCTCCCCTTTTCCTCTTGGCTCCAGAGCAGATGACCGAATGCCTTTCTGAAAATATTTTCAACTTGATTTGTTCATTGCAGCTGCACACATAAAAAAGGCGAGTGCTCTAACAAGACAAAAAATTTAAGTCGCTCATCAGTTTTGAAAATGTATACGCCAGACTTCAAATGAAGGCAAAACTGGCGACAGGTTGTGACAGTGAGCGCTGAATCACACAGTCAGCTGCAGTTAATGCTGGATCCCAAATACATTCACAGCTTTACTGTGGTTACGGGGATCATTTTGGAGCTGCTTGGTTTTAGAAGATGTGGGAAAACAGGCAGGATGGATTGAATTTGGGCAGGGCAGGGAAGTGCAGGGTGTAGATGTGGGAGGGCAGGGTGCAGAAGAGGGAGGGCAAGGTGCAGTGCTCTCTGAATTCTGCCGAGCTGGAACGCACGCACACACACACACACACACACACACACACACACACACACACACACACACACACACACACACACACACACACACACACACACACACACACACACACACACACACACACACACACACACACACACACAAATCCAGCCATCCACAGGTCTAAAAACATGTTCACCATCACATATACGAGGTCTCTTAGATAATAAACCGACCCTTTTATTTTTTTTTTAACTATATGGATTTGAATGACATGCGATTACACCAATCATGCTTGAACCCTCGTGCGCATGCATGAGTTTTTTCATGCGTGTCGGTGACGTCATTTCCCTGTGGGCAGGCCTTGAGTGAGATGTGGTCCCGCCCTCTCGGCTGAATTCCTTTGTTTCACACGCTGCTCGAGACGGCGTGCGTTGCTTTATCAAAATTTTTTCTGGACCTGTGAGGAATATCCGAGTGGACACTATTCGAGAAATCAAGCTGGTTTTCTGTGAAAAGTTTAACGGCTGATGAGAGATTATGGGGTGTTTCTGTCGGTGTAAGGACTTCCCACGGAGCGGGACGTCCTGCAGCGCTTCCAGGCGCTGTCGTCGGCCTGTTTCGAGCTGAAACCATCCTAATTTAAGGCTTAATTCACCCAGGACATCGTGAGAGAACAGAGAAGATTCAGAAGAGGCCGGCATGAGGAATTTATGCGGACATTCCACTGTTTAAGGACATTTTTTTAATGAAAGACGTACGCGCAAATTCGCCGAGTCGTTTCCGTGACGACTCGGCAAATCTGTGTGCGCCGCGACAGGAAAAACACCTCCGTGTTGAAAACCATTTGTAGAATTCAGGCGGCTTTTAATGGCTTTCAACAAGTGAGTAACTGAGAAATTGTTTAACAGCTTGGGCATGTTCCAACTTGCCCGTTAAGATTTCCAACGGAGGTGTTTTTCCTGCCGCGACCCCCCCGCGGTCGGGTCCAGCCCGACATGCGACTCTGCCCGCACGTTCTTTCATTACAAAATGACCGTTAACAATGGAATGTCCGAATAAACTCCTCATGCCGACTTCTTCTGAAAGTTCTCTGTTCTCTGACGACTTACTGCGTCAACAGAGCCTGAAATGTGGAAGTTTTCAACTTGAAACGGCGAGACGCTGCCGCCTCGAAGCGCAGATCGCCGTCAGGCGCCGTGGACCGTCCTTAAAGCGACACTACCAGACCAAAATCTCTCATCAGCCGTTAAAATTTTTACCGAAAACCAGCTGAATTTATTGAATGGTGTCCACTCAGTTGTGCCTTACAGTTTTGAAAAAATTTTTATCAAACAAAGCAACAGTCTCTGAGCCATTCCTAAACAATGAAAAAAATCGACGAGCGGGTGGACGACTCCTCACTCAAAGACTGCCCACAGGCGAATGACGTAACCGACAGGCGTGAAAAAACTCTCGCATGCCCACGAGGGTTCAAGCATGTCTGATGTAATCACACGTGATTCAAATCCATATGGTTTTTGAAAAAATAATAAGGTCGGATACTTTTCTAATAGACCTCGTATTTTGGGTTTTGAGTGGTATTTGCTGTTTGTGTGGTATCCAACCAGCAGCCTCCAGCTCTGAAAAATGAAGCCAAAATGGAAGTACCAAAACCTGCAGTTATGTACTTGAATGGCCACTTGAAGCTAGCTTCAAATGTGAGTCACATCCCATAGAACCCATGCTGAAATGTCAAACTTTGGATTAGAAAGAAGCATCATTACAGCCTGGTACAAACAAAATTTGTTTTGTGTCTATATACATTTATAAACATTTTTTGGGGTGGAGGGTCCAATTTTATGCCTGTTTGTCTATCTTCCATTTATCAGTTGGAAACCAGGTGTCAAAAAGCAATGACAAATGTGCACAGCAGAGATAACCAATGTTCTGTGAAAATTATCTGAAAAAGAATTTAGAAACCAAACAAGTTACAAAAAAACCCCTGAGAACACCACAAAAAAACTTTGATTGAAATGCATGAACTAAATACATACTCTGGACATTTGATCACATCTAATTGAACTTATGACAAGCCACTTCTAAACAGCACTTTGACCTTGAAAGGTTTTTCCAAGGTAAAATTGTTTGGAATTGGAAACTAGTGTTGGCGGAGGTTTGCTCTGTACGAGCGCAGTGCTCTAGTTATTATTTAATTTGTATGATTGTTATGTTAGCACAAATAGCAGGTAGCAGTCGCATGGTAATGCACTGATAGTGCCATGGTTATTGGAGGTATAACCCACTCATCCTTTTTATTACCCAAATCCAGGTGACCTGTTAAAAGAGTCTCTGCTCAGTCCTCAAATAATGCATTTTTCACTCAAACCCAGGTTGCCTAACTTGTTAACATTAGTTAGTACCCTTTTGTCCATTTATGGTTTGGCCGTAGAGACACATATATGATAGCTGGAGGTCAGACTCACGCCTGAGCATGTGCTGACAAGGAGCATGCTGTGCCATTACCAAAGAGGGCAAACCACTGTGTCTGTCTTGAGTTTTTATTTTTTTGTTCTTTTTATTTTCTTTCTGTCTGTCCCTCAACACACACACTGTATTGCACATCTGGGTACTTTGTGTCCTTTTTGCCCTCTTTGGTAATGATGGCCGTGCCCCCATGTGGGCACGGCAGCATTACATTAGCATTGTCGGGAGTGTGCACTCTGGCTTTCTTATATGTAACTCTATGGATTTGGCTTAGACTTAGGCAGAGCCAGGTACTGCTAAGAGTGCAGCATTTTGATGTACCCCACTTCACACCCATTCTTCAGAAACCCTATGGGTGATGCCATGAGGGATTGATGGATGGATGGATGGATGGATGGATGTGCATGATGGTGCTAACTAGTGTTTCTCACTATTCTCCAGAAGCAGTCAGGACCAGAAGGTACATTGAGGACAGTTGTCATCCAAGAAAGGAGGCTCCATGTTGGCGTCCATAATGGATGGTGTTTTCTTGAGAAACCCCAAGTGGTGGTGCTGGAGCCACTTGCCCCAAGAGCCAGAGATGGGGCAAGTGGGACCTCCAAATCTAAGGACAGGTGAGCTGAGGACTTGCACATGTGCAGTAAGTGTCTGCAGTGTTTGCACTAACATTCAGGTTTTATATTATGCTGTTTGTCAGACAAAACCACAAATTGGCAAGAAAACTTTCAGGAGTGCTTATAGTTTATGGTATTTCAGTAGCTTCTCCAGGTGCTGCTTCCTTTGCTGAAAGGCAACTGATTGAACTTTCATTCAGTAAAGTCAGCAAAAACTGTTTTTGACATGGATTTCCTTTATGTGTAATATTGGTTGACAGGTATGTGGAGAAAGTGAGAAGTGCAGACTTCCATGTTGTCATTTCATTTCTCTTTTCCTACCTTCTGAGGAATATCTGGGCTGTTTTGCCCCGTACCTTCACCACTGAGTGCAGTGACGATCAGTCCGTCAGCTTGTTCTTTAATTCATTGCAAAGTTGAGTTTGAAAATGACTGTGAACACATCATGAGTTGTTCCTCTTTTGTTATAGACTGATGTTTGCCACAAAACAACCCAAAACCCCCCCCCCAAAAAACCCCCAAGAAAAACACCAACAATAATGGATTATAGTGAGACCCTGTCGGTACATTTACACACTCAACTGTGCTTTACATATTCCTCATTAATTCCACCCCCCACCTTCCAAAAAAAAAAAAAGAAAGGAAAAATAAAAAGGAAGCAGCAGCTTGTGTGGCATTTTTGCTTTTATCAAAGCTTTTATCAAAGCTGACTTGAAAAGGTAACATTCTGATGCCAAAAAGGGCTTTAACCTCAATTTACCACAACACGTACCAGCATCCTGAGAATGTATCAGAACTCCCATTATATAAAAGGTACTCAGGATAATGTCATTCTTATGGCGAGCCCACAGATGAATATTGCTTTTGTATGTTCTCTCTTTAACATTTTGTTTTGTTGAGATATCTTTCCTGTGGCTAACCTTGTTGAACTGGAGATTGTACTGTAAAGCTTTGCAAAGTCTGACTGTAGGGGGCAGCATTGTTCTACTGTATGCACAAACGCTGTGTGGCTGTCTCTGTGAAATGGGAAGGACTGGCCAAACAGTGAAACGTGGGTTTTTAAAGTTCAGCAGAAGATTTCAGACAAATTTACAACAGCCAAATGAAAATATTATTTTAAATAATACATGCACATTTACATTTAAACATTTTGTGCATCCCTTTGCCCAGTGTTGCTTAAAATCATGTCCACAAACTAATGCAAAGATTTCCATGCTGACCTGAGCACCAGGTTAGTGCGCAAAAGGGTGGGACATTATTGACTGTGCGTAATTGTTTGTGATAATTAATTGTAACGTGCGGCAACAGATTGCAATAGTTCCTGAGGACTCCTGACGCCTCAGCCCCGAATCATCACATTCGTGATCATCGGCCAAGAATGTATACTTTATGGCATTTGTGACTTGTTGTTACTATGTGTAAATGCACCATTACACTCCTATTTTCATCTCAGAATGAACTCCTCCCCTAATTGCCAAAATTTGGCATGAGGCAGCACCTGATCACCCCACCCCACAACTGCCACATTTTGTTTTAACAACAGACCCATGTTAGTTATGTTGATCAAACTGCATCAGGAGAGACTTTATGTTCATAAAGAAAGCAGCAAAATCACACCACATTGTGTGCTGTTTACTTCTCCCATTATTGTTGTCACAACATACGCTGCACCTGCTGCAGGAGTTAATGCATGTTACGTAACAGCTCCTCTTTAGGGTCAAAGAATCTAGCAGTAGCTGGGATTGGAGGATACTGTTGTATTAGGTCACACTTTCCTGTTTTTTTTTTCCCAATTTAAGGGTCACTGGGTCTCCACAGTTGCTTTCTTTGTCCCTTCATGGAAATCTCTGAGGAGCTTTTAAGGATTTATTTGTCTACAAAATCCTGGCTGCACAGAAAGTTCTCTCTGTGGAGAACTGACACACTGACATGATCCAAGGTGGCTGGTAGGGCAGTTTGCATTGTTTGTTGAACTATCGTTTAAATACCGCTTTCCTGGACGGACTGCCTCCTTAGCGACTGGACTGAATGGCGCTATTCTAATTAGTACAAAGTTGTAATTGTTTCTTTTTATTTCTGTTACATGTCTGTCAGTTCTTTTAGTTTTGAAGTGCAACAACTACAAATTTTAGCTCATTATTTTATCACTGTGTGAATCCTAAGAGTGGTTAGCTTTATGTTAGTGCTTAGCCTGCGCTACATTTTGCTACACATTTAGGTCCTCTTGGTGCACAGCACTTTACATTAATCTTGCCGCTGCCGAATGCGAACAGTTTTTCACCCTCAGGTATTGCCTGTTGATAGCCCTCCAAGCCCACGGTTGACTTCTACCCCCATCTCCAGGCCGAACTGCCGTGGGTTAGTGATAGAGGATTCTATCACCCACAAAGTTAGATTTCAGGCACCAGCTGATGTTAAATATATTCCTGGGGCCAGACCACATGGCATTACCTCTCACCTTAGGGTGCTGACGTTGCAACACCACACTAGATATAACTACATAATTATTCATGCTGCCGTCAATGATATTAGGATAAGACAATCGGAGGTAACAAAAATGGACATAGAGAGGACTTGTGACCTTACCAGAAAGATGTGTTGACATCAATAAGTAGTCTCTTGTCCCCTCCCCTCTCAGGGTAATGATGAGGTATTTGGTGGGTTGATGCCATTGAATAGGTAGCTGAACCTAGCTGAAACATACCTCTGTCCTCCCCTTAAATAAAGCCTGCCCACCATCACACACGTTTAGTCACGTCTGTCGTGATACAAAGCAAGGTGGAGGGGTTATTCTAATTCAAATCTGAGTTGAGTTTACTGGCCCTTGGGGTCTAACAGATATTTTGTTTGAACATTTGACTCTCTGCTCTGCCCAGGATACTATGTATAGCCAAGGTTCAGAAGAATAAAAATTAGCCATGTTATTTTATCACCGTATATAGGTCCCTGGGCCCATATGATGAATTCTTAGATTCATTTTGTGAGTTTATGGCAATCCGTGCCGATAACATTCTAATTGTTGGTGACTTCAACATTCATATATATTCTGACCTCCTCTGCAAATTTTTCATGCACATTATAGATGTATTCGGATTCCAGCAATGCATTCAGGGTGTGACTCACAATAGCGGAAATACTCTGGATTTGGTCCCCGTTTGTGATATCACTGCCACAAATATTGACATTGTGTCTGTTGTGCCTTGTTCACTGGAACAAGACACTTATTTATCATCACGGCAACACATTAACTTCCCAACTACAACTGAACTTGGAGCCAGACTGCCTGATCTTAGCATCACTTTTGGAAAATGACCATTCAGTAGATAGTCTTGTGGACAGCTTAAACTAAGCGTTCACAACCATATCGGATGTGATTGATCCGCCTACATTAAAACCTTGCCCCGCAAAACACACTCACCTTGGTTCAGTGATTCCTTATGTGGCTTCAAGCATTACTCTAGAGCTCTAGAACGAAAATGGCATAGTTCAAAACTAGAAGTATTCCACGTTGCATGGCATGATGGTATTCTAGACTTCAAGCATGCATCACTGGCTACAAAACGGGCCTACTACTGTGATGTGATTAACAAAAATCCTATTTGACACGGTGGCAGTACTTATTCATGGACAGCCACCGGTAAGTTGCTCTCCATTTACAGCACAAGATTTCTTAGATTACCTTGAGAAGAAAATAGATAACATTTGGTTAAATTTATCCCAGCATGCCTAGGTCCGGCCACTACACCCCATTATTGATGAGGGTGACATCACTGATGCATCACCTACATTCAACAAATTTGATATTATTTCGCTAGGTGTGCTGCTGAACCTTGTAACTTCTGCTAAAAGTCTTTTCGACCTTATACCAACAAAACTGGTTAAGAACCGTCTTAGGCCCCCTGCTTTTCTCTCTGTGAGAAAAGCAGGGAGCAATGTGAACACATTGTTGCAGACCACATACTACTTTTAAGATTATTTTATGTTGAATGTTTTATGATGAATGTTTGATGTGTTTTCACGTCTTGGGGCTTCGGCAGCTCACGTAAGTCAAATTTCCGTTTTACGGACAATAAAGTTTTATCTTATTTTATCTTATCTTTATATAGCTCTTAAGAGGTGCTACATATAATTGGGCAAATACTGTGGCGTTATGGGATTACTTTTTATTGCTACGCTGCTAACACTCAGTTGTACATGCTGATAACTGCTGGTAATCTCATACACATAAAGTCTTTTGAGGACTGCCTTGTGTCAGTGAATAGCTGGATGTCCAGCAATTTCTTACTTTTAAATTCGAACAAGACTTAAATGGTGGTTCTTGGTCCAGCGAGACATCAAATTTAGTTTGACCAGCTAATGCTTAGCCTAGGCTTGTGTGTCATACATTGCACTGACAAAGTGAGGAACCTTGGGGTAATTTTTGATCCTATGTTGTCCTTTGACCTACACATTAGAAATATTACGAGGACTGCTTTCTTCCACCTTTGAGACATAGCGAAGATTCGTCCCATACATATCTGTGGCTGATTAAGACACTGATCCATTCGTTTGTCTCTTTTGGAATGGATTACTGCAATGTTCTGTTCTCTGGTTTACTGCAGTCCATCATTAGGGGTCTCCAATTGGTTCATGCTTCTGCCAGAGTTTTGATAAGAATTCACGTTGTGGATTATCTGCAGCTCGTGAAATAACTGCACATGGGGAGTCAATGCGCGTTCACATGGACTGATCATTTTACTGCTCTGATATATTCAATCATCTTTACACTTATATTTATTCCTCGTTTTGACAGTTTTATGTTATAAATCAATATATATGGCTTAGTAACATAATACAGTGATACAGCAGTGACCACGGCACACCAGAGTTTTTTTTTTTGTTGGAGCAAGACAGAGCAGCATGTTGTCAGACAGTGAGAGTTCTGATGAAGAAGGAGATGATCCCTCTTTCGTTCTGGACGAGGAACCAGAGCAGGTGGTCTCACCGACGTGTGCACAGATCTCCACAGCTTCTGTTTGCAGTTTCTCCAGGACTCGGGTGCTATGAGCGCCATCCCACCGCCGAGTCCTGGAACTCAGAGATGCAGACACACACTGCTCCAGCTTTGGCTCCAGGCGGGTTTCGGTTAAAGCGTCGAGATCGTTAGCTTCAGTTTTGTTTAGTTCCTCTTTCGTCCCTTTTGCGCTCTTGCTTCGCAGGATATTCGGTGATAAAGCTCTTTCGTCCACCTTTTCTCAACAAATTGTGACTTTTTTACTTTTTTCCCTTTGTGCAGGATTTGTGCAGGAATTGTTGTGTGCTGTGTGACTGGGCCATAAGGGGTTTAACAAATTTGTACTCACGATGCAAAGTATTGTTGACACAAATTAATCACTTAATCTGCTTACTTACAAAGCAAGGGGGAAAAAAATCAAATATGAATGAATTTAGCTGGCAGTAATTACTGTTAAACTTTTTTGAGCACTTCTGCTGAAAGTTGTTTCTCTGTCTGGCTTCTGTTCTGTTTCGTAGTTCCAGACAGGAGCAAAAGACAAAAGAAATGAAAGAGAGAGAGAGAGAAAACTGAAGTGCTTGTCTGTTCTCTGGAGTCTGTGAAGCGAAAAAAGAAAAGGCGTTCTGCCCCACCTCCTGACACACCAGTGCTTCACCGTATGCTCCCGCCTGTGGTGTATGCAAGCTGTGAATGACGAACACCAAGAGCGCTGTTTCACACAGGAAGCTGGCACTTGCCAGGGAACATTTAGCAAGCGAGTGTAACTCCTCAAACACAGTTAATTTGTTTTGTATTATGGAATGGTGAACACCTTCAAAAGAAATAACGCATTATTAAACAAGTGGAATAGTCAAAATGCATATATTTCACTTTACCCTTTTTTGAGGCTATTTCACAGAGTGCCATTCCCTCCCGTTTCATCCCAAATAGCAAATTGGGGGTGCGTTTGAAGCATCATAATAACTTCTTGATCCATCTTTTGTCAATCTTGAACAAACTTTGTACTCAGTGCATCCGGAAAGTATTCACAGCACTTCACTTTTTCCACATTTTTTAATCTTACAGGCTTATTCCAGAATGGAGGAAATTTTTTTTCCCTCCAAATTCTACACATAATACCCATAATGACATGAGTTTTTAGATTTTTGAAAATGCATTTAAAAACCCACAAAAACTAAGAAATCACATGTACATAAGTATTCACAGCCTTTGGCATGAAGCTCAAAATTGAGCTTATATATATATATATATATATATATATATATATATATATATATATTTTTTTTTTTTTTTTTAATTTATAACCCTCTGAAACACTATTGCCTACATTTTTAGGACCACATTGTGTGAAGGAAAGTCATAGTTTTTTTAATTGATCGTTGTTACAGCCTAACTTTAAAGTCAAAAGAAACAAGGCATCAGGCCAAAACACAGAATAGTGTAGAAGTGTGTCAGGAACATCAGAACTGCTAATTTATACTCAGCAATTAATTCAAGAAAATCCTTGTTTTTTCCTTACATTAAATGACTTGTAATTAAAATCATTTGAAGTTTAAAAAAAAAGATTCTTTAAAACCATTAAAACCATAACTTATCTGTTGTTTTTGTTGTTTCAGGTGGGATGGTTTCTTGATTAACATGATAATGACCCTTGGACATTTATTTTTAGACAAAACAGCATGAAAAGCAATATGTACATTTTTAAGTCTGGTAGATTCATTAATTTATATCTGCATTTCAGCCAAGAAAAAAAGACACCATAAATAAATGTAAATATTTATTATCAACAAAACAGGAAATGATGTAACAATGGCTGGAGTGTGTTTGTTCATTAGGACTTCTCATGATTAAAATTTTTTATAATTGAGTCATTTCAACATTAAATCACACCGTCATTGACTATGTTATTGTTTTTAATGTTGTAATCAGGACAGAGTAATTACTAAAATCTGAATTTCACTATTTTAGTGGTTGTGAAAGTTGTAAAATTATGCACAATAGGGCAGGGCTTCTACCTGTGCAAATGTCTTTTTGACTGAACTTTGACTTCATGGACATATTTTCATTCATTTAATGTTAAAATAAGGAAACGTTTTTCCAAATAATAAAATAGTTACTGTTTAAAGAGCCTTTGTTTTATTTATAAGTGTAGCAGCAGATGTGAGTTTGCAGAGATGACAGGTGAGCTGTCCTAAGCATCCCCGAACCCCCAGCTTTTTAAGGTGATTTTTCCATCCCATTGCGCTGAGAAAAAAACCCTGCAGAGAACCCCGTTAACTGCAACTGCATAAACAAAATGCTGTTAAGAGTTTAGTGCCATAACAAACGAATATTATGGCACTTTTGTTCATATCGAAGAATATTGTTCATATCGAAGAATATTTTATACATATATATATATATAAATTTTTGAACCCAAAATTCATACCTAATTTCCAGCCATGTTTATCTATGTTATAATAGCCAAGTGGCCTCTTTGCGTGTGTGTGCGTGCGTGTCTATGGCTTTGATCACGCAAAAACCGGAGAGAGCTGACATTTGCTGTTTGGTATGCTTATGTATTTTGGGTTAAGGATGAACACTGCCAAAACATAAAGTTGATAGGACAGTTATTTTTGGAGAAATTAGCACTTTTGCCTAACCAGTAAACAATGGACATTGTGCTGCAATGCACCATTGGAGTTTGGGGTTTGAGGTTCATGTTAAACAGTGTTATTAGTGTTATTGATTTATTGTGTTTTTGTTGTTCAATTGATTTATTCAGTTTAGTTAAGTGTCATGGTGCACTTACCATGAGTGAGTTAAATCTCATGTTGGTACCATGAGTGAACAGATTGTCTTGTTTAATGGCTAAAGTGCTTTTTTCCAAGAGCTCGCCAATCACATTCAGGACCAGCTGATCATCGCAGAACTCACTGAAGTCCTTGACGCGCTAATCGCGCTGGTGATCAAAGTGGACCGGAAGATGACAGACAGGTCCGATGGGAGACTCGTTCTCACAGCAACAGGTCACGGCACCAAGCTTCTGTTACGACAGGTCAGCCCTAGTGGTGGGTTGAAAAGATCGATTCGCAGATTTTAAATCGATTCTCATTTTAATTGCCACAGATCGATTCACACATCCAATATATCAATCAATTCAATCAATCAATTTTTTTATATAGCGCCAAATCACAACAAACAGTTGCCCCAAGGCGCTTTATATTGTAAGGCAAGGCCATACAATAATTATGTAAAACCCCAATGGTCAAAACGACCCCCTGTGAGCAAGCACTTGGCTACAGTGGGAAGGAAAAACTCCCTTTTAACAGGAAGAAACCTCCAGCAGAACCAGGCTCAGGGAGGGGCAGTCTTCTGCTGGGACTGGTTGGGGCTGAGGGAGAGAACCAGGAAAAAGACATGCTGTGGAGGGGAGCAGAGATCGATCACTAATGATTAAATGCAGAGTGGTGCATACAGAGCAAAAAGAGAAAGAAACAGTGCATCATGGGAACCCCCCAGCAGTCTACGTCTATAGCAGCATAAATAAGGGATGGTTCAGGGTCACCTGATCCAGCCCTAACTATAAGCTTTAGCAAAAAGGAAAGTTTTAAGCCTAATCTTAAAAGTAGAGAGGGTGTCTGTCTCCCTGATCTGAATTGGGAGCTGGTTCCACAGGAGAGGAGCCTGAAAGCTGAAGGCTCTGCCTCCCATTCTACTCTTACAAACCCTAGGAACTACAAGTAAGCCTGCAGTCTGAGAGCGAAGCGCTCTATTGGGGTGATATGGTACTACGAGGTCCCTAAGATAAGATGGGACCTGATTATTCAAAACCTTATAAGTAAGAAGAAGAATTTTAAATTCTATTCTAGAATTAACAGGAACCCAATGAAGAGAGGCCAATATGGGTGAGATATGCTCTCTCCTTCTAGTCCCCGTCAGTACTCTAGCTGCAGCATTTTGAATTAACTGAAGGCTTTTTAGGGAACTTTTAGGACAACCTGATAATAATGAATTACAATAGTCCAGCCTAGAGGAAATAAATGCATGAATTAGTTTTTCAGCATCACTCTGAGACAAGACCTTTCTGATTTTAGAGATATTGCGTAAATGCAAAAAAGCAGTCCTACATATTTGTTTAATATGCGCTTTGAATGACATATCCTGATCAAAAATGACTCCAAGATTTCTCACAGTATTACTAGAGGTCAGGGTAATGCCATCCACAGTAAGGATCTGGTTAGACACCATGTTTCTAAGATTTGTGGGGCCAAGTACAATAACCTCAGTTTTATCTGAGTTTAAAAGCAGGAAATTAGAGGTCATCCATGTCTTTATGTCTGTAAGACAATCCTGCAGTTTAGCTAATTGGTGTGTGTCCTCTGGCTTCATGGATAGATAAAGCTGAGTATCATCTGCGTAACAATGAAAATTTAAGCAATACCGTCTAATAATACTGCCTAAGGGAAGCATGTATAAAGGGAATAAAATTGGTCCTAGCACAGAACCTTGTGGAACTCCATAATTAACTTTAGTCTGTGAAGAAGATTCCCCATTTACATGAACAAATTGTAATCTATTAGACAAATATGATTCAAACCACCGCAGCGCAGTGCCTTTAATACCTATGGCATGCTCTAATCTCTGTAATAAAATTTTATGGTCAACAGTATCAAAAGCAGCACTGAGGTCTAACAGAACAAGCACAGAGATGAGTCCACTGTCCGAGGCCATAAGAAGATCATTTGTAACCTTCACTAATGCTGTTTCTGTACTATGATGAATTCTAAAACCTGACTGAAACTCTTCAAATAGACCATTCCTCTGCAGATGATCAGTTAGCTGTTTTACAACTACCCTTTCAAGAATTTTTGAGAGAAAAGGAAGGTTGGAGATTGGCCTATAATTAGCTAAGATAGCTGGGTCAAGTGATGGCTTTTTAAGTAATGGTTTAATTACTGCCACCTTAAAAGCCTGTGGTACATAGCCAACTAACAAAGATAGATTGATCATATTTAAGATCGAAGCATTAAATAATGGTAGGGCTTCCTTGAGCAGCCTGGTAGGAATGGGGTCTAATAAACATGTTGATGGTTTGGATGAAGTAACTAATGAAAATAACTCAGACAGAACAATCGGAGAGAAAGAGTCTAACCAAATACCGGCATCACTGAAAGCAGCCAAAGATAACGATACGTCTTTGGGATGGTTATGAGTAATTTTTTCTCTAATAGTTAAAATTTTGTTAGCAAAGAAAGTCATGAAGTCATTACTAGTTCAAGTTAATAGAATACTCAGCTCAATAGAGCTCTGACTCTTTGTCAGCCTGGCTACAGTGCTGAAAAGAAACCTGGGGTTGTTCTTATTTTCTTCAATTAGTGATGAGTAGAAAGATGTCCTAGCTTTACGGAGGGCTTTTTTATAGAGCAACAGACTCTTTTTCCAGGCTAAGTGAAGATCTTCTAAATTAGTGAGACGCCATTTCCTCTCCAACTTACGGGTTATCTGCTTTAAGCTACGAGTTTGTGAGTTATACCACGGAGTCAGGCACTTCTGATTTAAAGCTCTCTTTTTTAGAGGAGCTACAGCATCCAAAGTTGTCTTCAATGAGGATGTAAAACTATTGACGAGATACTCTATCTCACTTACAGAGTTTAGGTAGCTACTCTGCACTGTGTTGGTATATGGCATTAGAGAACATAAAGAAGGAATCATATCCTTAAACCTAGTTACAACGCTTTCTGAAAGACTTCAAGTGTAATGAAACTTATTCCCCACTGCTGGGTAGTCCATCAGAGTAAATGTAAATGTTATTAAGAAATGATCAGACAGAAGGGAGTCTTCAGGGAATACTGTTAAGTCTTCTATTTCCATACCATAAGTCAGAACAAGATCTAAGATATGATTAAAGTGGTGGGTGGACTCATTTACTTTTTGAGCAAAGCCAATAGAGTCTAATAATAGATTAAATGCAGTGTTGAGGCTGTCATTCTCAGCATCTGTGTGGATGTTAAAATCGCCCACTATAATTATCTTATCTGAGCTAAGCACTAAGTCAGACAAAAGGTCTGAAAATTCACAGAGAAACTCACAGTAACGACCAGGTGGACGATAGATAATAACAAATAAAACTGGTTTTTGGGACTTCCAATTTGGATGGACAAGACTAAGAGTCAAACTTTCAAATGAATTAAAGCTCTGTCTGGGTTTTTGATTAATTAATAAGCTGGAATGGAAGATTGCTGCTAATCCTCCGCCCCGGCCCGTGCTACGAGCATTCTGACAGTTAGTGTGACTCGGGGGTGTTGACTCATTTAAACTAACATATTCATCCTGCTGTAACCAGGTTTCTGTAAGGCAGAATAAATCAATATGTTGATCAATTATTATATCATTTACCAACAGGGACTTAGAAGAGAGAGACCTAATGTTTAATAGACCACATTTAACTGTTTTAGTCTGTGGTGCAGTTGAAGGTGCTATATTATTTTTTCTTTTTGAATTTTTATGCTTAAATAGATTTTTACTGGTTATTGGTGGTCTGGGAGCAGGCACCGTCTCTACGGGGATGGGGTAATGAGGGGATGGCAGGGGGAGAGAAGCTGCAGAGAGGTGTGTAAGACTACAACTCTGCTTCCTGGTCCCAACCCTGGATAGTCACGGTTTGGAGGATTTAAGAAAATTGGCCAGATTTCTAGAAATGAGAGCTGCTCCATCCAAAGTGGGATGGATGCCGTCTCTCCTAACAAGACCAGGTTTTCCCCAGAAGCTTTGCCAATTATCTATGAAGCCCACCTCATTTTTTGGACACCACTCAGACAGCCAGCAATTCAAGGAGAACATGCGGCTAAACATGTCACTCCCGGTCTGATTGGGGAGGGGCCCAGAGAAAACTACAGAGTCCGACATTGTTTTTGCAAAGTTACACACCGATTTAATGTTAATTTTAGTGACCTCCGATTGGCGTAACCGGGTGTCATTACTGCCGACGTGAATTACAATCTTACCAAATTTACGCTTAGCCTTAGCCAGCAGTTTCAAATTTATATTTATTATTATATTTATATAATTATATATTATTATATTATTTATTATATTTATATATATACACACACTTCTTGCTTGCGTTGGAACGGTTCTGTTGCGGGCAAGAAACAAGTTTTTGTGAATTAAAGCCATTGTTCGTTTGTTTGTTTTTTATCTTTGTTACAGCTTTACATGGAAGGGTGTAGAAGTATACCTCTGTCAGGGCCAATGACCAGGCACCTCTGCTACCCTCTTTTGGCTGCCCTGGATCTGTTCAATAATTCTGCCCTTCAGTATGTTTGTAAAATAAAAATACTACTCTATCATTCTGGGAGGGAGATGGTCCGTGCCATCAGTCTTATAGCCATCATTATTAAATACCAATACTTCATTAATTTGCTGTCAGATGTCAATATAATACTAGCATTATGTTGCATAACGAATCAATTAGGTAAAGCTCAAAAACAATTTTAATAACACTAACCCAAATCAGTATCGGATCGGATCGAATCGGAATAATCGATTCTGAATCTTAAGAATCGGAATCAAATTGATTCTTGAAATTTGAATCGATACCCAGCTCTAGTCAGCCCAACCTAATTCAAGTCCATCAAGAGTCAACACAGAGGAACCGATGCGGCTTGGACGCACTTGTCTCTCCACTGAGGAGCGCTGTCAACACCAGGAGGAGGGGCGATGCTTCTACTGTGGACAACAGGGTCACTTGGACTCTAGTTGCCAGGTCAGGGGTGCCCCCACACAAAACAAGCAAGTGGCATGGGTGAGTCAAAATTTGATCATTGCGGCTTCTGCTCAAAACATGATAAAGGCCAGTTTAACATTCTTCTGTGACCATTCCAGTGTTTATTGACTCAGGCTCTAATGCTAATTCACTGCATTCCTCTCTTGCCAGGAACCTGCTTCTTAAGTTGCATCACCTCCCATGCCCTGTGGCGGTAACAGCTGTGAATGGCAGTTCGTTGGGGCAAATTACACACTGGACTCAGACAATGAAATTAACTGTGTTAGATAACCATTCTGAGAGATTAGCTTTTGTGTGTTTGATAATATGACTCACCCGACAATTTTGGGGCACCCTTGGCTCATACAGCACAACAGCCAACTTTAATTGGGCAGCAGGGCACATAGACTCTTGGGGTCCAAATTATAATACAACCTGCCTCATAGGGCATCCTGACCCTTACCATCAACCTTTGATTATGTAAAGATATGTCTGTATGGCTTGATTCTCTACAGATAATTACATTATATCATTTTCAAGCTGCCCTTGTTTGCTCTAAAAACCATTTTGATGGCCATTACTTTCTGCTTTATGCGTGTTCTTACAAGTTACTGCAATTCCCGTGGGCAGCAAAACACAGCCTAACACTGGCTTACGCATTTGAAAAATGGTAATGTTTTATCTGACTTGTACTCTAACCTGTGATTTACTCCACAAAGCATAATCAGCATTTCACACACATCCTCTGCTGCCATATACAGTGAGGCAAATAAGTATTTGATCCACTGTTGATTTTGCAAGTTTTCTCACCTACAAAGAATGAAGAGGTCTGTAAATTTTATCGTAGGCACACTTCAACTGCGAGAGACAAAAAATTCAGAAAATCACATTGTATGATTTTTAAATAATTAATTTGACTTTTATTGCATGAAATAAGTATTTGATCACCTACCATCCAGCAAGAATTTTGGGTCTCACAGAACTGTTAGTTTTTCTTTAAGAAGCCCTCCTATTCTTTATCTGTAATAATGGCACCTGTTTGAACTTGTTACCTGTATAAAAGACAACTGTCCACACAATCAATCACACTCCAATCTATCCACCATGGCCAAGACCAAAGATCTGTCTAAGGACACCAGGGACAAAACTGTAGACCTGCACAAGGCTGGGATGAGCTACAGGACAATAGACAAGCAGCTTGGTGAGAAGACAACAACTGTTATGATTATTTATTAGAAAATGGAAGAAACACAAGGTGACTGTCAGTCTTCCTCAGTCTGGGGGCTCCACAGAAGATCTCACCTCATGAGGTAAGGATGATTCTGAGAAAGCCCAGAACTACACAGGAGGACCTGGTCAATGACCTGAAGAGAGCTGGGACCACAGTCACAAAGATTACATTAGTAACACACTACGCCATCATGGTTTAAAATCCTGTAGGGCAGCAAGATCCCCCTGCTCGAGCCAACGCATGTACATACCCATTTGAAGTTCACCAAAGACCATCTGGATGATCCAGAGGAGGCATGAGAGAAGGTCATGTGGTCAGAGGAGACCAAAATAGAGCTTTTTGGAATCAACTCCACTCCACACTCCACTTTTGGAGGTGCTTATGGATGGGGTCATGTATTGCGGGATTTTGGCAAACAACCTCCTTCCCTCAGTAAGAGCATTGAAGATGGGTCATGGCTGGGTTTTCCATCATGACAATGACCTGAAACACACAACCAGGGCAACTAAGGAGGGGCTCTGTAAGAAGCATTTCAAGGTCCTGGAGTGGCCTAGCCAGTCTCCAGACCTTAACGCAATAGAAAACCTTTGGAAGGAGCTGAAACTTGAAACCTGAATGATCTGGAGAAGATCTGTATGGAGGAGTGGAGCAAAATCCCTGCTGCAGTGTGCAAACTTGGTCAAGAACTACAGGAAACATCTGACCTCTGAAATTGCAAACAAAGGTTTCTGTACCAAATGTTAAGGTCTGTTTTTCTATTATATCAAATACTTATTTTATGCAATAAAATGTAAATTAATTATGTAAAAATCATACAATGTGATTTTCTTTTTCTTTTTTTTTTTTTTTTGATTCTGTCTGTCACAGTTGAAGTAAGTGTACCTACAATAAAAATTACAGACTTCTCCATTCGTTGTAGGTGTGAGAACTTACAAAATCGACAGTGGATCAATACTTATTTGCCTCACTGCAGCTGCACTCCTTTTTCCAAATTCATTTTAATTCCCACCTGTACTTCAGCTCTATGAACAACATTGTTGTTGGGAATCCCAGCATGAATCTGCACATGTTCACCTCTCAACAAAGATGAGAATGCAGTGAGATGTTTTACTCCTTGTTACTTGCATTGTTTTTGTCATGGTGTGTCATCACCATCAAAGTGATATGTTTTTGTGTTTTTTTTTTTGTTTTTTTTACATTTGACTGATTGGGCAAGTTGGGTGGTTAACTATGTGGCCTGATGTGACACTTTACATTTTCAAATATATTTATTGTGAAATATTTCTTTCAACAAGGCACTTGGTCTGACATTTACATGTTTCTTATTAGAAAGAAAAAATCTGACACATACATAAACAACAAAAAGGCATAGTGACAATGTCTAAAATAGAAATAAAAATAATCAAAACATAAGAAACAATAACAGTAACAAAATAATAATAATACTTAAAATAAAAAAACAATAAACAGCAATAGCCCGCTGTAAAGAAATTAAGTATTAAATACAAGAACTACAAGACATATAGGACAAGCGCCCCCACCCCACCCCCCCTCCCCCAGGATTGCCACGTTGTTGGTCATGTTAGTCAATTATTGAATCAAGGTAAGAGGCCAATGGTTCCCAAGTTTTTTCAAACTCCCTCAGTTTATCTTTTAGGATGAATCTGATTCTCTCCAGGTGGAGGGTGTCGGTCAGGTCTGATAGCCAGTATTTAAATGAGGGCACTTCTTTTTCCTTCGAATATAAAAGGATCAGTTTCTTGGCAGTTATAACACCGTATGACAGGAGACGCTGTTGTGCTACATTAAGATTTAAGAGCTCATCAGATATTCCCAAAATGATCAAAACAGGATCTGGGATTATTTGGATTTCCAGAATCCTAGACAGGAAATGAAATATGTCACCCCAATATTTTTGTAGTTTATGACATAGGGCATAACTGTGTGATAAGGTAGCCTCTGCGCATTCACATTTCTCGCACAGTGGCGATACATCTGGAAATATTTTATGCAACTTGGCCTTGGAGTAATGTAACCTATGTAGAATTTTAAATTGTATCAGTGTCGGATGTTAATGGAACAGTCATGTATGTGTTCAAGGCATTCTTCCCACAGGAATTGAGATATTTGGGTTCCAAGCTCTGTTTCCCATTTATCCTTTAGGGCGTTTGTTTTGGGTGAACCCATGATCAGCAATGTGTCATACAGTTGAGAAATTATGGACTGTGACCTGGCAAACATTTTAATGGAGATCTCCAAAGCATTTGGTGTTACTGATGTGACACTTTACATGGCTCGATCAGTCAGGATATATTATTACCGAGTCCTGATATATCTGTTTTCAAGTAAACTTTATGAAAGTTTGGCCAAGTCCCATTACGTTCATGTTGGTGTGCCACAATGATGCTGTGCCTCACACAGTACAGCTGTCACTGCTTAGACTTTAAAATGCTTAAAAATGTGAAGTGCACAATCTGGAAAATACATTGCCCCCAGTTGTGTCACATTTAACACAGTGTCTTTAGCAATATAAGATAGCAGACTTCATAAGAAGGTCTGTTGTTGCTTTTGGAAGCATGGCAGGAATGGCTAAGAGTCACAGGACCTCAAAATGGGTAGTCAGAAGGTGTAGGTGTGTCAGTACGATATAATAATTATATATATTGCACTTTAAAGAGAAACATTTACAATGTACTCTTCATCATAAAACAGATAAAAACAGTTCATGTAAAATGTCAAGTAGAAAACCCCCTGCAAATATAATTCAGACCAACAATAAAAACTAATGATAACCTGAAGAAATAAAATAAGATTTGCCTTAAAAGATTCAGCAGAAACAGACTGTCTAATGTCAACAAGGCAAACTGTTCCACAATGTCAGAGCATGGTAAGCAAAGGGACTAAAACCTGTTGACTTCTTTTTAACCCTGGGAACACAGAACAAACCTGCAGTCTGTGATCGCAGCGCATGAGATGGCAGATAACGCTGATCAAGTTCAGAAAGTTAGCTCACACCAATCTATTTAGAGCCTTATAAGTCAGCAGCAAGACCACAAAATAGACTCTTAAACAGGAAGCCAGTGAAGGGAAGCCAAAATAGGTGTAATGTGATCAAATATCCTGATTTTCATCAAGACTCTAGCAGCAGAATTCTAAACTATCTGCAGAAATGTAACACTCTTTAATGGAAAACCATTAAACACCACGTTACAATAGTCAGTTTTGGAATACACAAAAGCATGAATCAAAGTTTTCGAATCTGCCATTGACAAGATGGGTCGAATCATTTCAATATTTTAAACATGAAAATGGGCCATTCTCACATCCTCGTTAATGTGTAGATCAAATGACAATCTTGTATCAAAGATCACACCAAGATTCTTGACCTTCTCGCTCTGATGAATCACACATTTTATTTTATGGGAAATACCATCTGTGCTGTATTTTTGACAATAAACATAAAATATCTGTCACATCTGTGGCACAATGTTTCCTACAACACAATTATTTCAGGAACAAGTAATATATCAAAGTGAAACTGGTATGAGAATAATAATATACTGATTTGACTATACCTATACCAAACAGTTTTTCATGCATTTGCTGATTGTCTTTGATGGAGCACAGTAATCGGTAGAAATGGTGATATACATGGAATAAACAACTTTGTTTACTCAGTTACTGCCACTTGAGTGATATTAGTTAATTTACTGCAGTTTAAAATTAGTATTTTGTCATGTTTCTGTGTTTGTCCTGCCTTTCCTTTCATGTCTTCACACAGTGTCTCTGGTTTGTTCTCAGCTCTGCACTATCACCCGTCCCTCAAATGCTGGGTCTTCGCAGCAACCTGGAGCTCAAACTGATTAACCATCGAGCTTTAGCAGTTGTCTTCCAGCTGGAGTACGTCTTCTCTGCTCCAATTGGCCGAGATACCATGGTAAGATGGACGCATTTACACATTACATCTTGTATGATTGTGATGTTAGTATTTTAACCCTGATTTGAATAAGAAGTCTGTCCTGAAGGACCAAAGCCCCAGATGAACAGGTATGAGGGCCGATTGAGAAGTGCCAAAAATCAATGACAAATTGTGCATAGGAGAGAGAACCAGTGTTCTGTGAAAATGATCTGAAAATCCAAAAAATTTGAAAAAAAAAACCTGACAACATCACAAAAAACTTTGATTCAAGTGCATGAACTAAATACATACTCCTGACATTTGTTCACATCTAATTTAGCTTATGAAAACCATTTCTAACAGGACTTTGACCTTGAAAAATCTTTCCAAGATAAAATTTTGTGGAATTGGAAACTAGTACTAGCGGAGGTTTGCGCTCTATGAGCGCCATGGTTTGGTTTATGTTTTTTTTTTTTTTAGCTGCAACATTTTTTTTCGTTGTATGTCCTGTCAGGCTTGTTTTCGTGCTTTTTGTGTTATCTTTTTGAACAGCCATAGCAGATGGTCGCCCCACTGAGTCTGGTGAGTTTGAATGGTTTTATCTTGTAATTAAAAAGAAAAACATTGCATGAGTTTTTCTGGCCTAAAGTGGCAGAGCTAGAAGTGAGGACTGAAATGCAGCAGACAGGTAAGCTATGATCAACAATGGTTCATTGTTAAACAGGTTACCGATTGTGCAGTAGTGGAGAATCTGTTGTTGGTTTGGCAGCTGCATGGAGGAGGAAGCATCAGAGAAGACCTCAGGAGGCAGGGATCCACATAGGAAGCCAGTGGAGTGGCAGTTGGCAGCGTGCTGGGAAAATCTGAAGTGCACAGTTGAAAAAGTGGTTGCA